>NC_087251.1:42178747-42494372 GCF_037042905.1 Lytechinus pictus | reverse complement strand
ATTAGTTTTATGTGCAAACAAAATGCAAGAGAGGATGCAAAAGGTGACTCTACAGTCATGACAGTATAACATCACTCGCGTACAAAATTAATGGGGGCGCCTATAGCGGACACTGGACCCCCAAAAGTTCCCATACCAGGAGTAAGAAAAAAAAGGAGGAGGGAAGGACATAAAGAATGGTGACATTCGATATTATTTTTGTATCATGTCAGAATCTGTTACAAAATAAGATTTTTAGAAATTTTGCCGCTCACGCCATATTGTGCCCCCTCAAAACTGTTTTGACTCACTACCCTCACCGACATGAACATGATGAATGATATGATAAATTACTGATATGACTGGTATAATAAACATGTTCTTTATTTTTTTGTCATCAGCTGAAATTATCTTTACTTTAGTTTTGTCGATGCTGTCCTATTCATCAATTTCGAAAGAATCATATACTCGGTCTTTTCACACAGAGCACTGGTATTGCTCATCGAGAAATCATAAAAACATATAACCCCTCTATGGATTTCGTTTTTATCCACTGAGAGGAATCATCATTCACAATGCCAAAAGATAGGTACCTTTATTATTGCTTACTTTATCAGCTCCAAAAAAATCACACCTTAATCAACAACGTACTTTAAACGTGTTTCAGGATGAGAATAACCGGAAACGGATTTACAAAAATAAATATGATCAATGAATATTTGTTAATTCAAATAAAGTACAAAAATTGCACCGAAAGGGGCAATTATGAATGCAGAATAAAGTTCATCGTTTTTAGTTTGATATACAAATATTTCGTAAAATGAATCATTTTGATCAAACTCAAGTGATTTTGGATATATGCCTGTCCAGAATGCGTTGCGCGTGGAAGACTTGGAATTGATGCGTGTCCTCATTGGCCAAATATTTTGAAGATTAGAATATTTAAATCAGAAATTTGCTTGACTTCTGGTCATCATCTGTGAATTACAGAGATAATAACAGTCATATTCATATTAGTTTGTGTGACATGTTGAATGTGATTGTGAAAGGAGGTCGGTAAAATAAATGTGTTTTGCAGGGGCGGCGGGGGGGGGGGGGGATGCAGGACGACATATTTTTTAATTGCATTTCATTGAATCATAGGGGTAATATAGAGCTATACGACCTCTCTCTCTCTCTTTACTTTTTTATTGTCTCCCCCCCCCCCTCTCTCTCTCTATTCCTTTTTTCCTTTTATGTTTTTAATAAATGTTTTTCTTCTTCTCTTTACACTACTTGAAAAACCAATATGTCAAAGTAAAATATACTGTATACATGGAAGAATGTAGGTAGTCCTACTTGTTGCTATTGCTTTAAGTGGGTCAATTTGTGTTCCAGGTGAAAAAAAAATTGTTGTATTATTTAGAGCTCCCAGAAATAAACAGATTTTTAGATATATCATGTTCTTCATGCGATTGCATCATAATTTTCCGCAAGGGGGACGCAAGTCTGTACACTTTAGCAATTTGTTACATAGTTTGTGGTTTAAGATCTCCGTCCTCCGTTCAGTGAACTCCTCCCCTCCGATTCTTCTTCGAGTGAAAGAATCAAAACTTGTTCTTTACCCACCAATCTTCCGTTGTCTGTCTAAGGGCAATATTAACTAAAAGATGCGTCTTTAGTATAGTATGGAAATCCTTCATAAACTACACTTCATTGAGTGCATAGGAATTATCCGTGTCTCACTTTCACTTGATGATGGACATACTCTGATCGGATTTCTGCAAGCTTCTTAAATCAAGTCGAGCAGAAAAATCCTCGACTTATAAACCATTTAAAGCGTTCTAAAGAGAAGTAGAATGTCGTGTAAAAAAGACTGATTAATGTGTACCAGGGAACCCATACCAATGTGTCATTCTTGCTAGTTACTTCAATGAAACGAACGATATTCAAAGTCCACCCACTTTCTTCTTCGTTCTGGAGTCTTGGACGTTTGGTGGATGGAAGGAAACCAATTAAGAATGTAGTAGACTTAAAATTATGTCACAGAATTAGAATACCGTAACTTGAAAAAAATGTCGGCATTTATCTGTGCCAGAATATTTATATAACCTTAATTTATACCTAAAAATATTACCAAGGTACGATTATTGATATGAATTATGAATAATGTTTTATTATCATCAAAATGCAAAATTTATGCGAAACAAAACAAAGGTTTTGGTACATAAACATACATTTTTTTACAAAGTCAGTGAATTTATTCTTAATCAATATCAAACAAAAATTGTAAAATATTTTACCTTGATTTACCTTGATGTAAGGCATAAATCATAGAAAACTTATTTGCCCCTCTGCATCTTCTTTGAACTTGTCCTCAGTTGTAGTCAACAATTTTACAATGTATGTGTGGGTTTGGACGAGTTATGGGAATTCTGTGTCGGGGTCGAAACGATTAAACTTGGTTTTCCAGGCCTTCTCTAGATTTGATTTGAATGCATTTACACTTTTATATACTATTTACATATTTTATCGTTAGGCTAGTCAAGTATGTGTGTTTTGTCACTTCTATCATAAATTTTCCGTCGCTAATTAATTCTATATAAGTTTTGAAACATTTGTCAATTACTGATAACATAACATGTTTCAGGACCTATGTAAGTTTATAAGTATTCTATACTTCATCGTTTTCCTCTCTAGTTCTCTATCTGATATTATCTGATATGAAAAAAAAGGAGAAATTTCATTCATTGAAGACATGTTAGATGTTATCTTTATTCCTTCTATTATACCTTTTATTTCTTTATTCTTCAACCCCCTCCCTCAAAATTATTGCGGCCTTCATTCATATCTTTTTGAGAATGCTGAGGAGAAGCAGCAGTGCCGTAACTACGGGGGGCTCACTAAATGACTCAAATTTTTTCTGGTGCCCCCCCCCCCCATGCCGTGACCCACGGTACGCCACTGAGAAGCAGTTTACGGTGTCGTTCAATTAGACTGTTTTCTATAAGTATATTATTACGATGATGTCAATATTTTTAAGCAAAACTTGCAGATTAAGAAAAGGGAATTTCATGTTGAATATTTCGTGTATTTTTTCATGCGGCACTCTAGTAAAAACATAATATAAATAGGATACAGACGTGTGTATTGTATTGACCATATAGTCTTTTTTTTTCAAATTCTCTCATATCCAAATATTTGTTGTAACAGCTTTAAAATGAATCCTAATTCTGATGTCATTTGCCAGCGACTATAACCGTATTTTTATTGATTTATTTGATTTCAAGTCGGCACTGTCTACAGTACTGACAATGCCATATTATTCGAAAGAGGAAATACGTCTCCATTTTGATATTGTGGAAAGGCTATCTGTCTCGTAAACCTCATTTGTAATTGTGTTTACTCGAATTTTAAGTGGGTTTACAAATTGAAATGCCCAGAGGTAAATGCCCGTGATTATCTGTTCACATTATTGTTATTGGACGTATAATTATGGAAGAAATTTAAAAGGACGGTTAGTGAAGAATAGACTTAAGAAGTTGATGGGTGATTTAACATAGTTTGCTGTCAGCGGCATACACCACGAATGGGGGCAAAATAGAAACAGTTAGAATGCTAAACTCTGCGCTATCTTGTTCAAAGCTTTGAAGCAATTATAAATTAATGATTTTTTATGAACCCCCGTAGGGGCCTATCAGAAGTTACCAGTCGTGCATTCTTACGATTTAAATACCCGTGACGGATAGAAGAGGGAGAAAATATTTTACAAACTTGCTTTTAGAACTCAAAATGACATTCAACTGACTGCATGAACATCAATTTTATATCCTCTCATTCATTGAAGAGGGAATTTTCCATTGCCATCTCAGTGGATGACAAAGCGAAAAAAATGGGTGCTTTTTACGTCCAACTATCTTTTCTACTTTTAGTAAATTATCGGAAATAAGGGCTGGGTTGGTTTGAATAGACCTTATTCGCTTGGTTACTCTTCTAGAACCGAGTAGTACCGGCTGGCATGTAATCACAAGCTGCAGTAGTAATATCAGTCTTTTGTTTACCATGAGAGCAGATCAATTTGTCAGTTGTCTAGTACTTAAAAGGGAAATCCAACGTTTGAGTGTATGAAATGAGAAATTAAGAAAAGCAAAATGTTCGAAGATCATAATAACCAGGAATAAGAAAGTTTCAGCTATTTCAAAAATAAAATCAATGTATGACTCTGAAATCTCAAATTGGCAACTAAGTGGGTAGACCTTGGCAAGAGGTAAATATTACAATGGCATTTTTTAATGTGTACTTGATTCACATAAATCAAAATTTAATATTGATATCATAATTTTGAGTAAAATATTTGAAAGAGATAACATTTGACATTTATATAGAAGAAGTGGAGTATTTGTTCCTACCCATTATTAAAAGGATACCACACAACGCCCATTTTGAAAAACACATCTTTAAACATCTTTTGAAATATCTTATCATTGTCTGTGTTTGTCCAGTCCTTAACCTGTCTATTTCTCTGAATTTAATGATTATATTCTATGAAAACTAATTTCATAATTTTGTACTTCTATAAAGAACAACTTTTACTTGAAACCTTTCATGCCATGCACAGCAATATGTAGTCGTTTACTAAAAAGTAGTTTTAGTAACGGTGTTTACGTTAATGATGAACATATTAATCTGTTAGGTTAATCAGTCTGCAATAGTTTGAGGAATCGGTCTGGAGTCAAATTTAAATATGTTGACATACACGCATGGCAGCCTATAAGATAAAACCACTTATGTAAGGATGTTGATATTTAATTCATAGATGACATTTGCTTTTGTTGATAAAAATTTTGTTGTGTGATGAATTCTAATCTGCCCATGGAGTCCATAGTCATATATTGTTTTAAAGATGTCATTTAACTTCACAAAAGATTTTTAAACGAAGAAGGAGTGGCATGTCATTCCAAAGTGATTTGTATCTGATTGTACAGATGGCAAAGAGGTAGGTAAGTGTATATGTGTGTGAAGTGGGCGTAGGTATGGTGATAGGGATGTGTGTGGAAGTGTGCATGTGAGTGATGTGAGAGGGGGTGTTCGGGTTCGTGCTTGCCTGTGTGGTTGTGTGTGTATGTGTGTGTGGGAGAGAAAGAAGTGAATGGATGTGCACGTTGTTGGATGGAAGTCATCAGGATATGTGTATTATGTGCTGCGTATGAGGGTGTGGGTGGGTGTGAGTGTGTGTGGGAGTGTGTCCGGGAGAAAAAGAGAGGGGATGGGTGCAAGTCGGTGGATGAGATCATGGAGCTACTAATAGCTCCATGATGAGATCATGGGATTTTGGGTTGTGTGTGTGTGTGTGTGTGTATGTGTATGCGCGTGGGGGCGTTTGTGTGTGTGGGTGGAGGTGAGGGTGTGTTTTCGCGGGCACGAGTGTGCGTTTGAGGGTGGTGTGCTTGTGCAGGTGTGAGAGATAGGGGATGATGGTTTATGAATGGTATCATGGGAGTAGATGGTGTGCTTGTGTTGTGTGCGTGAGGGTATGGGTTGGTGTAAGGTTAAAGTTGTGGGTGAGCGAGTGTGTGCATTTGTGTGAGAGGGAGGGAAAGAGAAAGAGATAAATTGATGACTGGAATCATTGAAAGAGGTGTTGTGTTTGTGCTGCCTGTAATGGTGTGGGTGAGGGTGTATTTTCGCGGGCGTGAGTGTTCGTTTGAGGGTGTGCGAGTGTAAGAGAGAGGGATGAACGCGTTTGTGAACGGAATCATAGAAGTGTATGTTGTGTTTGTGTTATGTGTGAGAGTGTGGGTGAATGTGAGCGTTGCGTGAGCCTCCGATGAACCGTTCGTTACTCTGCCCTTAAGATATAAAGTGAGAAGACGAATAAATAAATCTCCTTTATGATAATAAAACACCTGATCTTTCACAAATTCATGTGTTTTAGATTTCATTGATAATAGTGAATCTTTCCAGGGCGACAGCTTACGTAGCTCTTTGTTTATATATTACAAAATGGTAGAGCATGCTTACTAGACAGTATCGAGACAAGTGGTCTCAATCGTATGTTTTTGATTCATTGTTAGGAAGTTGTAAAATAAAAACGTCCTCGACTTTTCGGATTCGTGCCAAAAAAAATGAAAATTAATTCGTTGACGCAAACGAAGTGACTTGCAATCCGCCTGTCTGTTCCCACAATAGGGGCTCAACTAAATCAATGAGATTGGCTTATTGGCAAAATGACTTCGTGAATAATGTAGCGCTAGCGCGTTTATTGTCAAATGGGGCTACTCATGCTTCAAAACACGTTACGATGTCACACATTGATGCGCATCGATTCGCCCTGATTGACTAAAGTCATTTTCTATCAGCATCACATCAACTGCATAAAGGCACAATGTCAATTTCAATCAATTCCCCTTTTGATTTGTTTGTTAGCCAATAGAATCCATATTAGATTGATACCAAGATAGCATATTGGTGTTTCAGAGAAATAGTTCGTTCCCTTCCCCCTGGAAATGTAAGTATCTTGAGGCATGAGCAATAATTATATGCAATATATCAAATGAATATTCTGCATGAAAGTCCTTCGACCCAACATATTTTCTTTTGTTTTGTTTTGAGTTATTACCTTCTCTCCTCACTGCTATGAATAAAGACAAATGGTTGGTGTAGGAATTGTGGGTAAAAGTTCACTTCGCGCATGAATCCAGCCTGGTGATTGGGAATGTGATTTCGGTAGCATCCCTTTTCCTATAGGAAGCTTACAATTTCGCTTAGATATTCTCGAAATTTCGCTTAGATGCTCTCGTCCATTTTGTCACATGTTTACTGAGAGCCTCGATCGACTCGTTCTAAATAAAGCATGTGGTATACCCGAGTTTGGCATAATGATCAGACCAAAACTCTCAATAATTTTTAAACCGAACACAAGAAATTTATAATTTTCCCTGATATGTACTTAATTCATTTTATATCATGAATTTCCGAAGAATATCTAGAACCATCAAATGACGTCACTGAACGCCTAATCATTTTATCATCCATTTTGTTCTATCTTTGCCATGACGCTCGATCAGCTCGAACTAAATGCAGAGGCGGTTTCCCGTTTTTAGCATAAATATTTGTCTTTTTTATTCCTATTTATGATAAGACCAAAAGTGTCATTAAAAAAAAAAATCATCTTTATTCGAATAGAAAGCATAGGGAGGTACAATGAAAATGAATCCAGGTTACTCGTTCACATTGTCATAATCATTACAAGCTATTGACAATGAGGTATACAGAATTATGTGATGTTAATGCAATATTATGCAGAATGACATAACACAAAAGTAATGTTAAAGAATAATCATTTTCTTCTTAACTTGTTAAATAAAAAAGGGGATGTACTATTTTTACAGTCATTCATGATAATCTTATGTAAGGCCCAAATGTATAGAGACGAGGTGTAGTGTAAAGGAGATCGTGTAATTTCAAGTATACTAATTGTGTTGAAGCTTAGGCTGGTGTTTATAAACACCTAGCACATTTCCAAACCATGGTGTTTCGATTGACACCAGTCGATGTAAGAGGCAAACAATCCATTGAAAGGCGGCTTATTGCCTCAGTTATATTTTGACTCTCTGGCCCTGACATTTCAGTGGATTTATCGTAATGATTTCATTTTTTTAATACATTCTGATTTCTCGTGTAAATCATCTTCTTTAATATTTAGTTTGAATGAATTGTTTTGATCTATTCATTTCCGTTTCACATTTTGTACATGTACATTGCCATTATAAGCATAACTTCATGACACAGTTATATAGTACATAATTCAAAGTACAATTAAAAACCCACCTCTTTCAGAATGTTTAACTTAGTCACATGTAGGTCACCATGTTTAATATTCTTTGATCTTATGTATAATTATTTGATGTCTAATTTTAAATTTACAATTCTCACCACATTTCTCGCTTTCCTCGCGCATAGAGACCTGTAGGCGTTATGCGTATTCAAGAACGGTACTGTTATTATTTATTATTATCATATATAATCTTACAAGAAACTGACATAGGATATTACATAATTATGACACAATTGCATGCAGATTTAAGAATCACAATGCAATAAAATCAATTGATATTAGTATCAACACGTAAAACGGGGCGGAGGGGGGGGGGGGGCTCGCCGATAAAAACAAAAGTTGTATGGTAGGCAAGCTCCTAAACGTCATTGCATATACTTACAGCAATAACGAAATATAAGATTTTTCGAAACATTCACTTTTGAAGTTCAGCGTCCCGTTGCATGAAAGTTACCATATAGGTAACTTTGTCATCCAGTGGTAACTTGCAGGGAATCCTTGAATGTGATTGGCTGTTGATCAGCGTTACCATGGTAGTTACGTTTGGATGTCATAGTTACCGTAATAGTAACTTTTATGCAACATGGCCCGGATCAGTATCATGATTTATGATGTCATCATTAAACATCAACATTCATAACGCGTGTATTAAACATGGTTATCTGCTGATTCCAACGTCACTGATATAGCGTGAAAACATAATTATATTAGCAATTCGGTCCTTGTAAATATAATAAAAGGAAGTCCATGGAATTTAAGGTAAAATCAGTACCAGGGTTATTCACTCTAAAAAAGGTTTACACAATATTTGGTTGATTGGGAACATGCATGCTGGTTGGGTAAAAAGATACCCTATATTTGGTAAATTTTACGCAATGTTGTGTTGAAATAGCCCAATATGGGGTGAAAAAATACCCAGCAAACATGCATGTTCCCTTTTTACTCAATATTGGGTAGAATTTTACTCAGTGTTTTTAGAGTGCATGTTTACATGGTGTAGGAGAAGACTAGTACATTTTTTTTAATTCAATAAGTAAACTATAATTGATCTTTCACACAAAAATTCAACATGCATGCATGCCTCAGTAATTCTAAACTCGAATAAAGATTATTGTTATCGCTCTCCCTTTTGTTCGTGCAGAAATTGGTGGAATTCGGACCTTTGTGTGATTATGCTTTTACCAGTTGTCATTTTCATCACATATCTGTGATTTAATCTAGCGGAATTAATATGATTCATCTTGATTTTAAAATATGCTGTGCATGTGAGTGGGTGGATGATCTAGGGTGCAGAAAGTGACGCTGAAATTCCAGAAATGACGCTTTGTATTTAATGCTTCTCTGTAGACATTTATGATTAGACGATAAATATTCATGTGGCTTTACTGATAAAAATGACATCGCAGTTCTTAATCGAAGACAGTATACAATCGAACACATGCTCATCCATATACTAACATGACTAATATCAATGAGTTACGGTTTTTTTGTCTGTGATACATCACATTCACACTCACTTCCGATCACTTACGGTTGATGCTTAATACGATACCACCTTCAGCCTATACCGTATAAAGTTTGTTTATGACAAAACTAATCAATTGTGCGATATTGGTTAAGACATGTTTAAAAAGAAATAAAAAGATATCAAAGATCGTAATTTTCAGAGCTGGGAGTATGGAATTCGGAAGTAACATTTGTTAAAAGAAGACTTAATAATTGACATATTGACTTGTTACCTTCAGTAGGTTTATATCATCCGATTATGACACAGACACTCATGTAGATAGGCTTTGGTGGCGATTAACAAATTGAGGGTGGTTTCTTTGTCAGATTGTTCGGGGGATTAATTTCTTTTTTTCTTGAGAGCGATCTGCTGGCGGATAGCAACCAGAGCGGTTCCGCGACCGAGTGAGACCCACGTTCTTTGGCTTCGCAAGCTTGGTCCGTATACGCCTCTTACTTTTGTTAAGGAAGCCGCCACAGTGGTTGAATAACTTAAATTCGTATTAAAAGGGCTTTATTTAAGCAGCTTTTCATTTATCTTAAACCAGTGGAAACGCTTAAACGATTATTTAGTTATATAGTTATGAAAGGAGATTAATCGGCCTTTTAGGAGAAAGCAGGAAGCAGAATTGGATAGAATTTAAAAGATTACGAAGCATAAAATGGTAAACGTTCAACATGTTTAAAGGCCGGAAATTCCATCATTATAGTTTTGTTGTCACCTACACCATAACATGTCGTTAGGGTAGATGTATATTTAGTTCTCATTTATTTTGAGCAATTAAAGAAGTAATTTAAAAGTCGCTTCTTGAACCATCGTCTTTTCCCCTAAGAATTATAGTGAAATGAAATGGGCTCGTTTTCTAACCGAAGAAAGTTCCACGAAAGTAAAATTTATATTGTCTAAAATAGATGAAAGTTTCGGGCCCTATTTTGAGGCATTAAAAGGTTCTTGCAATGATGAACGGTGAAAGGCGATATCATATTTTGATTTATTTTTGTTCATCTAATTTATGTCCCCATCATTTCTGTTTAGATACAAATTTTGTATCGTAATAGGATGAATGTTATATAAGCTATATAGGCCTACACACAACGTCTTGTTAGAAAATGACCTTCGCAAAAGAAGGGATCTTTGTTTGATTGCAGAAATTAAACTGAAAAATGAAGGGGTATAAATAAGAAATATGCTGTTGTTTGAAAATAAATGTTACATTGTTTTATTATTATTGTTATTTTTGAGGGGCTTACGCTAATTTGTATGCTTAAAATTGGTGAAGGTTTTTCCATCAATATGAAGTAAAAAAAAAAAAAAAAAGTGTATGTTATCATGGTTATTACGACACGATTGTTGTGCGGCATTTAAAGTACATTACGGGATACAACGATTTTAAAATTGATTGTTTTTTTAAATAATACAAACATGACAGTTTGCTGAGATGTTAATGTATTCAGACGATTGTTTTTAATATTTGCAAGTAGTGGTGTACTTGGGGCAACTATATATCAACATATATCATGCGATACGTCGTTGTGTGGTCTAGTGGTTACGAATCTCGTCTTTCAATCTGTGGGACGTGGGTTCGATTCCCAGCCATGGCGTATTTTCCATCAGCAAGATATTTACTCAAATTTTGCTGCTCTCGACCCAGTAAAAAGAAATTCCTCGAATGCTTGAGCGCCTACACTCTTAAAACAACTAAATTAAATTGACCAGACCAGTAGTCAGCTGGGTGCAACTGATGTGCCTAGTCACACTTCTGAATTACATTCTATTCAGAAATAACTATGTTCTAGTAAACTACGACTAGAAAATAGTCAAATATATGACTAGAATAACAGTTGCACCCAGCTGACCCTATTAACTAGTCATTTTGACTGATTTGTTTTTAGAGTCTATATAATGGCGGTTGGCTACAGCTGGGGTAATAATATGATACCAAAATGTTAAGTGCAGTAGAGTATATAAATATAGTAGCTGCACTATATAAATGGTCAATATTATCATATCATGATTATACACTGGTCAAGGGATTACATGGTCAGGTGACTCAAACTGAATGGTTAAAATATGGTAAATGGAATTCAACTCAAATTGACGACACCCTCATCAAAGGACACACCTGGGTTGAGAGTGGCAAAGTCAAAATGCGTTACGAGGATTGCCACCCTTAAAACATATCGAAATGTACACCGAGCAAAAAGGTTACATTACCTTTCATATCAAATATCATATCTCATAATGAAGTATGCAACAAAAATTGAGAGGGACATTTCATTTGAAGGTTTATTACAGTGTTATGTTCCTTTGCTTTATAGTGAAGTTTAGCGGAGCTGTGGGGAACGTTTGAAAGCATGCTATCTCGGGAATAGTGCCTGATTGGTGTCAGTTTGATTGAATGTTGTGATAGCGAAACGAATACATGTCTATCCACAAATAAATTTACAGAGATCTTAGGATAAAAGAACTCATCAAATGGCAATTTGTATCAATATTTTATTTTCAAAGTGGGTTTTTGTAAGCTAGAAACGACATAATTGATAAATTTTCTAATCGCTCCTCCATCGCCCATTTGGCAACAATGAATATTTATGATGTTTTCCTAATCTGGAGTGCGGCCTTAGGCGTTCAAAATCAATACTTGGTAATTTCTATTCGAATCAGGCGGTCCGTGACGGTCTTGGTAATTTCAAAGTTGAATAAATAATATTTCTGCCTGTCACTCTAGCATGTACCAATTCTCTTGTCACGAATTTGATCAAAATATCTTTATCATCTCGGCAATTTTATGGTTGTTATTCTTCCTGTTTGTCAAAATGGAAAAAAAAGAGAAGAAAAAGCGCGGTCTCTAACCAAAATCGTTAAGGGTTTGCATGCAAAATACACATCAATTCGATATCATATAATCATCATGACCGCTTTCAATGGGCCCGCATTTTATACATTAGAGTGATAAAATACATTATAACGAAATTCAGAGCGGTCTTGTTCTCATAATTCATTCGTATAGTTTATCAAATTCTTCATCAGTTCAACAAGGAATGATCAATGAATGAGAAATATAATATAAAAATAGAATAAAACAGTTTGCCGGCGGTGAATTTGATAACCCGCGACAAACAAACTGCGTCTAAATACTAATCGATCTGACAATAGTTGGGTTAGATTGATATGAATAGAGATGAAATTTGGTGCGGTTTGAGCGTGCCCTGGGGTGTTCCGGAGTGAGCTTGTTAGATAAATACTCTTTGGGTAAAAGAGGAACACAATCTACGATGTTATACACCAACTTCCACTTCAAGGGCGTTACGTGGCTCCTTAATTATAGGATGCGTTGTTGGTATGCATGATTCTTAACAATAAAAAGAAAAAATAAACATATTCAATAAAATTATGCTTAAAAGACACGGGTCGTGTGGTCTAGTGGTTTGAGCATTGGACATAATCATAAGGTTGTGAGTTCGAATCCCTGCTCTGCCATTGTCTCGCCTACAAGGTCAGCCACTAAGCCTGTAATAATTAGTTAGGCTATATATACCAGCTTGACGCTTACCAGTAAAAAGCTGTCCTGTCGAGTTCCTACGGGATTTACTATTCATCAACCTGTATTTCACTTAACCTGTAAAATTGGAATTCAAATCCTTTGAGATTCAAAAATAGATATTCAGGATTCATATCCAATCAATCAAGAGTTTTGCAGACAGCAGACCTGGATAAATCCATCTAATTTAGAGTAAAGACTTAACAGACCTGCAGAAATAACTAGACGACATCCTCATGTTTTGGTGAAAATGTAACAATATACATTTGCCATTTTCATTATGCTTCTTGAAAGAAAAATCCTTATTTTGAAGAGAGACAGAATGATTGGGGAAGAGAAATGCATGAAGACTGATTGGTGAAACCACTTCCCCCTTACCTAGATGAAATTTCGAAGAAAAAACGACAAATTTGCTCTACTAAATAACAATCAAACTCGTAGAATGCTTAATATTTGAATAACTTTAATAAAGCTGTAGGTAAACAGTTTATTGTGCATGTGCCAATTTCGCTCTTTGAAAAAGTTAATTCGTTTGCTCTATGATCGTGTAAAGATTGCCGGAAATGTCACATTCTGTATGGCTTTATTCGTGTAGCAATTTGGGCAGTCTTCAAATGACAATTTTCTAACTTGCTGCATGTATTTATGGTAGTATAAAAGCCACCGTATACACCTTAGGACTGGTCCACGATCGACTTGGAACATTTTGCTCATTTTTTGAAAATTTGAATGAAGAGTATATTTTTATTTGAGGTTCAAGTTTTCTGAAAGCATACAAATATACAAATGTTGAATTGTTTTTGCAAGACTTTTGTAGTAAAGGCGAAATCAGTTTCAAATCGTAGCCAATATCGTACGACTGTTATGGCGTCATTGCGACAAGGTATTAAATTCGCTTTTATTCTAATAAGAATAGTAGCATGGTCATGATAGTCACATATTTGAACACGGGTATTTGTACGATGATTTCGAACATTGCACAGTAAAATATTCCATGTTTCAATATTAGCATCAAATTCTACCAAAATCGGGTAGCAGACCAATCGTAAGGTGTTCGGTCGCCTTAACGTTTCTAAGCAATATTTATGAAAGTGACCAAGTAACAAACATACCGAGTTTTTTTTTTACCTGACTGCTAAGAAAGCACGAATGCCTGTGAGCAAGCAACCAGGGAACCAACAGCTTAAGGTCCTCTCCGAGGGACCTTGTAATGAGGATAAATGCCTTATACCAAAGGGCACTAGCGCACCACTTGGGAATCGAACCCGGGTCACCGGAATCCGAAACCCCCGCTCTACCGACTGAGCTATCGCATCATGTGTGAGATTTAGTACAGAATAAATTTTGAGAGGAAAACTAGAATCTACTACTTGTTTTGACTGTCCAGATACATTGCACTTCATACCCATATAGAAACACACAACGAACATGACGTATTGTATACGTTTTTACAGTTTTAAATGAAATTAGAAAACTATATTTCATTAAAACTGTGCATTGATTTACCAAACTCCTTTTAACACATCCATCTCGCCCCCACCTTTTCTTAATAATGTTATTTCGTTGAGCGTTGTGGCTCAGTGGATTTGTCACCGGACTTTGAAACCGAGGATCGTGGGTTCGAATCCCAGCCATGGTGTAATTTCCTTCCGCTAGAAGTTGGTCCACATTCTGCTGCTCTCAACCCAGGAAATGGGTTCCCGGCAGAAGTTGGACCGAGCGCCTTTATCGCAGTTGGAGCTATAGCCGGGGTAATAGAGTGCGCCATTGAATATAGGTAACTAGATAATCGGCGCCACATAAATTCTATATAAATTTTTATCATTGATGAGGGATGAGCGCTATATGGCCAATTGTAGACTCACTTCTTTCTTAGTCAAACCCCTCACTCTTAATCTTAATATCTTAGCGGTTGTTTTTTTAGGTGTTTGATAATATGATGTACGGTCTAATTTTTCTATACTTTACTTGTACTTTATTTGTGTTTTGTATGTGATCTATATTTTCAATGAGCGTAACTGAAATGAACTTGGGCTTGAACTTGAAAAGTATTGACTTCATTATTCCTATCAAAACAGGCCCTTTTTTCGGTCGAATTGTTTTTAAAGTGATTGCAACTCCAAACTGCCCACTATTATCAAAAAGTAAAATAATCATAGTGACATTGAAACAGAAAAGGTATTCAAATGCCATTTAAATCTAAAATCGCTATTTCTAGATAATTTTGTTGAAATGATGATTATGCAAATAGGTTATCTCCAGTTACACCCATCCACCTTTCTGATTTATTTCTTAAAAGTCTTATAAGTAGGCATCAAGTTGTTTAGATAATAATCGATAATTGAATTCTTGTATTTGTGGATTGTTGAAAAGTATTTCATGCAAACAAATTCTATTTCTTTGTTTAAATGGACTTTGGAGGATTTTCATTTTTAGTTATTTACAGTTTCGTTATAACACGCTTACCTCGGAGTTATGAACGTGGTCAAAATCATTTATAAAAAAAAAACCCGTAGGGGTCGTTTCTTATAAGTGAGGTCGCTCTACCATGCGTCTTATAAAGACAGTTTTAAGGGTAAAATCGTCGATCTCATGATCTCCGTTTGTGACAAATCTATAAAAAAATTATAAGTTTAAAATCTCAAAATGACGGACATTGTCAATTGGGCCTACTGAAGTGACGAAAAAATGTGAAGTGAAAGTTTGGTGTCCTGAGAGTTGTAAGAGAACAAAAGATTATAGACTACAAAGCGCGTGAATATGGTAAACATAGAATTTGGTAGAACTGATAATAGTATACTGTAACCATGGGAACTGATAACGCATCTTACATCCAACACGCCTTTTCCCCTGATGCTCTTATTTAATCATCATTATTACTACCATCGTCGTCGTCGTCGCCATCATCATCATTATCAACATCCCCGTCATCTTTATCATTATCATCATCATCAACGTTATCATCATCGTCGTCTTCGTCATCACCACCACCACATTCATCATCATAATCATCATCATCGTCATCATCATCATCGTTTTGGACAGCAGTATTGGTATATGGGGTTTATAATAAAATTCATGAATTCTCTGTTCAGATTATTTTATTACCATGAAATATTTGATTTACACATTTCATGAATATTGTTCGGCTTTAATGTCTATAGCAAGCCCTTAGTCGGACGAATAAAAAATGACAAGAATTTGCCTGTCAATTTTTAAAGTATACCAAAGAGAAGGAATGAAAAAAAAATAGTTCGTTTTATATAACATTTTAGATGGAGATTAAATAGGTGTGAAACCTCATCGTAATTAAGAAAATATTGTATTGTGTTGATTTTTTTGTAAAGTTGGAAAACGCATGGAACAAAACTGATATGGTTGAAAAATCACACAAAATGGAAGGTTGCACCGAAAGCGGAAATATTCTATCAACAAAATTTAATGCATTTGGAAGCTTTCCTTTATCCTGGGTGGTTGAAGTTTGTTTTCATTGTGTGAAAAATCATCTCGATGTTCGCAAGGTCCGTGGCAGCTGCATCTGAGAAGAAAACATCATAATACCAATATAATATTTCTGCATGTGAAAAATACTGATGGACAGCTGGTGGAACGATAGACTACAAAAGCACCGCTTACAAACCCCACCTGAATGAATAAGATGCATTCTCAATGCACTCCCTTCCTAACACTACGCCCCTGAAAAGAGGAAAATCGGGAAAGAAAATTTGAAGAGATCTTCCCCCCAAACGAGCAGCCAGCTTTTATGCGTACTCTCATGTGTATAACCCATTATTTTTTTCCTTGCTATCGATTTACGTGTACCCCTTTCAACTTCCCTCGCTCGAGTATTGTATGTTGGGCTTTGTGAAAAACATGTAAAGTAAAGGCAATATTCTGTTTAACAGAATCCAATATAGTTGCCCCTGAGGGGCAGATTAAAGCCATGCATTGAAATGGAATGAAATCTAATTGCTATATCCTTGAACTTGTATCAATAGAATGAAAGACGGCCAAAGTTTGATGAGTTTCTTTAACTTCTTCCTTTTTAATACCATCGGGGGGACTAATTTTTTTTTAGATGGTGGTGGTGGTGATTTTTTACCTGATTGCTAAGAAAGCATTGATGCTTGCCTTGTAAGCAAGCAACCAGATGACCGACTGATCAAGGTCCTCTCCGAGGGAGAGGACCTATTATTATCATTATCATTAATGGATAATACTATTATTATTGTTAATGGAAGTCGATATTCCAAGTTTTCATCTCTGCTCGTTGGAAATCTTTGTTTATCTTTGTGTTTATTATTATTATTATTATTAATATTATTACTATTATTATTATCATTATTATTAGTAGTACTATTATTATTATATTATTATTGCTGTTGTTGTTGTTATCATCATTAATATTCAATTATTCGTATTATTATCATATACCATTTGCTTATTATGATGATGGATCATCATCATTGTCACCATAATTATCATATTCCAATATACGGGATGTTTTCTCTCTTTTTTCATTGGTCGCCTACATTACATGAACACTGGGTTTTTTCAATATCATTTCAAAGTTTTTCAATATTTATCTATTTTTTGGCCACCTCATTAAGTATATCCATTCTGTTTTAAAATACATTCATGTATGTATTCATCTTCATATCCATCTTCAATGATATGCATGTATTTTACCCAAACAATTAACAATTAATCATTGAAATAATTTTGTCATTATCCCCCCCCCCCTCTTCAGATATGTCCGTGAATGGCTTGGGGCTATGGTAACTTCTCGCATTGTCGATATAGAGGGAAGGGACCGCTATGTTCTGCCACCACATCGAGCAATTTTTCTCGGCCGAGAAGGACCCGGGGAAGAACTCACTATTCTCGCTTGTGCCTTGCCCGTACAGAGTCAAGTATTTGAGAATATCGTCGAGTGCTTCAGAAAAGACGGCCCAAGAGGTAATTATTTTTATCGAGACAATGGCTTCACATTAAAAATACAGGTATCAGCCCCCTTCCCCCGTCCCCCTTTTTTTTTGGGGGGGGGGGGCAAATATCTTTTCTCTCTTTTTTACATTTTTAAAGATTGTCATCATAATGGTCTAATGCTGCATTTTATTCAGGCCGTTGAAATAATGCTAAAAAAAATGCACATTTTCATTATTGAAAATGCTTTTTTTTCTCGCCCCGGTCCCTACAAGTTCCTAATTCGTATACACCTTCCATTGTGTAACTTACTAACTTTACGTTTCGATCTCGATATGTTTGCAAAATTAAAAGTATATGTAGTACTGAATTGCATTTTGTATTTCTTTAACCTCATAAAATAGTAAGAAAATTTTGCTAATAAGCTATATAATTGTCAAGATTTATCTTTGAAACTATTTTTTTGTTAGGTGGCTGTTTCTGTTTACCTGCATTCAAATTTTCCCTTGGATATTATATCAAAATTGTCAAATATTATTTCTTGGCACAATCTAAACGCAAAATAGATTTGTAATTTGCGCTGCATTCTTCGTGTTTTCTCTCATTGTTTCCGTACAATATATATATACATATTCATCGATACTTTAATTGTCATAATGTTATAAACTTTAACAATTCCTTACATATATGTTTATTCATATACTTTTTTCAACATTTTATATTTTCAACCGTGAATGTCTGAAGTCATATATTTTTATATGATGATAAAGCAATCAGCTTAGAGTGTTAACTTTTACAAGAGTGAAACCGGCGCTAGTCTCCCCCTCCTATTTTAACAAAATTATATTGTTGATGTGATGTGTATAAAACTTTATATATTTTTTTTCTTTTCAGGTGTACCTTATGATTATTTTGATAAATTTCACGGGTTCATGAGTCAGTGTTCAAATATCTGGTGGGGAAAGAACTTGGTAAGCTGCTTTCTGCCAACTGTACCTGGCCTTACAGAAAAACTTGGTGAGTATTAACTCCAATTCTTCTAACCAGCCTATTTTCTTTTTAAATTTTATAATTATTTGTTCATTTGATTACTGGAAGGACTCCATATGTTATTCATTGATTTGTGAGAAAAGAATTGAATTGAATTGAATAGACGTTGAACGAATTTCATAATTCATTTCCAAATCTAACCAGAGTCTCAAAATTAAGCAAAAGTCCTTATTACTAATTTGTAGTTAATTTGGCGTTCAATTGCCTCAAATTGCAAAGCCGAAGTACCGTTGATATATAGGAACTTGCACTAAATGTGCAATTGGATGCAATTTTCACCGGAATGTAAAACATTTTACGATAATTATGAAACCAAATCATCTTCAATTATGAGGGATATATTTCTACCTATGTTAGTATTTTTCTTTTGAAGATTTGTTGTTGGCCCTCCTCATCCATTACTATCCATGGGGGCCGTTTCATAAAGCTGTTCTTAAGTTAAGAGCGACTTTAAGAACGACTGGTGAACCCTTATACGCGCTAAACAATCGCCAATTCAATACCATTTACCACAAGCAAGGATCACCAGTCGTTCTTAAAGTCGCTTTTAACTTACGAACAGCTTTATGAAACACCCACCGGCAGTGTGATGATAACAAATACATTTTCATTTCTGGGGGATTTTTGTTAATGTTTGTTTTATTTCGATTATTTTTCACAGAATCTGGAATCACAGTTCTAGACGTAGGCTGTGGGGAAGGCGGTGCGTCTATCCTAATGGCCAAGCAGTATCCCAACTCCCGCTTCATAGGAATTGACATATGCGACTACGCCATCCAACAGGCTAAGGGTTATTCCATTGATGCAGAGGTCGACAATGTCGACTTCCAGGTGATGGACGCCCACTTGATGCCCGATGAGTGGGAGAGCAAGTTTGACTACGTCCTCGCGAGCGACTCCCTGCACGACATGGCACACGTCGGCGTCGTTTTGCGAAAGATAACGAAAGTCCTCAAGAATGGCTGTCACATGTCTGTGTTGGAGGTCAACGCTCGCTCTGATATCGTCGACAACATGTCGATGCCGTTTGCCTCCACGTTCTACACCAACAGTCTGTTTCATTGCATGACGGTGTCGCTGGCTGCGGATGGCGGGGAAGGGCTCGGCAATATGTGGGGCCGGGAGAAGACGACTGCTGCGCTGAATGAAGGCGGATTCACGGTCATTGACGAGTCCGTTCCCGAGGGCTGGTTCAATATACACTATGTCTGCATCAAATCAGACAGGTCGACGTCAATGACGACGGGTCGTTCACCCACTGACAGCGCAACTTCAACGCGTTCATCAAAGCCGGACAACTGATCCAACATCACATTGGATGTCCTAAGACAGTTGAAAAAAAAAAACTAAGATGGGCATTTATTGCCCCTCCATCACGACACAAATAACATTGACATTTACTGGTATTCAACCATGACAAGGTAACGTCGTTGATGAGAAAAACGAGTTCTGTCAGCGTCCGAGTTATACAGGGAGTCCTAGCAAAAGGCTAACCCATTTATAGGTGGGATGAATACGTATATTGAGCCATGCAAGATTGTTGTATCCTCAATAAATCTTGCCCAATCTTTTTGCGCAACATGATTTCGACATTAACGTTTCGATGTGTGATTGTTAAGTGTCATATAATTTATGAAAGTAATGTGAAGAAAAAACGAGCCTATGAAAATGTAAATAAATCATAAACTATTTGTCCATGCTGAAAAATAACTGGGAACCTTTGGTTTCTTTTGGGGGACGCACTGTATAATCGGCTGCCATATGTAACGTTACAAATGCACATGATGACAAAAATCATGATAAAAAAGTTATATGTAGTTACGCAAAGATGACATTTTTTTATTCATGATGTTGTACAGTTTTTAAAGTATCTGGCATTGTTATTTATTTTCATAAAATAACAACCTTAATGTTCATGTACAAAATCATTTTATTCAAAAAGTGATTTATATATCATATATATATCAAGATCATTATCAAACGATTTACAAGTATAAAGAAGTACCTCTCAGCGAAGCGAAGGTTGTTTAAACTAATTTCTAAAAATATATGAAGGTAAACATATAAAATATGAATAAATGCTTGATGTAAACATTTAACTTAAACGTGACAAGACTGTATACTGCCTGGGCTAAATATTTATATTTAGGGGTTTTTTTAATACCACTTGGTGTATATTCTCCCCTTTATTATCCACGAAAAATAGAAAATTTAAAATCTGCTGTTGTTGTTGTTTATACTGCTACAAATTCACTGATTATATAATTTTCTTGTGATTTGTAGTGTCAGGTTTTTATGTTTTCCTCATTCACGAAGGTACTAATGTTCGAACCAACGAACATCGCGATCGGAGCGGACTACGGTCGTTGGTGGGAACTATAGAATCAAATTCATTTTTATAATGTTTATTTGACCCAGATGGCTAGACGGTCATTAAAATGACCATTACTGTTTTGTAATCATACTCGATGTTGATTTTGCTTGTATGTATTCAATCACTGTTATTTATTAATTTAATTAGTATTCAATATGGGTTTGTAAAATCTTGTTGTAGATAATGTAAGTATGAATCGTATAATTAATTGTAAATTTCATTTACTACAATCTGACCATTTCCATTCATTCAGTTCCTTGCGAATTTGCAATTAATAATCTGAGAGTCTGATTTGCTGTCTCAAAGATTGACACATGATGTTCCCGAAATTTATTTGAGAATAGCTGACCTGTTTAACTAATATTGAAGCCCACTCCCTGTGGGCGGTCATAAGCATAAGGATCTGGATTAATGAAATCGTGATAATTGTTATTTTATTTCAATATCATTTGTTTATTTTTTTGTTGATGTTGTTTTGCTTGAAACTGTAGGATTATCGTGGATTTTCTTTTCTTTATTTAAGCCATGTCTAAACGCACTTGAGGTTTGTTTGTTGCTTTTTACTTCACACTTTGATTATTGTTCATTTTCTACTCAAACCATTTCTAAACGAATACTTTCTATGATGTTATCTGTTCAATTAGCGGAAGATAAACGTGATTTTGTAGGTTAAGGAATTTATTGCAAATAATCAATGATGCAACGTCAACGTTCAATTGCAAATAATGACACAATATTTAGGTATTGCAAATACACATTTATAACGTGCCTGTTCAAGTGTAATCGTGTTATTACAAATCAAAGATATTTTCATGTGTATACACGGTGAGTAAATGCAATGCGTTTCTTCTCAATAGCCGTCTGGTAAAAAAAATTGGTAATCCGTTTTAAATGCATCTGTGGTTGTGCCATTTTAAGTTTGTATATATGCATATATATATATATATATATATATATATATTTGGCGGAAACTGCTGAAGGTCGGATGTAAATTCATGGCGTGGTTGACAATCAAGAATAACCATGGTAACTATAGAAATACTCTACCATGACGTCATTGGTAGAGTGGAAAAGAATGCGAGTATGGCGCCGTTGTAATTAGTAAAAATTAAACACGGCTTGCGTGATTAATCATTCTCAAGGTTTTCATTTTCAACCAGTTTTCTCAGTTCTCTTTCTGATAAATCATGAAAAATCTATTTTTAATGAAATGACAAAGCCTCTGTAGATCGATCCAATTTTTCAATGATTATTCTTAAATGTTGATTTCGTCACTTTTACTATTTTGATCGTTACGTCGTACTTCAATGTGGAGTTTGATAATTGGTTTTCGTGCAGTCATAACACTCACCGTTCTGTATAGATCACTGTTAGCCCTTCATGCTTTCAAAAGCATATTCATCGCGTTCAATACCACAGTCGGGTCTTATTTAATACAATAATTTTCATTTCAAATCTCCTCTTTCCGATGATGAAAATCTAACGTTGGGCTAGCAGAAGATCACCAGTTTCGAGTTTGTGCGCCTTTTTTACTCCTGAATTTGACGAAAGATTTAAAAATAAAGAGAAATTGTATCATGTTTTTCATGCAAATCTGCAAAATATATTCGTGTCAGCATAGGGGTTATTTTATATCCAAGGTTGAAGCCGGGGATTCTAGGTATTAATGAGTTACGAACAACTGGTGCCTGTTTATGCATGTGCTGGTCATTTACCGGACAATTTTCCTTGAAAGTTTCTTAACATGGTAAATGGACTGACCCCTAATTTATACATTCCTCGTCGTTTTTTTACAGATGAAAAAATGCATTGAAACACGTGTTTCCTATATATGGAAGCTCAGAGTTCATTCCAACGCCAGCCAATGGGATTCCAATTAGGCCTATTGAGAATCTGCTGTGTAGCACAAGAATAATTATACTCAATGTAAAGTCATGAGTAATTAAGGCGAAGTTTTAATACGAAACGATTCCCATGTATTATGAACATTGCGTTGATATTAAATTTCTCTTTCAAAATAACGGTTTCTCCGTCTTCAGAAAGTGTACTGTGGTGCGTGCCACTTAAGGGGGTTCCCCCGGTATTCAGTCAATGTATAGGGTGAATTCATTTTTTTTTCGTAAAGAATATAATTATGATAGGTAAAATGTATGCTTAGGCGACTATAGCATTTAATGTGTATTATACTGCTGTGTTGCACATAGTCATTCCCGTCTACGCAAACCTCATTGTTTGTAAATATTCTGTACATGTATGTGTATTTTGAATCATTTCTCAAAATATCAATATATTTTCTCTAAAAGTTATGCGTTTTATATTTAATTGTAATTGTTTCAATAAATATTTCACTTCAATGACAAGTTATTGTTGTCTATCATGTCTATTGCATTTTACGAAGTTATTGTTAGTAACAACCTTAAGAGTGAACTTCAAGGTGATATAGCTAAAGGCATCGGGTATTGAGCCAGCCTTTTGATTTATCAGGATAGAGAGGAACCGAGTAAATTGATGATTGACCAAATGATTAAAACTAGTGTATGTTACATTCTAACAATGTATCGAAGTCATTGTATACCGTGACATTTTGATATTAAAAGAAAATAGAAGAGAGAAATCATTTGCTGAAGAAAGATAGAGTGGGAAGTGAGAAATGAGATGGGATAAACGAACTGCGATTTTTTATTCTTAAACTTTTCTGACAAGTCTTGCAAACTCTTGGAACGTTTGTTTTGAAACGAACAAAAGTATGTTTACAAACATTCGAGGCACTTATTTTTCTCATCAGTGGGTCGATTTAAGGAGTGATGTGGTCGCCAGCATTGGCGAATGAAAAAAATAACTTTAAAACACTGTTTTACAACAGTTTGCGAAAGCTTATGTTCAAATTATTTTGCGATGAGAAAAATGGTTTCAAACAATGAAAATTTCTTGCGATCTTTAATGAAGCGCGAAGCTTTTAGGTGTTTCATAAATTAAAATAAAAGGAGCCGTCTCTCTTATCTCTTGTACCTATATCAGCTCCAATTCAGTTGACTATATTGTGATTTTGAACCTTGTTTTCAAAAGTGATTGTGAACGCACAAACAAGGGATAAAATGGAGGAAATTGAAATAATAATTACCCCGCTAAAGCGTTTTATCATTTATTTTTTGCAAAGAAAAGGGTCCTGAGAAAAGGGTATTCTCTAAGTCATATTGAATGCTTACCTTTGAAAGATCAGATTTGATTACAAACAATTTAGAGACAGTATCTTTAACTCGCAAAATAGAGCAGAAGGGTATATGCCGGGAGGGAGATATTCCTCCCCACGCAGAGCAATTCGAAACTCTGAAATTTCAAAGGGCAGACGTTTCATCAAATGCAGATATCTCTATACCCATCGGCTCTAATTCAATTGATTTTCTAAGATTATGGAACTTCATTACAAGGAAAATATCGCGCAAAAAGTTGAAACTTCTGTGATTTATTGAAATTATATAAAAAAGGATAATGTATAATTTCGTTGACTTATCATGAAGCGCTTCATTTTGAATGATAAAGAAACTTAAGTGTCATTCAAAATTTCAAACTGAGGGCGCAAAACAGGTCAGGAAATGAATGTGCAGGGAAATGAAATGAAGTTAAATAGAATTTGATACCAAAAAAAATATTGTACTTTTTTATTTAATACGACACGAATTTTATACCTTCCTCTTTTTAAATTAGGAACCTGTTTGCCCCCAAATTATGTTTTTTTAGTAATGAGCTGAAAAGCGGGAGAATTTGCCTATATGGAGGTGACGGCAGAAATTGATATAAAGATTTTACTAGCCCGGAGCCGACCCGACCAGAAGTTTCGCGATCAATTTGAAAAAAAAGAGAACTTCATACACTTCGGCCTAACCTTACTCTAATTCCATGCAATCATGTATACATTTGAACTTGAACTGGCAAGAAACACATATAGCTGAGGTGGAAAAGGGGGGTTAGAGAAAGGGTGAGGGAAACAAAGGAGAACTGCAATATTGTCATTTAACCGCGCACAGCGCGGAAGCAAAATTCATATATATAAATTTAGAGCAAGAGTGAAGGAGTTTCTTTTTTGAGAAAAAAAAGAAAGAATACAAAAAAAAAAAAAAAGCTACCTTTCTTCCCTTTCCTCCCTTCGCTTTTCCTTTTCTCCTCTCTTTTTTCCCTTCTTTTTTTTTTCTTTTTGGGGACGTTTTGGGGGGGCGACCGCCCCCACCGCCCCCCTGGCTACGCGCCGGACAGGGGGACGTGTCCCCCCTACTCAAAATAGTAGGGGGACACAATATCAAATGTCCCCCTACTATTTGTGGTATTTTATTATGGTAAGAAATACATCATTCAAAATCGAAATGTAACGTGTATTTTAGGACGAGATGACCTTACTTTAATGTTGGGGTGATAACTTTTTTTTTTCTTTTTTGCTTGTCAAATTTTCCGGCCCCTTGTCCTCCCTACCTTTTGGGAGAGATTTCCGCCCCTGCTTTTAACCCAAGTCTTAATGATTATTCGGGCCCCAGAACAGAATTGTACAGCTTGGCAAATCATCCTTCGCGGGAACCCTGCGGACAGTCGACAGTGACAAAATCAGACAAGATTACTGTACTAAGGAAACTCGGCATTTCGCATTACAAATCACTTTCCCTTCTGCAAAAGGGCGCCGCCAAGTTATTTTGGAAGGGGTGCGGGCAATATACGACCTTAAATAACAGCACAACACAGACCTCTCCGTTTTCTTTTCGTTTTCCTTCTTTCTTCCTTGTTCTCGTTTTCCTTCTTTTTTTCTTGTTCTCCTTTCCCCCTTTCTCTTATGTCCCACTCCCCTTTTTTTGAAAAATCATAGGGAGGGCGGTCGCCCCCCCCCCCCCATGTGGCGCACTGTCCCTACAAGAATCCTTGAGAGTGATTATTATGAAGGCGAAGAAGATAGCCTTCTGATAAACAATAATTAGATTGATACGATTAACTTTTTTATTATTATTATTTTAGATTTTAATCGTGATCCAAGGGCCTTACGAATATATTGTCGAGAGAGGGCACCAAGTCCTATAGCGGTCAAATTCTAATTTAATACCAGTATTAAGAAGAATCGTTCAATGGAAAATAAAATAATCCTCAGTACACACTGTTGTAATACAGTTGTACTGGAATGTTGCATGATAATCACCGATATATTTCACACCAATTCCCACTGCCTTTAACCCTAATCCTACATCTTCTGAACGGAATCAGGGCGAGAACTTATTTTAGGGGTCTTGAAATATAGATGTGCTTTATCTGTCGTCAGCTGATAACATTCCTTCGTTACCAATCCATTGTTCAGATTGCTTATTATCACCATATTGGCATATACATCGGTGTAATAAGGTAAAACAAAATTGAGGGGACTGGCTTTCGGATAAGGACTGTCTCTCTTTTCAAGGAAACATTTGATAAAGCCAGCAGGTGAAATAATATGTTTTAGATGTATTAATCATTGTCATAAATATGGCATGTAAAAATATCCACAAGAGTAACTAAATTCTCAAGGGAAATCAATGATGTGTCTCCATTATGATGTAACAAATTGCGGCAATAAATAACTAATGCACTTAATCAGTTGTCATTCCAATTGTTTTAGGTCTTGGTAGAAAAATTTTGAATAAACCTAGTGGGGATAGAGACCCGACCATTCGAGAAATGGGCCAACTAAATTTCTGAAACGTCCAGTCCAGTTTTACTGACCATTGAAGAATTTGGCTATAATTTTTACTAAACATTGGGTAAACCGGACCCGACCTTTCTGAAATCTTAGGGTGCCCTTTTCTCGAATAGTTGGGTAAACTGGACCCTTGGGGAAAGAAAAAAAAGGAAATTATATCAGAGGGAGGGAAGGCCCCTAAACCAATTCCCCAGGAACCACTCACCATCCTCACAACAACGTGAAATAATATACACTTCACAGCAGAAGAGGAA
Organism: Lytechinus pictus; assembly: GCF_037042905.1. Taxonomy (NCBI): domain Eukaryota; kingdom Metazoa; phylum Echinodermata; class Echinoidea; order Temnopleuroida; family Toxopneustidae; genus Lytechinus; species Lytechinus pictus. Next base: position 42,467,218 of record NC_087251.1, on the reverse strand, counting down.
ATTGATTTTGGTTACATAAAATATTTTATTATTATTATGAATACAGAAACTCAATTTGAAGCTTGGTAACTGTTCTTTCCCTGCCTTGAAGTCTAAAAATATTCCACAATGGTGGGATTAGAATTCTACAGACATCTGTATGCAACAAAGAAAGAAAAAAAAAACCAATGCTAAAGGATCTCTCTTCTTGCTGGGGAGGCCCACTCGGGCGGAATAATAGTTTCCAATCTGCCTAACTGCACAATTATGCAAATACTATAGCAAGTAAGTTGTGCAAGGCTAACACATCTGCAAAACACGAACCTCAATTTCATTATTCCAGCACAGAAATGGAAATATTCCAATTGATGCCCCTCCAGCTTCTGATGCCGTTTATTTCCTATTTCTTTGTAGCTATGGTATTCAGAGCCATCCTTTCGATGTGAGGCAAAAGTCAATACATGCATATGTAGCTGGGGGATTATCACAGCGGAGGAACATGTAAATCACAGCATGAATTAGATATTACTATTTTCTGCCATGCAATAGAGCAAATTATGCATTCCAATGCACGGGTTGGGGGCAAAACGAGCTTTGACACCTATATAAATACACATTACCATGGCATATTAAGGTAAAGATATGCGTATTATGCACATTCCCTATTAAGGGAATGTGCACATATTATTTTTAGGTCTTAAAAGACCTAAAGTCCCGAACTCACAAAGATAGTTCTGAAAACCATCGGTTAAAACCCACCGTTTATGCAGATTTCCTGTATAAATTAAGCTTCATTTACCACGTATATAAAAAAATGTCCAATGCTTAAGTGCGCTTTTGTCAGTGCGCAAAATGGACGCCTGTTGCCATGGTTAAGCATGCCGAGTCCACTCTTCAAATTGAATTCGGGCCAAAGATTCTGAACCTGTCAGTACCTCAACAGGGATTGAAATGCCAATAAAATTTGAAAAGTTTCATCAGTAAGTGTGGAAACAGAAAACTATACACTCCTGTGCAATTATGATTTCCACAATGTCATAGATAATTAAATCATATTGTAATACCGGTATTTTTATTTAGACAGGGAAGGCCATTATATTACACACTTAAATTGTATATCAGAGACAGGAGAGAGAGTCTTTTCCTTTTTTTCTCACAATACTTTTTTGCATTTTCATTTAAAAACAGTACATGAAAAGAGTTGGCTATATTCACTCCAAATTTCACTACCCATAATTATGAACATGAAACAAGATCACATTTTTATGCAATTGCACATTGGCTATTTGCAACCTCATGAGGGCAGCATTGAAGTTTAGAGTCACGTTCAGATGAATGACAATGCACTAAAAGTGACTAAAAAATGAAAATGGGAGAAGAAAAAAAAAGGAACCAGGGATGTGACATCAGAAAATACATGTCTAATCGATATTTAAACTTATTATTTTTTGTACATGGTTGTTTTCCATAAAATTACAATTAATCTTTAATTGTGAATTGATCATTTGTGATACAGGCCTTGGTATATCTTGAAAACTCAACCAAAACATGCCCAGTATAGATTGTTCCACAGAATTCCTAAGAATGTGTATACATAATCATGACTTTCCTTATTTCAATTTGTAGCAAAGTAAATAACTTGATACATTATGGTCTGTTATATAAACTCAACAATGTCTCCCACTTAATACACAGATAAATATTAGAGGTCAAAGAATCAGTTTATTTCTAATTTGTCTAATAACATGCCAATTCGTCAATTGCCAACTCATCTACTATCATTTGGTCTACCCTCAGTTCGTCTACTATCCACATGGTCTAATTGCCATTTTGTCCACTCACCATTTTGTCTAATAACCAGTTGGTCCAATAGCCATTTAGTCCATATACTATTTGGTCTAATCTTCTAATGCATGAAATGTTAATTGGGCGAAATAAATGAAAAGAAAGTGGGCATTAGACCAACTGGTTATGAGCCGAAATGGTCATAGACGAGTTGGTAATGGACGATTAGGCGATTTATTTTTACTAATTTTTTTGTCAGGTTCAGCATTATAAAATAAACAGGCATGAACACTGAAGTACTGGAAATATGGTGTAAATTTTGTTTTATAAAATATTCATGATATATCCCCATTCTCTATTGTAAGTAAGGCCTGCACAGGTCAAAATGGCCGATTCCTCAAGAGTCATGTGACCGATTGCAACTACTGCAGGTAGGACACCAAGCAATCCTTTTTGCAACACCCCCAGATAAAATTATTGCAGAAGGTCCCGAAAGCTTCCGAAACCATGCTGGCTTCCTCTTCTACACCAATAAAACCCCGATTCAGCAGGTTTATAAAATGGTTACAATTCTTGCTCGTACGTGGCCGATAAAATGGCCAATAAAATGCCCTAATCACCTTATTCCCACCAGTTTTGTCTTCATTGCCAGACTACTACCAAAGTGGAAGTTGAAGGAGTTTCATCACAGGTTCCATATCTATGCATAATATAATATAGGTGATTTCACCTCTCAGTATCGATGGCTCATGATTCCATATTGCTCCACACCACAAAGGTTTCCTCTTTAATAATCTGCACCAGTTTCTAGTCACAATATAGGTGATATCACCTCAAAGAATGGCAGGCTAGCGATTCCACATATTGCTCCACATCATATAATATTCCTCTTAAATAATCTGTATCTGATTCCTTCGCTCTTAAAATCCTCACTTGGCAGAAGCCTTGGCTTCTTCCATCTCTTCCTCTACAGCAAGACGTCGTTGCGCAACGTCATCCATGTAACTTGACATCTCATCTTCGTCCAGGCGAGGGACCACCTTGATGCCGATGGAATGTGCCGTGCCTATGGTCATCTTGCATATGTGGTCCATAGGAAGACCTTCCATGGTCTTGTCTCCACTCTTAATCTGGGCAATCTCGTAGATGTGCTTCAGCGAGACCACTCCAAACTCTTGATGACCTTTGACATGGTGAAACCAGAAACATAAGGAATAGTTAAAATATATGAATTTACTATGTCATACTGACGGGGGGGTAAAAAGGGTCGACTGCAATCTCTCTTTAATAGTTTTCATCCCAATTGGCCCAGTTTATCCCTCTCTTGTACATGCCATATTTCAGATATCACCTCAGCATGAAAATGTATAATGTGCACTGAATGAGCACAGGATGGGAATCCAAATCTTCATCTAGTAACCACATACAAAGATTACTAAATAAGCATGGAAATATACATACAGATAGTCTGGCGTTTAAATGGGGTGGTTCATGGGCAGAAGACGTGGAACGGTTTTCAAAGTGGGGGGGGCTGAGCCAAAAGTGGGGGCTGACCATGCAAAAAATCACAATCGTATGGTCATTTTTGCGTTTTTGTACATGGTTTTAGAAAAAAGTGGGGGGGCTGAAGCCCCCCCAGCCCCCCCGCTTCCGCGGCCCCTGATGGGTAAGGCTCTCTTGGAGCTTTCATACATTTTATTGCATTAAAACAGTTTAACTTACGACTTTGGCATGTACATATAAGAATAGTTGTACTGTATCATACACAGTATGGCTGGCCATGAAATGTGTGTTACAGTATTCATTAATCCAGTATTCTCACCTTCATTACAAACTTTAATACCTTCTTCCTCAGTAATCTCCTTATTAGGTGGTCTGTCTATGACAGATCACCTCTTATGTTTGTCCGAATTTTCTTTCTTTATTATTTATTTCTTATTTTTATTTCCTCCATTTCTTGTGGACAGCAAATCTCAGAAAGTTCATATTCAATAATCATCAAAATATCACCACATATCAACATCAATAAGACCTCAATTCTGCAAGAATCTTAATGTCATGACGTCATCATGACGTCATCTAGACGCCATTTTGTAAAATCACATTATCAATCATATCTCCATTATCAATTATCAAAAATAAATCAAATTCACATGACATAAACTTCAGATCAAGGGTCATCAGGTCATGTCATCAAAGGTCACCTGAAGGTCACGACGCGCGCGTACGCGCGCGTCAAAATTTTAAAATGCTAAAAATCACTTTTTGACCAAAACAGAGTACGTTTTAGGTCATTTTAAGCATTTCAAAAAATTGCGCGCGCAAACGTATGCGCGCGCGTTTCCGCGCGTAACGCCTCAATGCAACTCAGAAACACCGTTTTTTTTTATTTCATTGCATTGATCATATAATTTTGAGCAATTTGATACCTTGATCAACCTTCTACGACCATTAATAAGGAAATTAACACCCGTTAAAGTTTGCAGCACGTGTGCGCGCGAGCTCTCACTATAGGCCATATATGGGCAAAAACATGCCTATAGAAAATCCGCTGTAGCTCTTCAGAACGCATGGGGACCCCCAATTTTTTTTTCATATTTTGATAGAGTATGAACTAGAGATATAATTTCATGTCTCATTTGACCTTCAATTATATTATGACGTCATCAAAATGGCGTCGGAATTCAAAAAATCCATTTTGCCTATTATGACGTCATTATAATTATGCAAATCTTGCTCTAACTCCGTGAATATTGGTCAATTTTCACCCAATTTTTGATATGTTGTAGCTTAGTTCTTACTCTTTCTGAGTTATTGCCTTTATTTTTCATTTTGATAGACAAATCATCCTCAAAAATTGCAAATAATAATGGCATGTCATTTTTACTCATTTTGCGTGTAATCTCTATGGGACATGACTTTTTCTCAAAACTAGATTCTACATTCTTCTATTTCGTAAGCCATATCTCCAATTTTTGTTGCTAGTTATCCCTGAGCTTTTAGTATGTTGTAGCTGAGATTCTAAGCTTTCGGTTGCATTCCTTCATTTTCCGATCAGATGTCGGGATCATGCCCGTAATTCACTTGCAAGATTGGATTTGAGATTCTGGTGTTTTGCTTACGTGTTAAGTCTATGGGAAATATTCTAGCTCAATCGGTTAGGCGTCAGACTTACTTCTCATTCCATCATGCAGGCAGGGGTTCGAGTCCGCGGGTGAACATGATTTTTTTTTTTTTTTTTTTTTTTTTAGCTATCTTGCCCACGATCAATTATAAGAATTCTAACAAATAATAGCTAAAATATTGCAAAATAAAACAGATTATAATTACTTTTTTATATCATATCTATTTATCTGTCTGTCTATCTACCTACATGACATATCTATCTCTCTGTCTAATATATATCTTTCTGTTTGAATACGTCCCTCTCTCTCTATCTATCCATATGTCTGTCTGTCTATCTACCTACATTGTATATCTATCTGTCTGTTTATCTCTCTCTCTCTCTCTCTCTGTCTAATATATATGTATCTATCTGTTTAGATATGTCTATCTATCTATCCATCCATCTGCCTGTCTCTATCTATCTATCTATCTATATATCTATCTATCTATCTGTCTGTCTGTCTCTCTATCTATCTATCTATCTGTCTATCTATCTATCTATCTATCTATATGTCTGTCTCTCTATTCATCTATATTTCTGTCTCTCTGTCTATCTATATGTTTGTCTATCTATATGTCTGTCTATCTATCCATGAAGCTATCACGAGAAGGAGAACCATCTTCCAATTTCTCTCTTAATCCTTTGTTATCGCTTCCTTCGGGCGAAGGAACGATATCTAACATCAATTGGCGAGCCGCCAGGCGAAAGTTAGAGCCCGCTTACATAACGCGATAGGACCACGCAGCATGAAGCTATTACGAGATAGCTCGTAATAGCTTCATGATATGTCTGTCTCTCTATCTATATATATGTCTGTCTATCTATCTGTCTATCTATCTATCTATCTGTCTGTCTCTCTTTCTATCTATATGTTTATATATGTTTTATTAATATAACCACCAATCATCTCTCTATCTATCTATATATCTATATATCTATCAATTTATCTCTCTATCTATAAGTCTGTCTCTCTATCTATCTATATGTCTGTCTCTCTATCTATATGTCTGTCTCTCTATATCTATCTATATATGTCTATGTTTTATTAATATAACCACCTATAATTTATCTCTCCATCCATCACTCCATCCATCTAATATAATTATCTTTCTTGTATGTATCTGTTTGATTATGTAAATCTGTTTGTCTATCTATTTTTCAATCTAATATCTGTTTAAATATTTTTTTCCTGTTTATCTATCTATACGACAGACCACCTAATTCGTCCGCATGACGAATTAAAATCTAGTTCTATTTTTTTTTCTATTTTTCTTTGAACCGATTGTTCATGTAACCATGTGCTTCTAAATATTAAAAAACAAAAAACAATAATGATACTAGTATATTATTACCGGTATTCATTTTATTTAATCATCATATTCATAGAAAGGAAACAAGAGTAGATTATTACCGGGTTGATATGCTCCTTTCCTCATACCCGCTGCTTGCTTCAGAAAGTATGAAACCGGTGGTGTATTGAAAGAAATGGAATACGTTCTATCAGGCTAAGTGAGAAGAGTAAGAAGAAAAAGGTAGAAAATTTACCAAATCAGTACGAGAACACATCAAACTCCCCAAATATTATACATACGTACAACTTTTATTCCTATTAAGAATTCATATTTTAATCTAAGAGCTAATCTAATCTAAATCTAATTCTTAAATTTGAAGATGTTATTGGCTGTTCACGATATACAGAAAAAGGTCTAATGATGCCAAATCTAACTTGCAAATTCCAAGATATTACTGGTTGTTCACAATATACAGGAAAGATTCATTTTAAATAGTAAGATCATAATGCATTACTATTCAAAGGAATTATTGAATTGTTACTAATCATGTGAGATTATCATTCAATTGTCAACTAAAGATACTTCTATGTACATGAAAATATTTGAATTTCATTATCTGTTTAACCCTATTTTAACTGGGCTATTTCAGACCAGGATATAAGGGGGGTCAATTTGACTCCCCCCCCCCCTCAGATCTCTGCCGCTGATCGTGCAATCGCTGCTAAAATTTGCACACGCATAGAGCCAGATGTAAACTACAAGACTGTGTAGTAAAATTTTCAAAAATCAATTGTTTATATCTTTTTATTAATTAATTACCGGTATGCAAATAAGCATATGAAATTTGCCCTAATTTTTGTGTGTGCATGTTTTTGCCTTTAACTCAATTTATATAGCTAGTAGAATGCTATTTTTTGGTGAGAGTATCCATTCTAACAAATATCTACAAAAAAATTGCAAAAATATAATCAATTTCTTATGTATTTTATTTTTTTTATTCTTATGTATTTCTTTGTTTTAATCCTTGTTTTTTATTGTTTTTTTCGATGAACTTTGTCGGGGACCCTATTGCGATAATAAATAGCATAAAATCAATCAATTTAAACCAACAAAAGTAAAAATAATCATACATTTATGATTTTTGGTTGAAAAGCACAATTTGCATTGACTTTGTACACGGAATCACGTTTTTGAGCAATTTTTTGTCTGACATTCACTTACAAAATGTTGCATCATTTCGAAACCGCATATCTGGGCGTCGCAAATTTGGTCTCAAAAGATGCAAAAGACTTGAAAGTAAAAAGTCGCGAGCGGCACGGTCAAAACGTTTCGCGCAATAGCGTAGTGACGAAATTTGTCGAGGGGGGGTCAAATTGACCCCCCAGTTTAATAAGGGTTAAATAATGAAATAAATTGGTTTCTTTAATAGTATTACTCAGTGGAGGAGAAAATACAAGCCAACATGAACAACTTTAGTTGAAAAGAAATTACAGGGGAATGTAAACGGCTTAAATTATCATGGGAAGTGATACTCACATTGATGTGGATTTTTGATGGGAGGGGAATCCCATCTTTGATGTGTTTTGTCTTCTCATTGAAGTCTTTGCAGAACTGGCCAATAGCAACTCCTCTCTGCACAAATAGACAAAATATAGAAATACAGAGAGAGGTACATGTAAGGGAGGCGGGGGTAAGGGGAGAAAGAGAGAAATGACAAGATAGAAAAAAGACAGAAAAGATATAATTGAATATTACAAAACTAGTACATGACACATTGTTGAGCATAATTTTCAATTAGAACAGAGTTGATGATATATCTTTAATATATCATTGCAAAAATTATTTTAGAAATTACTTTTAGTATTATTCCTTGATAACATTTTCTGCAATTCTACATGTACTTAAAAACAAAAGTATCAAAATCTTAGAAGAGCTTCATATACTGTATAATTATCATGTGAAATACCGATGGTTCAAGACTTTGTGGCCTTAAAAACAGTAGTTTCTTCAATGTAAGAACATCAATTTTAGAGCCTTGAACCTTGAAGAAGTACTCTCCCAAAAAGCGTACACGCTGTCCTGGAGGGGGGGGGGGCACAAATACCTTAGAGTTAGAGCTGATCAAATAAGGCACACAATAACTTTGGGTGCTCAGAAGTTGCTTCCCCCCCCCCCCTTTTTTTGCCCCAAAACATATGTAGCCTGTGACTGCCTGTCCTTTCCTGGAAAATGTCCCATTTTAGAAATTAGCGAAACTGACTTCTTGATATAATACACTTAAAACAAGATCAGGAAAATATTGATCATCATAAACTATTGTTTACTGGGAGATGTTTTCAGAGTTTTCAAAAGTCATGTGCCGTTATGTTGGGCAACTTCCTTTTTTTGTTGAATCCCATTACCTGTCCTAACACAGGACCAAGTGGAGGACCTGGGGCAGCTTGTCCTGCTCTGATATACGTCCTGATCACATTTCCAAGGTTGACTTTCTTTGCTGTATCTTTGGCTGCTTTGGCTGACTTGGTAGCCCTCGACATATTGGTAATCGATCTAGATAAACTCAGATAAGTACAAGAACTTCTCAATCTATTATTTTCTGGAAACAAGAAAAAACAAGATAGTTGCTAAGGCCCCTGATTAATGTGATACGTTAAATGTAAATGATACAATTATTGTTCAGTCTTTAGAGCAATACCTCATTGCAGCTAGTCCAAGTGGATGTCAGGTTCCCAAACTAGTGTATATGGTAACTGTTACCACATGAATTTTGAAATGTGTAGCGAATTAGGGATTCACATTTATGGATGTTTTTTATATAGGTACATTTCTCTGGGGGCTGCTTTAAAGAGGTAGTTCGCCCTAATGAATAAAAATAGCAGAAAATATATTGGTGAAGGTTTGAGGAAAAATCCATCAAAGATCAAAGAAAGTTATTAGAAGTTTGAGTTTTAGGGTGTGTGACGTCATAATATGGGAAGCTGCCCCATGACATTTTATGCACTACAAAATGGTTCATAATTGTTTTTTAAAAATATTTCAGGAGCGTAAGTGAAATGATTTGTCTCTTGATATATACTGAAGATACAATTATTAAAAACCATTTTGATTTTTTTCTAGAAAATTACATTTCATTAATATTTTCTATACACCAAATAGTTTCTGGGAAAACTGCTCGCAAATGACGTCATCATTAAAATATAAAAGTATAGCTTTTTTAATCTTTGATGGATTTTCTAAAACCCTCACCAATATCATTTTATTTTTTTCTGCTATTCTACAATGAATTTTATGTGAGGTTGAACTTCCCCTTTAATGAATTAAGTACAATTGCGATTTAGAGTGTGCTTCAAATTTGAATATTAAAACAGCGATTTGACATGAGAAGGCCGTCCATGAGAGTCCAGAAAAAATAAGATATTCCAACCAAAAGATTATCAATTTGGTGCAGACGATCTATCTATGATTTTAAAAATGTTACCCTTTCCATTACTTTTATTTTCTTACAACCTTTCTTAGTTAATCTATGTAGGGCTTATATCATGTACATGCAGGGGCTTTTTGATATTTTTTTTGCATGGGGATTTAAGTTAAGACCATTATGACCTCTGCCATTAGTAGTAGTACCTCTGCCATTTTTACCTCTGCCATTATTACCTCTGCCATTTTTACCTCTGCCATTACCTCTGCCATTTTTACCTCTGCCATTTTTACCTCTGACATTTATACCTCTGCCATTTTTACCTCTGCCATTATTAGTATTACCTCTGCCATTTTTACACCGAGCCGCTATTGCGACCACATTCTACCCCGGCCATTTTGGAGAGTACCGTACCCACTGCCTATAAACATGATAAAAGTATAATTTAATATTATTAGTACCGGTACATGGACAAGTCCTAACCCGGCCCTGGGCTCCGCCGGAGCCAAGCCCCAGGGTTAGTCAGTGCAGATGTAGCCCCCCCCCCCCCCTCCTTCATACACACGTACACGCGGGAACCACTGCCACTGCCACTGGCAATGCACTCCATCCAGATCCAGCGTGCAGCTGCAGGGCAACTCACTAAATAGACACAAGCATCGGAACACGGCGCGTGACCACCGGGAGGGCCTCGGGCAGGCCGAGCAATAACGTACCGTTCCGGTACCGTGTTGCGTTGTGCTCGATAAACTAGAAATAATTAATACGGACATGGGAAAGGCTCGTTCTTCTAAAACATAAACACTTCAAGGGTAGAACATAATGAATGAAAATGGAAATTTAATATACCACGGCATGTTATAAATGATAAACACTGAAAAAACACAAATTGAGCAAAAAAATCAATTAAAAAAAAATTAAAACTCACAATCACAGCTCAGACATGTCAGACATGCATGTTGAGCAGACGTAAATGACGCATCTTTGGTTAAAATTCCCTTAAAAGAAAAATAATAATATTTGAAAAAATATTTTATTTACATCATAAAAATATATCAACATATGAAATGCAAAAATTTAGTCAGTAAAATTATCATTTATATTTATTGATACCTGGATGAAACAATATATGAAAAAAAATCTAGATCGAGTCACATTTGACCCCTACCCTCTCGATTTCCGTTGAATCGTGTGTTCAACGCCGACTGGTGCGTCTTAATTTACAGCAAAAATGGCTATTACCATCACTGAAATAAAGAAGTTGAGGGTAGCCGATTTAAGAACAAGATTATCAGAGCTTGGCCTGTCTATAAATGGTAATTATTTTTTAGAGTTCTCCTGAAAGTAGATAAATTTACCTAAAACAAGTAGCCGAGGCGCCGGCCGAATATCACTGTCTTACTCACACTCACAGTCACTGCATGCACTTGCCTGTGGCTGTGCCCACATATTGAATTTTACGTGTGTTTGCGTGTAGCAGTAGCTATCTTCTTCTTCTTCTTCCTCCGTTAGCTTCGGAGATCAGCAGGGAGATCCTGCACAAAATGGTATATGTAGCTTAGTATGTATTGTAAGAGAGGTCAGTCAGAGAAGGTAGATGTATTCAGCAGAGAGGACTAGGATTCATTCAAGTGTAGAAAAGTAGTAGAAGATCTAAACATATGGTCTTTTCAGCAAGAAATTGAGGGCAAGTGTCGTAAAAGATTTTACAGTGTTTGCAGAGAGGTCTTGGTTTGGGAGGAGAATTAGCAGGGCAAATTCTAGAGGGTCATCTATGTGGAGACTGGCACTCATCCCCAAATCAGGCAGCATCTTGTTGGCATTTGCCATAAAGGCGACTCGCTGAGAATGTAGATGGCTACAAAGAGGAGATAAAGTGAAGGGTGTCTTCATCACCATCTTTGCATAGCAGGCAGGAGGCAGTTTGGGATTTGCCAATTTTTGAGAGACGCTTCTGGGTGGGGTATGTTTGGGTGAGGAGCTGAGCTCTGATAATCTGTGCCTTACGGAGATGAGGGGCTAATCCCTCTGGAAATAGCAGAGAAGATGGTGGGAGACTGTCAATATCTTTCCAAAAGGACAGCGATGACTTAGATGCAATGGCATTGGTAGTGTCCTGCAGCACTTTTGAATAGATGGACTTCCTACATATGGCTTTCCACTTGTGATATGGGATCGGGTGTTCAATTAGGCAGAGAAGGGTTGGTAGGTTGTACTTGAAGAGAAGGAGGTTCCAGGATTTCACGAGGGGTACACCGCGGATAGAAGCATGTACAAATGCCCTCTTCTCAAAGCGGTCTTCAGATAATGATGTTAGCTGACCTATGATGAGGAGGCTATCCAGTTCTACTTGTGACATGAGGGGGGTAATGCCCGTGAGAAGGAACACTGATTCATTCGCTGCACTCTGAGGGATTCCCAAAATCTTCTTAAATAACTGGTTTTGGGCGATGTTTATGCGGTTAGCCTGGTGGGATGTTAAGGAGACGATAGAGGAGCCATATAACATCCTGGGGACACAGAATACTGTCCACAGCTTCGCACAGAGGTGTGGAGATAGGCCCGATGTATACGCTCCGACACCATGGAGGGAGTAAAAGGTCCTAAGTCCTCTTGCAATGATGTCTATGGTAGGGTCAGATCGCATTGAAGACTTGGTGATACCTAGGTGGGGCTGTTGTAAAACCTTATTGATGGACTGACCCTCAGCCAGCATCCATGGCCGGTTACGCGGTTCGAGAATAAGACATTCTCGTATCTGTCACCGTGTTAAAATGGCGAGATCAATTACATCATTTTGACAAAAACTCGTACTTTAACAAAAATAAAAATGGTAGGCCTAAGTATGTAAGGGAAACACATTTTATTCTATACAAAATTATTAGTACCGGTATTTATGATGGGGTGTCCAAACTTCGCGCACTTTTCAAAAATATTCATCAGGCTTAAATTTTTTCACAAAATATTCATAATTTATACAAAACCAATTCAAGAAATAGTTACCACATTGACGGCAAGATCGTTAACTATAAAATCATGGACGAAAATGAAAAGTAGGTCAAGGGGATTCGCCGGTATCGCGATCTCAAAATTCCATTCCGATCGGCGAATGCGCACTGTGTTGGAAAACCGTTCAGAAAAAGTGTGACCTAACTTCGCGGACCAAAGTTTTTGTGGACATTTAAACAAAAACTCAAGCTCAAAAAGTGAAATATTTATATCAGATTGATGGCAAAATGCTATAGAATCGGTTAGTACCACATTTAACTCACATTTTTGATGATTTCTGCTTGCAAAATGGTGATATCGTGATGCTTGTTGAGAATATCAGATTTCTTCAAAACTTGCGCTAACGGTGACAAATTTGCCTATCTTTTGCCAATATTTTCATGAATACTGAACTCATCCTAGCTAAAGAAATTTTCATTAAAGGGTAATTTTAGGTCGCTTTTCACGATGATGATGTCAGATTTTAAGGACATTGGCTAGTTTTTGAGATAATGACTGTCTGCGAAGTTTGGACTCACTGCCATACATTAAAACCAGTAGTACACTACGGGCAGTAGTCAGTAGAGGTGCAGGCCAATATGGGAGACTGTCTCCCATGTCCTGACCATGTGAGAGATTATCTCCAAATCCAATATCAGAGACTTTAATAAAGAATTTGGGTATCCAATTTCAGAGACAGTCTTCAGTTTGGGAGACCAATTTTCTTTGTTTACATTTGCTGCAAAAGGATTAACTTGGCGGCAAATAAAAATGTAATAAGCAGATTCCTCATGAAAAATTACCCCTTTTCACCGTCTACTTTAAAAATTCACCGTCTACTTTTGTTTTTATAAGGATTTTTGTTGTCATCCACACACAAAACAAATGGGGTGGAAAAAAATCATGCTTTTGTTGGTGTTGTTTCTTTTGTTCTTTTGCAAAGCAAGTCTCCAATATGAGAGATTGTCTCCCTTATTGGAGAGAGTCTCTCATATTGGCTGTGCGCCTCTACTGAAAACTTACATCGTGTACTTTAGTTTGACTCTGAGGTCCATAATAATCCATTTGTTGATTTACCATCATAACTTAAAAATTTTATGGATCTGATTCATGAAACTCGGACATAGGAGTAATCCAGTATCACTAAACATCCTGTGCGAGTTTCAGGTCACATGACAAGGTCAAAGAACTTTGGCTATGTTGGGGGTATCTGTTGAATTACCATCATAACTTTGAAAGTTTATGGATCTGATTCATGAAACTTGGACATAAGACTAAAGAGTAATCAAGTATCACTGAACATCCTGTGCGAATTTCAGGTCAAAGGTCAATGAACTTTGGCCATGTTGGGGGTATCTGTTGAATTTTCATCATAATTTTGAAAGTTTATGGATCTGATTCATGAAACTTGGACATAAGAGTAATCAAGTATCACTGAACATTTCATTCAAGTTTCAGGTGACATGTCAAAGGTCATTGAATTTGGCAATTTTGGAGGTAATTATTAGATTGCTGTCATAACTTTCAAAGTTTATAGATATAGTTTATAAAATGTGGATATAGGGGTAATCGAGTATCACTGACAAGTCTTAGGTCGCATGATCAAGGTCAAATTTCAATTATTGTCAATGAATGTAGTATTGTATTATTATATGAATAGTGTTTTTTGTGGATAATTATTTTATAGTAGTTTTCCAAGTCAGCACTGCTGCTATATTGACAAGACCTTTATGGTTTTTTACAGCTATACCTAATTTCAATACTTTTTCTATTCAATATGCATGTACATACCACTGAACTACTTTATTTTATCTTGAATTGCATTTTTTATCCAATGTGTTGTTAAATGTTTGTAATATTGGAATTGAATAAAGTTGAACTGAACTGAAGTTGAACTATATTGAATCGCGCGATGCAGGTGAGACTGCCAGAGGCGCTCCACTTGTTATTTTCTTCTTTCCTTCTATCTTTTCTTTTCCCTTTATTCTTTCTTTCATTTATTGTTATTTCCTTCCTTTTTTTCTTCTTTTTTTTTCTTTCTTTATTTCTTTCCTTTAAATTTTCTCTGCTTATTTATCCCATCCTCTCCTTTTTCTTTCCATTCTTTCTTCCTTCCTTCTTCCATTCTTTTCTTTCTTTCATTCTTTCTTCCCTTCATTCTTTCCTTCCTCTTTTTCATCCTTTCTTTTATTCTTTATTTTCTTTTCTTTTCCCTTATTCTTTCTCCCCTTGTTATTTCCTTCCTTCCTCCATTCCTGTTATTTCTTCTTTCTTTCTTTCTTTCTTTCTTTCTGTTTTCCTTCCTTCCTTCATTCGTTCAAAAGAAGGAAGGATTTTTTTTCTTTCCTTCTTTTTTTCATTCATTTTTTCCTTCTCCATTCTTCTTTTTTTTCTTTCTCTCCTCCATTCTTACTTCCCCCCATTCATTCATCCGAGTCCTTTCCTTTCTGTTCTTTTTCTTTGTTTGTTTCTTTCTTTAAGTTATTTTCAATGATTCCTCTTTTTATTTTGTGCTGTGGTCATATACAAAAGTACATGAAAATGTATGAGAGGAAATTAATCAAATGGCATATTGACACTAATTTCGGTCATGGCAGGCAAGATACAATCGCTTTGAAAAAATACAATATTACAAGGTACATCAGTTCATGTCAAAAGAGAGGAAAAATCTTTTGAAGCGGTAACACATAGTATTGAAGGATTTGGGGGGGCAAAGCAAATATATTATCAGGCAAGTATTTTCAAACTTTTTAGAAATTCACTTGCCCGACTAGGCAGGTGTTTAAAAAAGTTATGTAGCACCCTGGTCACTCTTACATATTTTTTGCGATAGATTGAACATGCTCATCTCAGCTGCCATATTTCTGGCAAAATGGGAAGGGTTCCTTTGTCATTGATCCTTTTGAGTACAAAATTAAATAGGGTCAAAGGTGTTACGGAAATCACAATCATGGATTTTACCCCTGGATTGTACCTGTGGAATATAATTTTTTTCCGTTTGGGGTATAATTCCTGATCAGAAAATTGAAATAGCAGACACTGTAGGTCTATTCGTTGAAGGATAGGAATGAAAGCGCTTTTTTATATTGGAGATAATCCCACCAATCAGAAAGTGTCCAACATTGCCATATCATGTGTAGTTGTGTACATTTAAGCTTACCAATTTTATTGGCAAACAGTCAGTCAGTCAATACCCCCCCCCCCCCATATCCAGTTGTTATGATATTGTATGAGATTTGAATTAACTTTTTCTTTACTCTTTCATTATTAGGATTAAAAGCAGAGCTTGTGGATAGATTGTACTCTTATTATCAACAACAAAGTATAGGTAAGTGCCATAATTGCATCTTAACCATTTAGTCCTTTTCCAGGCCAACATTAATTCCATATCTATGGTATGATTGAAAAATGAATATGAAAATATGTCAAATAAATTGACCTCCCAGGTATATACATGTATGTAATTAATAGAAGCCAATTTATTCTGCAGGAAAATGAATAACATTGGCCATGGCATTATGTGAGAAGATGGGTGTACGGCATTTCCAAACTTAAAAAATGCATGTGTCGGTCTATTTTGTCACAAAATATTTTCTTTTTGTCTTAATTCCGTCTATTGCAAACGTTGAAGTTTACCTGAAAGACTCTTATGCCTATCTTGGCAACTGTTGTTATAATAGTAATCTGATTTGCATGATAGATGCACCAGTGGGACCTGCATGTTATTGTTCCATTGTTTGCCTTTGATATTTTAAATGTTATCATTATTATCTATTATCTTGAGGAAATATTCAGAATAAAAAGGGAAAAGTAATTTGAAATTTACAAGGAATCGTGATCCTAGTCAGCTGAGTGTAGATTATTGAATTAATTTATCGATGCACAATTTCAAGGGGGGTTTTAAATTTCATAAATAGCATTCATTGTTTATGATTTTATTCAAAGATTCATGAAAAGGTATTTAGTAATTCTCAAAAATGTTTATTTGTAGTTCATTTGTATATTATTTTCCACACATCATTCTTGAAAAAAAAAAATTGTTATTTATTTTTGCAGAAGAGCAGCAACAACAACATGGCAGCCAACTTGGAGCCCAGCATGATGAGTTTGCCAACATGTTCCAAGCAGACAGGATGGGAGAACCCCCTTCTTTACATTCCCCTCCAATCCAACCACCCAGAATGGATTTTGTACAGGCATCCAATGAACCCCAATCATTCCCCCAACAGACACCACCACCACAGCAGCAGAGCATGCAGATGCCTTCTTTAGCCCACATGCAAGCGCCCCAGATGCATTCATCGCAAATGCAGCCTCAGATGCAGCAGCCCTCGATGCATTCCCAGCAGATGCAGCAGCAGCAGCATCCACAGATGCAGCGTTCTCAAATGCAACATCCCTCCATGCAGTCGCCTCATATGCATTCTTCCCAAATGCAACCCCCTGCAATGCATTCTTCCCAGTTGCAGCTTCCCCCCATGCAGCCCCAACAAATGCAGGCCCGTGGGATGGAGCTCCCTCAGATGCAGCCCTCACAGATGCAGTCCCTTCAAATGGAGCCCCCACAGTTGCAGCCCCTTCAAATGGAGCCCCCGCAATTGCAGCCCCTTCAAATGGACCCCCCTCAAATGCAATCACGTCAAATGGACCCCCCTCAAATGCAGTCACTTCAAATGGACCCCCCTCAAATGCAGTCCCTTCAAATGGACCCCCCTCAAATGCAGTCACTTCAAATGGACCCCCCTCATCTGCGGCCTCCTCAAATGCAATCTAGGATGGAACCTCATCAAAGACAACCCCCTCAAATGGAACCCCCTCAGATGGACCCCCCTCAAATGCAATCCCATCGAATGGAAGCATCTCAAATGCAGTCTCATCGAATGGAATCTTCTCAAATGCAGTCTCAGCGAATGGAGCCGCCACAAATAGAATCCCCTCAAATGCTGTCTCGTCCAATGGAGCCTCCTCAGCTTCAGCCACACCAAATGGAGCGTCCTCCAATGCAGTCTCATCAGATGGAATCCCCTGCTATTCCCTCCTCCCAAAGGAATACCTCCTCCATGCAGATGTCTCAAATGCAGTCACATCATATGCAGCCTGAAATTCAGCAACCTCGGGCGCAGCCTCCGCCCATCCAGTCTACTCAGATGCCACAGTCTCAGTTGCAGCCTCCTCCTGTACCACCAGTACAGCCTCCTTCCATGCATTCAACTTCCTTCCAGCCACCTCCGGCACCTTTTCATAGATCCGACTCTCCACCACCCATCATGCAGAACCAACAGGCATTCCCCCCTCCTCCACCGCAACCTCCAAAACCTCCACACTTGCTTCTACAAGGTGAGCAGACATCGACAAATATGCCCACTCAGCAACCACCTACAATGCCAATCCCTCCACCTCCAGCACCCCCAACCCAGTCACCAGTAAGTTCCCAGCCACCCTCTTTAGAGCCACCTAATCTACCCATGCAATTGCCTAACTTGGGGGCAATGCAACCCCCTCCTATTCCCCCACCACCACCACCACCTATGTCATTAGCCCAGATGCCAGCCCCTCCACCCGTGATGCCAGCCGATACTGCAACAACTCCAAAGCACATGACGGGGGTGGAGATGATGGAGATACGACATGTGCAGGTGCGGGAGAAGCAAGAAAGAGAGAAAGCAGAGGTTGCTGAAGTCGCTCGTATTGCGGAAGAACAGCAAGAGCTGATTGAGAGGGAGAAGCAGAGGATCCTTCAACAACAACAGGAGCGTATAAGACAGAGACAGGAGCAGCAGAGACTGGAGGATGAACAGAAGATGCAGAAAGCTATGCAGCAGCAGAAGATGTTAGAAGAACAACGCAAGGCTAGAGAACTTGATGAAGAGACAAGACAGAAAGTCGTCCAACAACAGGTACTATACTGATATGACCTTAAATATTATTTACATCCAAAACTATCCTCTTTAATTGTTAATCCCCTATGGCAAATAGTGATTTAGATGCTTCAATTTGGAGAATTCCCTCATTTAATCTAAAGAAAGGTCAGTTGTCAGATAAATGAAAAACTATGAGATCTTCAAACTGTATTTTGGTATTCTCGAGACTCCATCAAAATGTCCTCAATGAAAAAGTTAAGTCCATAATACTTAATTTGGACTCTATATTTTCTTTCTCATATAGCATTCTCTGTTTATTCATAGAAATGACATGTTTCATTGCCACGCTTTTGAGTGAAATTTGTGGATAACCTTCAACGATTTCAAATCATTCTCTGAATCCAGATCCTCATAGAGCATCAGCGGGTTGTAGAGGAAACCATGAAAGAAGCAGATCTCCTTCGGGATCAACAAAGGGCACTAGCTGTTCAAAGAGAAGAGGAAGTCAAGATCAGGAAACAACAAGAAATGCTGGAGATCGAGGCTGCACAACACAGGGAGCAACAGCAAAAAGGTATGCCATCAAGATTAACCTTCATTGAATTAGGACCGTCAAACATGGGGCCCTTCTTACAAAGAGTTGCGATTGATCCAATCAATCGCAACTATGGAAAGCAAGCAAAGTCAACATGTAAAATGCATGTTTGTTCAAAAAAAATTCTAGATATGAATGTATATCCGTAAATTCATAGATTTCTTGACAATTTGGTGTGTTCCCCTTTGTTTACATTGTTTACAAAGGACATTTTGCAAATTTCTTGTATAAAGAATTATGACACTGATGGATTTCCATACGATTAATTGGATCAATCGTAACACTTTGTAAGACGGGGCCCTGCACATAACAACCACCCTTATAAGACAAGAAAGGTGGTCTCTATATACAGTTCTATTTTTCTTCAATATAATATATTGAAAAAAACCTGTATTTTATATATTATAGAGACCACCACGTAATTATTATGGTTCAATGGTGGAAATTTGTGCAGGGAAACCAAATGTGTGGTCTTAATAATCAAGGATTATTTATATATATATGTCGTCTTAAACAGGTTTGGATGGGGTTTTTTTTGCGTGTGTGGGTGGGGTTTTGTGTGTGTGTGTCACTTGTGCTCAGGAGTTAAAGAACGAATTGAATCACCAATGTAACTGATTGGATTGCGTGCAGGAGGACTTTGACAAGGGGTTCCCCTGCTCTTAGATGCAAATGGGTGACTCTTTTTTACACTGGGTTGCCATGTAACATCCTATCCAAGGGGTGGAGTGTTTTCCATTGCATCATGGTAGCCTGGCATGTGAAAGCCTATCCATCTAGAATTCAATATGTCTAAAATGGCTTGACTCAGATATTATTTATTGAACTGTGTATAACTGTGAATTCATTTACACTTTTGAAATGCAGATTTGGTATCCATGTACTTCTTAAAAGCAAACGATTGCAGGTCGATGTTATGTTTTTGAGTGCTTTTCTTTCTCATCACTATCCCAGCCAATATGAGTGGGTTACTACCCATCCCAACCTCTGGGGCTCCAAGCCAGCCTCGTATGCAGCCAGAGATGGAAAGGCCACCTCGCCCCCCTGGACGACGAGAGACGCCGGTGGGCCAGGGCATCCGAGGACCAAGGCCAGGGTTTCAACCGGGTCCTATGGATCGCAGGGGACCGCACGAGAGGCATCGGATGCCGCTGCGTGATGGCAGGGGACCAGGACACGACTCCAGGCCCATGATGGGAAGGGACCGATTTGAGAGGATGCCTCCTCATCTGATGATGGACAAGGGGCATCCGCCACCTCTCTTAGATGATGGCGGGCTTTCAAAGATGGATGGTATGTATACAGGATTTACCCCCCCCAAAAAAATGGAAATCCCACTTACATTTCTCTTCTGCAGAAAAATGTAACAGCATTTGCAATTAAAAGTCGTATCTCCTAAAAGTGCATTTTATTAGCATTTGAATGGTACTCTGATTATGTTTCGAGGACCCATGTATCACTAGACACTGTTCTGCAAATATGAAAACTTGCACACAGTTCACTTACACTTTTACTTGACTTCTTGGACTTCTCAAGCTTTGATGATTTGAGAGCACTTCACCTCTCATATGAAGCACAAAGCAGAGACAAGTCGTTTGAAGAAGGTCTTGCATGTAGAGATTCAAGTGGATGTTTCATAAAGCTGTTCTTAAGTTAAGAAGTTCTGTACAACCATTCACACGACCTTAGAATTTCACGTAGCTCGGTTATTCACAATGATCTAGTCACAATTAATATTGGTTTTACAGACCTTCTTGTGAAATCAGTCTTTACTGCAACAAATTTTAATCATCATTAACCTGTTTTGTATTTTCCCATCTCCCTCTCGCCCCTCTCCTGTAGATGATCTAGCTAAGGACATCAAAGTCCCACAAGCCATGGAGAAGGTGTTTGCTTTCAAGGATAAGCGAGCCCAGCAGATTGGATCAAACATCGATGAAGGTCAGTTCTTTTGTTAATCTCATTAGGATAATCAATCTTAGTTTCATCAGTAGCATTATGATAATGTTCCACAAAATGGCAAATGATTATTATTCTGTTTATTCACAGAGAAATTGTGTTGCCTCCCCCGCTTCGTTCTCAAATTCTACTGTTTAACATTATAGTGGTAGCATTGTGGCCCAGTGGATTAGTCTCCAGACTTTGAAACAGAGGGTCCAAGAGGGTTGCGGGTTCTAATCCCTGCCATGGCGTAATGTCCTTCAGCAAGAAATTGATCCACATACATGTATAGTGGAGGATTGTGGTCCAGTGGATTAGTTTCCGGACTTTTGAATAGAGGTTCAGAGTTTCGAATGCAAGTCATGTCATGATTTCCTTCAGCAAGAAATTGATCCCTCATTGTGCTGCACTTAACCCAGGTGAGGTAAATGGGTACCTGGCTGGAATTTATTTCTGGAAACGCTTGAGCTTGTAAAAGTAGCTTGGCTTGAGCCAGGGAAATTTTGCTGCATTTATTGTAGAGTGCTTAGAGACTTCTGATAAAGACATATATACTTTACGTCTGGTCCACGATGGGATTTTAGAACAAGTCGCATTATGCTCACTTTCTAAAAATGTAAATAATTTTTTTTTTTTTAAAGCCGGTTCAAATTAACTGAAAAATACTAGTATAACAATTTTGGATGATTGCAACCTTTTATTTTGGAGAAAAAGCAAAATTTTACAATTGCATTGACGTCATTACGGCTAGATATTAAATTCGCTTTTATTCTAATAAGGATGACAGCATAGTCACAGATTCGAACATTGGTATTAGTACGATGATTCAGAACATTACACAGTAAGATATTCCGTGTCTCAATATTAGCATCAAAGTTAACTATGTTTTATTCCAAAATCGAGTCGTAGACCAATCATAAGGTGTGCAGTGGCCTTTTGGTGCCATATCAGCAATTGCGATTATCATTATTTCTATGCATATGATGTAAAAGATAACTACTTTGCAAACTTATGATTTTTGTTTGTGTCATAGCTGTTAAAGACGAGTTCCTCCCACCAGCAGAAGACGAGGTATCTGATGATGACGCTGATAATGAAGAGGAAGAAGAAGAGGAGGAACAGGAGGAAAAGCAGAAAAAAAAGATCCAGTCCAATAATCAGAAAATGGTAAAATCCACTTTTTATATCATTGCCTAGACAACAATACTAGTTTTTAATTACTTGTCTTCATCTGGGTAACCCCCCCCCCCCCCCCCCCGGTAATTAATTATCGCTAGAAGTGATATTTCTATTCCATTCCACACCTTTCTTTAATGAATATGAAATTTAATCCCTTCTGAAAGGATTAAATTTGGAAAATGATGGTGTTGGAGTTATTTGTTAAAGGTCAAGTCCACCCCAGCAAGATGTTGATTTGAATAATTAGAGAAAAATCAAACTAGCATAACACTGAAAATTTCATCAAAATCGGAAAATAAGAAAGTTATGGCATTTTTAAGTTTCGCTTATTTTTCACAAAACAGGGATATGCACAACTCAGTGACATGCAAATGAGTCAGTCGATGATATCCATCACTCACTATTTCTTTTGTTTTTTATTGTTTGAATTATACAATATTTCATTTTTTACAGATATGACTATAGGGACCGACTTGACTGAATCATATAGTATTAAGCAATGCTAAGATCACATGTTCAGGGAGGAATTAATCACTGTCTTACTTGACAATGAGGAGAAAATTAGAATATTTCATATTATAAAATACAAAAGAAATAGTGAGTGGATGACGTCATCAGTCTCCTCATTTGCATACCAACCAGGATGTGGATATAACTGTTTTGTGAAATTAAGCGAAACTTTAAATGTCATAACTTTCTTATTTTACATCCGATTTTGATGAAATATTCAGTGTTATGCTTTGTTTGATTTTTCTCTTTGTAATCAAATCAATTTTTGTTGGGGTGGACTTGTCCTTTAAGTATCCTTGGTTATTAATGCAAGGGAAAAGCAGTCTTTTAGATCAGACTGGATTAAATTACTAAGTTTTAGGTTAATGTATTTATTATCTGTTAATCATTTATCGCAATGTATGATTTTTTTTTCAGTCAAAGAATAGACGGAGGAAGCTGAAGAAGAAAAAGAGGAAAGCGGCAAAGCGGGCAGAGAAGGAAGAAGCTGTAGCGGAGAATAGACTAAAGAAGGAGGACGAAGAGAAGAAAGGCAAGAAGAAGGAAGAAAAGGTGGAAGTGGAATATGTCCCGGAGAAGATTGAAGTAGTTGATCCAGCATTCAGACAGTTCCAACGGATATTCCAAGCATTCCAGGTAGGTACATTTCCTTTCATTCCATTGGATGCTATTTTGATGTTCCTAAGGGGTTTAAATTAATTGAACTTGATTTTACATACTTTCTTTATATGAAACAATTGTTTGACTGCAACGACAGGACCTTAGCTTTGTTGAAGTGTTGGAGATGAAAATATATATTTCTTATGATTTATTATTATTATTAGCTCTCTGAACCGATGAAGCCGGAAGTGAAGGAGCCAGAAAAGGAGACACCTAAACCTGAGAAGCAGAAAGAGAAGGATAAAGATTCTGATGAGGATTCCGATGATGATAGTGACATGGTGAGTCTGCTTCTCGCTTCGCTGCTTTATATTCATTTGGTCTACAAGCAGTTGGTCTACTCCTCGGGTAGTCTAATATGACATGGGCTAAACCTATTTGGTCTAAATGCCATCTTGTCTTCACCGCACTTGATCTTAACCTACTTAGTCTAATTCTCATTTGGTCTAATGCCCAGTTAGTCCAATATCCACTTCGTCCACTAATTATTTTTTTCTTTGTGTGAAATGAAAATTTGGTTCATAAACAGTGGATATTATTCAAATTCAGTGTAGCCTTACTGGGAATTAAGACAAAATGGGTGCATGGGCTAAATGACAAAGTGATTGTAAACAAACTAGGATTAGATGGGGCATAACAGACCTGCCAACCAGTACGTTTTAGGCGTATTTAATACATTTTTGCAACCAAAATACGGCAGTACGTTTTTCTTTAAAATATACATTTTTTTTTTCGTAATTTATTGAGAAAAATCATCTCTACATGTCTCTATTTCATAAAACGTACACAAATATGGTTATTAGATCAGTGTAATTTTAGGTAACTTTTTTTTTTTTTTTTTCAATCATTTTGTTAAAACCAGGGTGAAGATATACACATGTTTTAATGTTTTTTTTTCATCTGCAAGAGCAGTGCACATTTTAGTTTGCATGCAGCTTGAGTGCCGCAATGAGCGAGTGCGCCAAGCATTTTATTATGAAATACACTTTTTGGGGGAAAAGTACATTTTTTTAATCACAGAATACAGTTTTTCATTCCCAGAGGTTGGCAGGTCTGGCATAGTGAGATCAAACAGAACACAGACCAAGTGGCAATTAACCCATTTGCCTATAACCAAGGCTCGACATTAGCGGTGGCCCGGGGCCACCAGAAATTCACCAGAAAAGTACATTTTTTTAATCACAGAATACAGTTTTTCATTCCCAGAGGTTGGCAGGTCTGGCATAGTGAGATCAAACAGAACACAGACCAAGTGGCAATTAACCCATTTGCCTATAACCAAGGCTCGACATTAGCGGTGGCCCGGGGCCACCAGAAATTCACCTCGGGCAACCATTAATGAAAAAATATTAAGTTTTGGTGGCCCGAATCGGGCAACCAATAATTTTCAGAATAGCGCAATTTTTCTCCCCATTTTGCACGCATTTATCAACTTTCTACAATTCAAATTGCAAGCCAGTTCCTCATGCGCCCAATTTGTTGATCTACACACAAACACACACACAAAGTTGGCCTACCGCTATAGCATTAAGTAGCTTTTATCCAGCCGGCTGGCGTGAGCTTTGCATGCTTGAAGCAGCTGTGCGTTAGCAGCCTACTCAGACTCAGGGAGCTGCGATACGAAATGTTGCTGCATGCTAAGAAATCTTCCACAGAACTATGAAAATCCAAGTCAAAGTCACATTTTACACCAATGAAATGCCCTTCTACAGACCTTTTTGCTAAAATCTGGTGTATCCTGATTATTTGCAAGCATTAAAAAGAGGAATCATGACCTCTCTTTTGACTCAAAAAGACCGATTTCCAAATGAAAATGATATACATAAAAACACATAGGTGAGTACATCACAGTCCCACATGTGCATTTGTATGTATGTTTTTACTTGGTTTCTTTCGAAGCTGTGTCTTTTCCGGTCTTTTCTAGCCAAAAATAAACAGACAGTTACTTTCTTTCTTGTTTATAAATCATTTCTTAAACAACTCTTGAGAAAGTAAATACTTTGGGAAGGCATTTCATTAATATGAAATGTGAATTTTTCCAACATTTTGGCAAATTTAAAGTTAGGGAAGGAATTTTCTCACACTTTTTTTTGCTGTTATATTATTTTCTTTCATTTTTTTTTACAGTGGTTAAACCATTTATACCCATTTATTCATTTTTAATGTTTTTCTTTATATTTTTCGGGCCACCAAACTTTAATATCGGGCCACCCAAAAAAATTATTCAAAGATTTTGGTGGCCCGAACGGGCCACCACCAAAAAAAGTTAATGTGGAGCCTTGCTATAACATATTGTAATCGAACCCCCGCCCCTCCCCACCCCTTCCCCAAGCCGAACATTCCGGTGCCAGTGCCATTTTAACACAAAATTGCAAATTAGCTGTAAGATGTTGAAAAAAAAACAATAAAATCATTCAGAATGGAAAGACACAAATTAGATTGTGCAAAAATTAAATCATATCAATAAGCTTCAATACACAATAATGATACTACATAATCCACATGGTATAGTTAATATAATATTTCAATCACAGCAGAATACAGTTCGCTTCTTTTAAATCGCTATCTTGATGTGAAATTATTTGAAATGGTAGGAGGAAGAAGATGATGGAAAGCCCAAGATTTCCAAGAAGAAGTTGCGTAAGCTGAACCGTCTGAGTGTCGCTGAGCTGAAGCAACTGGTTACCAGACCGGATGTCGTTGAGATGCACGATGTCACCGCTAGGGATCCTAAACTTCTTGTCTACCTCAAGGTATGTAATGTATCAGCCACGTTAAAGGCTTGTTCAGTCTGGATCTGATTAGTCAATACAACAAAGCTCGGCAGGGTTCAGACGTGAGATTTTGATGCTTATCCTAAGTTATGTGAATAAACACTCATTTCTCAAAACATAGACATTTGTATTTGGATGGTGTTGAAGACAAATTCCAATTGTGGTAACGATCTCAATACGGGTGTGATCAGAATCCAAAAAAATTACCACCCAAGTGTTTGTAATTATACACTACTCAAAAAAAGTTAAGGACCACTTTTTAAAACGTACATAAAGATTTTATACAAGGTGTTTTATTTCTGGAAATACCTCAGTACAACTGTCCTAAATGTCCTTAAACACGCTGTAATCAATTTCACGCATGGGTGGTTTCAGTTGTTGCACAATGTCTCTCGCATCACTGCACATCCTGAAAAGTGGGCCCCGAGGGGTATCAGCTACCGACATGAAGTGGTAAAAACGAATGTCTGAGTGTCTTTCAGGCAGTTCAGTAACGAGTGTGACCACCTCCTGCAGCAATAACGGCTTCACAGCGCTCTCTCATGGAGCTGATGAGGCGATTGATGTCTCTGACGTCCAGTGCATCCCATGCAGCCTCCAGAGCCACACCCAGCTGCTGCAGTCCAAGTGGATGGGCTTCGAGCTGCTCGAGACTCCTCCCCATCATGTCCCAGACGTGCTCTATCGGGTTTAAGTCCGGGGACCTCGCTGGCCACTCCATACGCTCAATCCCCTGGCCCTCAAGGAACTCGGTCACCACCCTAGCTCGGTGGGCACGGGCATTGTCATCCATGAAAATGATGTTTTGTCCCACATTTTCTGCAAATGGCACCACTATAGGTTCAAGGACCTCATCCCTGTACCTCACTCCTGTCATTGCTCCCCCTGGGACCACGTAGAGACGAGTACGGTTGGCGTAGGTGATGCCTCCCCACACCATGACGCTGCCTCCCCCATAACAGTCATGTTCTGCAATACAGGGGTCTGCAAATCTCTCTCCTGGTCGCCTCCAGGCTCTCGAACGTCCATCATTGTGGTCAAGGGAAAATCTGCTCTCATCTGTGAACAGAACTCTACGCCATTGCTGTCTGGTCCATCTGACATGCTCCCGGGCCCAGTTGAGACGAATTCTTCTGTGAGCAGGGGTGAGTGGGACACACTGAGCTGGCCGTCTGGCATGCATATTGGCTCTGTGAGGTCGGTTACGGATTGTTTGAGTGGAAACAATCACTCCAGTTGCTGCAGCGAAGTCATTGTTGAGGCGGCGTGCACTGTGAAAGCGGTTGCGGAGGCTGAGATTCGTCAAGTAGCGATCATCTCTAGGGGTTGTCGAAACTGGTCGGCCACTGCGGGGTCTCTTGGAGTATAGCCCTGTCTCTCGGTGTCTTTGATTTGCTCTGCTAATGACACTGTGTGACACGCCCATCATTCTGGCTACTCTTCGCTGACTGAGGCCAGCTTCCAGCATCCCTAGGGCTCTGGCTACATCTGTTTCACTTAGGTGGTGTCTTGGCATTGCTGTTGTAGGCAAGTTGTTGATTGTACAGACTAAAGACGGAAAATGCTTTGGAAGACACTTGTCTTATGGCCCACTGCAATGATGCCAGAGACATCATGAAAGAACTGCATGTGTGAAATTGATGTCATTGTGTTTGATGGCATTCTGGACAGCTGTATCTTGGCATTGCTATTGTCAGCAAGTTGTTGATTGTAGAGACTAAAGACAGAAAATGCTTTGGAAGCCACTTTTGTACGGGCACATTGCAATGATGCAAGAGACATGAAAGAACTGCATGTGTGAAATTGATTTTATTGTGTTTGATGGCATCCTGGACAGCTGTATCTTGGCATTGCTGTTGTCAGCAATTTGTTGATTGTAGAGACTAAAGACAGAAAATGCATTTGAATCCACATTTGTACCACTTCACAATGGGCCCACTTTTCAGGATATGCAATAATGCGAGAGACATCATGCAACAACTGAAACCACCCATGTGTGAAATTGTTACAGGGTGTTTGAGGAGATTCAAGACAGCCATATTCGGGTATTTCTAGAAATACAACACCCGGTTTGAAAATTGTATACACACATTAAAAAGTGGTCCTTAACTTTTTTTGAGTAGTGTATGTGCCAAATGGCTCTAGAAGAAAAATGTGTAATTGCTGAGAACTTTGCAAAATAAGCGCAGCATTTCATCGGGTTCTTTTCCAAGCAATATTGATGTGCTGTCCCACATACATTTTTCTGTGTAAGTAATCTTAAGAATTTTGGTTTTCAACTAAGATTTTATGATTTCACAATCTTAAGTTTACATTAATGTACCGGATGTAGGATGCATGATAATACGGTGACAAATAACCTTGATTTTAAAAACTTCCTCCTGAAATAACTGTTTGCTGTAACTACATTTTTTTCTTCACCTTGAACTCTTTCAGGCATATAGGAATACAGTAGGCGTACCAAGGCATTGGTGTTTCAAGCGCAAGTATTTACAGGGTAAGAGAGGGATCATCAAACCACCCTTTGAACTGCCAGAGTTCATCCAAAGGACAGGCATCATGGAAATGAGACAGGCCCTTCAGGAAAAGGTATGCTTCGTAACATAATGATGATAATCAGGGGGACCCCTTTTGAGAAGTAAAATTAAAAATTTGTAATGTAAAAATGCCATTAAAACGCCCCCTCTTTTGAAAATTGAAGGCCTTTTTTTTTTTTTTTTTTTTTTTTGCTTGTCAAATGTTTGTAGGTACGAAATACTCGTAATTATTTGTGGTTGAAAACCTTTTTTTTTTGGGGGGGGGGGGCTTGTCAAAACTTTCCTCCTAAAAATTTGCCCCCCCCCCCCTTTTTTGGAAAATCCTGGATCCGCTCCTGATAATAATGATAATAACTTATGGAGTGTTGTAAGAAAATATTTGCAGTCAATTGCAAATTTACAAACTATCAAATTTAGAAGTGATTTTATAAAGGATTACCACAGTTCTACGCTCCTGACTCTTGAATGAATTTGAAACCCTCTGTCACCGTCCACAAAAAATATTTTTGGTTTGTGAGGGGAGAAAAAGATGTAGAAATAGTGAACCCATTGAATCATGTGGTTGCCTAATAGGAGAATTCTAATAATAAAGTCGGTCATTTAGTCATCCCAGTTTTAAATCTGGAGAAGTCCTCAACTGCAGGGTTGGTCGCATTCACCCCTCCCTCCATATATACTCTATTTGGTGCATCCTCCTCCCTCAACCCAACCCTCTCCTCCATTTGCTTCTTCCACAATGATCATGATAATAACTTACAGTGTACTGTAAGAAAATGTATGTAATCAATTGTAAATTTCTATTGCAAATTTACAACTGATAGATCAATTTTAACTACAGTTATTCAGTTTGAAGTTCTTGTTTCAAAAAGCAGTACAGCAAGTGAGTGCAAATTTGCGATTAATTTCAAGACTTCTGATTGATTTTGGGACCCAAAATTGACTTGCAATTGATTGCAAAATTCTTGCAACACTCCACTAGTCTTACATAGAACATTAATTTTAGAGTTGAGGCATGGGTGGAAATCTGTCCCCAAAGGTAGGGGGGACCAGGGGCTGGAAAATTTGACAAGCAAAGGAAAAAAAAAAAAAAGGTTTTCACCCAAAATGTAAGGTCATTTAGTCCAAAATACATATATTATTTCGATTGTGAATGATATTTTTTTCTCTCCATCATAAAACACCCAAAATAGTAGGGGGACATTTGATATTGTGTTCCCCCTATTATTTTTGGTAGGGGGATGCGTCCCCCCCCCCCCCCATCCCCCTGGGATTTCCGCCCATGATTTGAGGTACAATTTCAAGATAAACTGAAAGAAAATAAAGTCGAAACATTTGAAATCGATTCAGAAAATTTGAAATCAAAGGGAAAAGGCAAGTGCTTCATGTAATGCTTGACTCAAATTTTCAATTGAGATAAAAAGATCATCTTGAACCACAGTATTCTAAGGTCAGTTGGGAAGATATAGTAGATAATCAATTACCGTTACTAGTGGAAGTGTATAACATCTTGTTCCCCCCCCCCCTCTTGTATCTAATCACAGTCCTTTGCCCCTTACTCCTGACAAGTAGGCAAACTTGCTCAATTAATTTATGATTATTTCTTACCATCCATAAAGAATATTTTTGGTTTGTGAGGGGAGAGAAAGATGGAGAGATGGGGAATATGTCATGTCACATGATTGTCCAAATAAGAGAAAACTGATGATCAAAATATTATAGCAATTGTAGCAAAAATGATATGGAAAAAGAAAGCACCAGAGGGGTTTTTAACAAAGATTTAAGTGTGATTTAGAGTCGCACTTAAATTTCAGTTGCATGCAGTATCAGATCATCCATACAGGACGCGTACTGTCTTCCAATCAGATCACTTGATGTGTTTTTGAGCAAGATTCTAAGTCACCCTTGCTATTTTCTTTCTCGTTTCTTCCATGTTAGGAAGAACAACAAACGATGAAGACAAAGATGCGACAGAAAGTTCGCCCTAAGATGGGCAAGATTGACATTGATTACCAGAAACTCCACGATGCCTTCTTCAGGTAATGCATCTTCTATATTCGATTGAGTGTATATTTGGATGAAATGAAGGATACGACACGTCGTATTCCTTTTCATTACAACTTTAGAGACCAACTTGTAATTTGGAAGCGCCATGTGTAACAACTTGGAATTTGCTAAATTGTATGAAAGTTTGCATTGAACCCTGTGGGAAGTTTAGGGGCTCTTAGTTTTCGAGGGCTTTTTAGGGCATTTCACAGGGGTGTGAGAGTTCAGATTTTTATCTGATTTCAGATTGGTTTTTTTTTATTTTCAGCTTATTTTTGGCCTTCCTCTGTATCAAAAGTATGGGAGCTCTTTCTATTTCAGACTTCTTCAACACTCTTCAGCTTTTTTCAGATCTTTTTATTTGTGACCACTCACACCCCTGATTTCAGTGGCAAATTTGCCCAGAGCCCCTCTCATGTGATCGTTTCCCAACTGTAGTGCATTTAATCTTATCTTGTGATTAATGTCTTGGAAGCCTTTCATTTTCAATGTGCACGTGGCAACTTCACTATCACAAAGATTGGAGCGTCATGACCCAGTGGAATGGTCTCCAGACTTTGAAACAGAGGGTCGTGGGTTCAAATCCCAGTCATGGCGTAATTTCCTTCAGCAAGGAATTCATCCACAGTGTGCTGCACTCAACCCAGGTGAGGTAAATGGGTACCGGCAGGAAGTAATTCCTCAAAAAGCTGTGTGCACCTGAATAGGTAGCCTAGCTAAGCCGGGTAATAATGATAGCAGGGCCAGCTGGGAGAACAGTTTTCGGAACTGAAGTGGCTACCCTGGGTAAATATACCGTTATTATTATTATTATTAATAAGACAGTGTAACCTTTTAAATATGATTTTACTAGCATTTTGATTTTTTTTTTTTTCAGATGGCAGACAAAGCCCAAGCTGACCATTCACGGTGACCTGTACTATGAAGGGAAAGAATTTGAAACCAAACTAAAAGAGAAGAAACCGGGCGAGCTTAGTGAGGAGCTGAGGACAGCTCTTGGCATGCCAACGGGGGCTGTAAGTTACTATGGCAACGACACAGTTACGATTTTATCTTATGCACTCAATCATACATGAAAAGATGGGTATTTCACAATCAAAATGAAGACGTTCAAAACTGTGCTCAATGAAAATGCTCTTATATGAATCACTATAATAATTTGCTGTTGTTTTGTTTCTCTACTGATGACTCTTCTCGTTCTCTTATTATTTTATACATATTGGAATTATGGAAAATAATGGAATTTATTTGTAAAAGGTTTCCTTGACCAGTTTAGTCAGCATGGAATTAGCCACTTAAAATCTCAGTTATTGTTATTATCATAAAGATTCAGTCGATATTGTATTGATTATATGGTAACATTTGATTTCATTGCAGGCTCATAAATGTGTGTCTCTATATACCACCCAAAGAATCTAATGTAGTTGAGTGATCAAATGAAAATTTCATCAGAAATGTTACATGAAATTGCAGTAGGCATGATACAAAAATGAGCTGATGTCTTATTATTTGATTAAAATCTAAAAGAAAAAAAGTATTGAAAAGATTATGAAATAAATCACAATTCAAAAAATTATTCTCCAGAAATATGTATAAAAATCATCTTCCTTGTATCCAAATAACTTGAATAAATTAGCAGTCATTCGATATTGATAGACATTTTTTGAATCCCTTTAGAATGCTGACAAGTACCCCCCACCCTGGTTGATTGCCATGCAACGGTATGGACCCCCGCCCTCATATCCTCATCTAAAGATTCAGGGACTCAATGCCCCTATCCCTGAGGTAAGTAGTTAAAGTGTCATCAGTAAGCTGACAAAGGTCATTGATGAAAGTTAAGAAACAACATAGAAAGATATGAAATATTTAATACAATTATTACTAAAAACAGAGTATATTTTGCAAAGTTTTTATTGAAAATCTTCTTTATAGAGGTTGTTTTATATTATTATTTAATTACTATTAATTTAATGTTTTCCTTAAAAAAAACTGGATGTTTTGTAATGAAAACTTGGGGAGTATTTTTACAGCTGAAAATGCATGAAAAATGCTCTACAATATGATCTTAATCGTAATTGGTTATAAAAATGCCAATAAATAATGTCCTTTGTTCTTCGTTTATTTCCCTTTTTATACTATAATTTGGTATTCAATACTGCCATTTCATGGCTTTTTTTTTCTTTATTCTACAAAGTTTTATTTGAATTCGTTATGAGGTATCTGTAAAAACCAGACCTTATCTTTTAGTGGTGAATTTCATGCAGACTTTCATTTATTTATGTTTTATTGGATTGATGAAAGTAAATAGAATAAGTCTGAACAATTTGTACTTTGTGGAAACCTCATACTTACCAATTTTATAGTAATTTGTTCATGTGTTTTCATTTGAATGCTGAAATTTTTGTATTTGTGCAGAGTTGTTCATTTGGTTATCATGCTGGAGGTTGGGGGAAACCCCCTGTTGATCAGAGTGGTAAACCTCTCTATGGAAATGTCTTTGGCACAGATGCAGCTGACCTCAAGGTAACTTAATTTCATATCCCAGAAGTTTGATTTCTTTTAGTAAACATCAAGATAAGTTAGATAATTGTGGTCTACTAGGTCTAACCCATTTCATTACAATGTAGTTATTTATTTGTAATATTTAGTTTACAGAGAATTGAATGATTTGTTATGTTATGTTACTTTGTCTTCTCAAATTGAAATTCTTGATAACTGACAAAGTGATTGTAAATGAATTTGCTGTCGATTTGGGATCATGCCAAATAGTTGGCAGGTACATGAACTATGGTAACTTTGTTGCTAATATAGACTTAAATAATTACCCAGTTTATAGAGAATTTAATGTTATTATGTGTCCTGTAAGTTTTGTGAATGTATTCTTGACCTCAGATTTTCTTAAAGTATTCTTGATTATTGATATTGAGATTGTAATTGAATTTGTTGCCAATTTAGCATCATGACAAGAGGTTTGCAGGTAGATAGCACTCAATTCTTAGATATTAATGCCAGCTGTAGTAACGATCTAAAAAAGTATTTTGATTAGAATCCATTGAATGAGCACCTGAGTATTTGTATGTATGAATAAAGAATTACGTGTCAAAATTATTTTGTCAGAAAATGTGTATTTGCAAAGTAATGGACAAAATAAGCATGGAATTCCAGCCGGGTGTTAAGTCTTTTTTTTTCTTCTAGCAATAAATACTCAATGTCCCACATTTGCCTATCAGTGTTGGTAATCTTTGATGTGATCATTTTCAGCTTATATATCATGATTTCATGGAACCAGAATTGGATACATGATGAGTTAGGGACAGTTAACCTTAATTTTAGTGACTCTCTTATGAAATCATTGTTTGCTGCAACTACATGTATTAGATTATGCCATGGGTAGCGCGCGTGCCATTTTTCGCTGTGATCCCGCGATTGATGGCCGAGATCATTAGGGGGGGCTGATTCAGCCCCCCCCCCCCGTCTTCTTAGGCGTCGAAATAGCCCAGTCTATTAAGGGTTAAGCTTTTAATACAGGTTTTCATTGAGAATTTGAGGGATTTATGTCATATTAGTATATGTGGAATACGTTCTTAACCCTTTTCCTGTCTTGTTGTTTTGTTTAGGCTGAGGAAGAAGAAGAGATGGACAGAACGAGATGGGGAGAGTTGGAGAGTGAATCTGAAGAGTCATCATCAGAGGAGGAGAGTGAAGAAGAGAGAGAGCCTGGAGAGATAGATGAAACTGGTCTTATTACTCCTGCCGATGGGTATATAAAATATATTAATTTTTAATCAGGAATCATATTTTGATTTCTACAAAACTTAACCGAGTTGGGGGGGGGGGGTATATTTGCGATGCCAGAGTACATGTTTCTGAAGTTATGCATGATTTTGGTTGAGTAAGGTAGAACAAAAGTACTCAATATTATTGAATTTCAAGGTAAACTTCACAAACATAATTTTTTTTCACTAGTTTTATCAAAATCAATGTTTTAGGCTTCAATAATGTCACTGGCGTATTTCAGTGTGATGATAATGAATTAGCTTCATGAAAAAGTATATATATATTTGCGAAAAGATAATGCAGATCAATTATTGAAATAAACAGGGATATGAATATGTGTCTAGTGCAAGATTTAAAGAATGCTAAAATACTAGTAAGCATAACTTAAATGTAACTAGTATTCATTCTATTACCTTTTCTTCTAGTGGTTTGATCACACCGAGCGGCCTGACCTCTATCCCTACTGGTATGGAGACACCAGACATGATAGAGCTACGTAAGAAGAAGATAGAAGACGCCATGGAGCAGGGCGCCGAGACTCCTCAGTTGTACACCGTTATCCAAGAGAAGAAGACCAACGTTGGAGCTGCCATGGTTGGCTCTACTCACGTGTATGACCTTCCTCCAGTAAGTAACTTACTCACTTGCAATGCGGGTTCATGGTGGGTTCTATTTGTAGCAAAGTTCCTGTGGAAAATACTCCACTCTGAAACCAAAGCAACTCTTGGAGACTGTGCATTTAGCTACGCAGCTCCGAAACTGTGGAACCAACTTCCCCTTAGAATTAGAATGGCCCAATCTGTACCTGCTTTCAAAATATTATTGAAGACACATCTGTATAGGGAAGCGTTTAAGTAGATCATCATTTTTATTAAGTAGTATAAGCAATGGGAGTAGCCAAAGCGCAGTAGAGTATATCTATATAGTGGCTGTGCTATATAAATTTTATTATTATTATTGTTATTATTATCATCATTATTATTAAATATTATGTGTCAGTTCTCACACACCTACCAACTTCAATACAGAGAAACCTTATAGACAGGTGGCTGCTATAGACAGGTTCTTCTACTCACACTATCTTCATGGGAATCGGTTTTAGTGGCCATTATAGACAGGTGGCTGCTATAGACAGGTTCTTCTACTCACACTATCTTCATGGGAAATGGTTTTAGTGGCCATTATAGACAGGTGGCTGCTATAGACAGGTTCTTCTACTCACACTATCTTCATGGGAATCGGTTTTAGTGGCCATTATAGACAGGTGGCTGCTATAGACAGGTTCTTCTACTCACACTCTATCTTCATGGGAATCAGTTTTAGTGGCCATTATAGACAGGTGGCTGCTGTAGACAGGTTCTTCTACTCACACTCTATCTTCATGGGGATCAGTTTTAGTGGCCATTATAGACAGGTGGCCAGAAACACATGTTGGACTGTATAATATATATTTTTTTATGTCTTGATGTCTTTCTATTGTTATTTCCTTATTCTATGTATTTTACCATAGTTGTTAGCATAATTATGATTTTAGTCTGCTTTTACCTCTCTTGGCCTCTAGCATTATGCTAGGTATAATTTGATACAATTTGGCATAATTTTATAGGTTTTCATATGAATTCATCAGAAATTCAATCTTAAAAGACACTTGAAATACTGAAGACCTTTTATTTATTAATTATATATTTATTTTTTTGTTGATTTTTGTTTCAATTTTTTGCTTATCAACATATTTCTTGATTAAAGGTAAATGCCAGTTGTGGTAACGATCTCAAAATAAGTTTGTACAGAATCCAATGAAATCACCACCAAAGTGTCTGTTTGTGTAAATAAAAGATATGTGCCAAAGGATTCTGGAAGAAATTGTGTAATTACTGAGAAATTAGCAAATAAGCACAGGATTCGGGTCAAGCGTCGGGCCGACATTCAAAGCAATAATAATACACTGTCCCACGTGCGCTTATCTGTGTTGGTGATCTTCAGTGTGAACATTTTTCAGCGTAGATTTCAAGATTTCACTAAGTTCAGTTTATGTAACTGTACCAGATCTAGATCCTCGATGATATACTGACAATTAAGCCTGGTTTTACAGACTTTCTCATGAAATCAGTGAACACTGCAACTACTGGCATTTCTCATTAAGAAAAAAAAATGTTGGTGCTTTTTACTATTTGGCTTTAGCATAATAATCACTGAATCCTTAATGGATATTTCTCAGATGTAACTCGATAAAACTCTTCAAGCTTGATTATGTAACATAGTGTGTTAATGGTGTGTATGTATCTTATTTATAGGCTGGTGTGAAGAAACCAACAGGAACAGCCAGTGAAGGAGTAGCTATTGCCTTGGATCCAAGCGAGTTGGACATGGACACAGAAGCTATGACAGCCAAGTGAGTAACATCTCTTATTCAGTTCAAAATCATTTTAGATTACTTTTATAGGGAATAAAAATCTCTTTGTGTCGTTCAGTCATTTTGATTACTCTGGCCCGTATTCTGATGTCGGGTTTAAACTTAAACTTAGGTTTCAAATTGTGGTTGAAGTATGGATAGCCAATTGTTACATAAATCACAAACGGTAGAGATATCACATATCAGCTCATTTTGCTCTCAAATCATTCATAATTGTCTAGGAAGTATAAATAGATTATTGTCTTCACCATCGATGAATCGGGAAAGAGCACAGTAAACATAAGAAACATACAACTTAATAAAAATGTTGACACTTCTGGCTTCCCATAATTTTAGCACAGAGTTAGACCATGGTCTACGTTAAACCTGACTTCAGAATACGGGCCTATATCTTTAATTATTTTGTAATTACATCTATTCTGAATAAAACCAATGTTTCTCTACACTGAGGATGCCAGGCCTGAAATCACAAAAGAGATTTAACCTAGGTGGGGATACAAAGGTTTCCTTGTGGAAGCGTCGAATTGTAACAGTGTTAATATCTCCAAGTTCACATTTTTTCTGAATAAATACTATGATATTGTCTTTAATCCCGCATCAGGTACGAGGAGCAAGTCAGAGAACAACAGAGCCAACTTGAGAAGGAAGACTTCAGTGACATGGTAGCTGAACATGCCGCGAAACAAAAGGTAAGGTCATCTTGTGTACTTTCTTATTGCTGAAAATCCTATCTGTCTGGGTGGTTGTTGGATGCATTTTTTGGCATTTTCTTCCTTTTTTGGGGGGAAGGGGGTTTGTCTTCATTCTTACAATATCTAAAGTGCTGTTTTACAGATCAAATTTGGTCTAAGAACATGTTCCTGTATAGGAGTGACTGTGATCTGATTATTTTGTTGCTATCAAGATCAAAGTTTACAGAGGTCATTAGATACATGAAAATTTGGGTTTCTCTTGATAAGTTGAAGAACCATTCGAGGGTCCAACTTCAAACTGGGCTCATGTTACACATGTGGAAGTGATGATAATCTTTTAATATTTCAAGATCATTACATGTGTAATAGATCCTTGATTTGGCAGTGGCAGAGCAATCAAGAATGTGTATATGGCCCTTATGAAGTTTTTCAATTTGATTAACTGCTTGAATATATCTGTAGAATTTGACAGATATAAGTTAATCTGAATGTGAACAAATTTCAGGTATTTATTTGCTCCATCACGAATAAATAACTTTGCTAATGTGCTATTCTACTAAGGTGTTGAAAGATATTAATCCTCTTTGTACATTTTCAATCCAAGTGACCTGTAGCATAAAGAGACCCAATCGATCTTATGATCATTTGTAAATAAAAAGGATAGTAAATCGAGCGCTTTTATCAACTCTCTATGTCGTAATTCTTTAGTATACAGTTTGCCATAAAACCTAATGTTATCATTTGTAATATTGATGTCGCATTTCATAAATCCTTTCCTTCTTTGCTTTATTTATTTACCGTTCTCCAATCATTTTTGTTTCCTTTCCCAGAACAAGCGTAAGAAGCAGACTCAGGACAGTGGAAGG
The DNA here is from genome assembly GCF_037042905.1 of Lytechinus pictus. Taxonomy (NCBI): domain Eukaryota; kingdom Metazoa; phylum Echinodermata; class Echinoidea; order Temnopleuroida; family Toxopneustidae; genus Lytechinus; species Lytechinus pictus. The sequence continues at coordinate 42,428,742 of NC_087251.1, read as the reverse complement.
GCCCCCAAGAAATACAAGGAATTCAAATTCTGATTCATACACATTGAAATGTCTCGTATGTATATAAGGCTATCTGAAACATTTCTTTATTTTCAGTGAGTCATTTGTAAATATGGTACACAAATAACATCCGCTTGATTTTTTTTTTTTTAACAGGTTACATGTAAATGGCAGTACTTTAATTCAGTGAAATCAATTTAATAAATATGTAAGATACATGATGATAAATACAAAGAAAAGTGGTATCTTTCTCTTTGATTGAGATTTTTAAGAATTTTGCAAGAGATTATTGTCCAAAAATGACCCAAATTTTAATCATGTGTGGTATAAGACATCATGCTCTTTATATGCTAAAAATGGAATTTCACTCCGATGACAAATTGTTTTTAATAAGAAACAAAAAGTTGGAGAAAAATACCGGTGAAATTTTCATTAAGATCCATCAAAGAACAAGAGTTGTGAATCTTATATGGAAGAACTGCTCGTCTGTTATGTCACAAAATCAAAATTTGAAATTTCATAACTGCATACATGTATGTCATCAAAACTTCAATATTTGCTTGAAGTTTTCTTTTATTAAAACCAACTTGTTAGGGTGAACTTCCCCTTTACTGAGTGTTTATATATAAAAAGGGTGATATTAAGTTTGATGACCTTTTGGTGTTGGTATTAGGTATAAATTTTTATGTTGGCACAGCACCAAACTTCAAATGAAACTGGCCCTGTGACGAATCTCACTTTGAGCTATCAGTTATGTGATTTGGATCATAGATTTAGATCATATTTGTAAACTCAAATTGTTCTTCTATCCCCAATACCAGCACTTGCGCTGAAATTGAAATCCCCCAATATGTTTTGCCAAAGTCCTGTGACACATACTGTATGTGAAAAAATTTGGTTAATCACTTCGTATTGCCAATCGAATTGCTCATCTTAATTTGGGGATGTTTAGGAGGGAAAAGCCGAGTTGTGGAAAATTATGTGATCATGTTGTGAAAGCATATATGCATTTTCTGGCCAAATTCAACAAGTTGAGGAAGAATAATTTTGTTGCCTTTGGTCTGTCAAAGTTTTTGATAATTTAGAAGTTCTACTGTGATATGCTAGTACTTTTAACTTGAAATAAAGCCATTGTTAAAAAAAAAAAAGGGTCGATTTCACTTGTTGATTAAACTCAACTTCTTCATGAAGACAAACTTTTACTCACACCTGGCCAATTCACATCAATTTAACAAAAGCTCACGAAACCCATTTCTTTATCTCTGAAAATACTTGATAATATGGTATAACAAATAAAAAGGTTATGGTGCCCTCATTAACTGATGTGCAACGAAAGGACAAAGTGCGAAGAGGGATTTTTATTGATAGATCAGTTCCTGATATTTGGTTGAATTCAATCAACCAAAATCTGCATATTTGTCCTGTGCCTACAGAGATAACTGTAAACCATTATTAATCATTAGATTTTGTTGCCCATTTCTACTCAGCTGAAATGATTTTGAAAGTTCCCCGTATACCCCAACCTTTTGTCAGTGTAATTTGTGGATGACTATGGCACACAATGTATGTAAGAATATTTGAAAGTATTCATTTCTTTTAATAAAGATTGCCATTTCATCAACATGTATCAATGCGAGTTGGTTTGTTTTGTTGATTTTTTTTGTGGTTAAAAACTGCAATTTAAGTTTGTGATTCACTGTATGGAGGGGAACCTTGCATGCGACGTAAATTTTTGCCAAACCTCAATCATGTTTGTTTTCTTTTATTGAAACCAACTTAACATCACCCCAATTTTTATCCATGTAATTTGTGAATGACTATGACCCTCAATGGTAGTAAGAATATTTGAATGTATTCTAAAAATAAAGATTGTCATTTCATCACAATTTATATCTGTGAGTCTATTTGATTTAAGTTTAGTGCACCTGCTCCCAACACGTTTCTAATAAAAGCGAAATAAAAGATCCAAACCAATTAGTTGTGATTTTGAAATGTTTTATATTTTCGTAACATCAGTTTTATATATTTTACTACAATTGTACTGTATAAATATCATGTCCATTTTTTTCCTGTAAAGTGTAAATAATTTTACTTTTAACATGAAATTTGGTTTCAAATTTCACGCGAAACATGTGACTCCACTGAGAACATTCCTATCGCAACAAGACCACTTTACATGAAGTGGTTCTGAAAACCAGTTCAGGAGATGGTGATGAGAATGCTCATGAAGCAGTCTTCTAAACTGATACCCTAAACTGGTTTATGGGGGAAACAAGTTCAAGAAAGTAAATGAGAACTGGGTCACAGTGCTTCTATGAAAAAAATAAAACAAATAATGAATTCATCATGAAGACATGATCCATAGAAAAAATGCAATTTATTTCATATTAAGGCACACTGCATATGAAGCATGCGACACCGCATAATCAAACTGTGAAAAGAGTAAAGTTTTTGCCGATCCTTCAATTATTCTGATTCCTTTAAAACCAACTTAATATAAAGATAGACTAACCCTTTACCAATGATCAATTATCTGGTAACCTACATTTCTTATTTCAAGTCTAGTACACTTAACTTTGCGCATTGGACTCTTGCACATTCAAACCTTGCCAAAGTGAAAGATATTCACCAGACAATGAAATGTTAAGTGAGCTGTTTCATTCTTAGCACATTAACAGGGCAACTTATTTGAGTTTGCTGTTTATTGGTGGCCACTTGTGAAAGAACTTGCTTTTACATTAACATTCATGGATCATAAGACAATGACTATACTTCATAATTATATATATGTACCGGAAGAAGTATCCAAGCGCTCTACAATAAATGCCACATAATGAGCTTGAGAGTCCCTGTTAGGTGCTCTACATTTCAAGGAATACATTCCTACCAGGTCCTCATATACCTCATACTGGGGTGTATAGTGTTCAGACATGACAAGAAAATCATCCCCGTACACATGCTTTATACATCTCAACTTCGGTTTTCCCGGATGTTCTTTGGAATCTTAAGTTGTCAACTGGCATCATACCTATCGTCATAACGAATGAGGTCAATGCTGAAATTCAAGATGACTGAACAATATGAGCATAGCCATAACCTCCAAATATATGTACATGCATATTAACACCATATTCAGTCTTAATGATCCTGACTATCAAAAGAAGTACTGTGTGTATATGCATCTTGTTTCTATTGTATTTCTTAACAAAAAAGGTATACAATTCTTAGACAAATTCAATATTTCAATTATTAATTCATTTCAACAATTAACAATCTGTCTACCAAATACATATTTCCATCACATTAATATGACAAAAGAAGATATGATTTTGTTACACCCAAATAATGCTATCCTAACTTTCATGTGCACAAAACAAACATACACTGCTAAAAATCTATCCACATTTTTTTTTCATTTAATGTACAAAAAAGGCCTAACAAAAATTTGATTTCAGACACTCTAACATAAAATCATTATTTTATGATTGCATATTTGTAGGCCTACACGGTTTGGAGTAGATTTTCTCATAACAGTAGGGGTTGCAACAGCAAATAGATTTTCGTTTTGTAATACTTTGGGCGATTGATTTAATTGTGGGTTTTTTCACAGGGCTAACTGTACAAACAAAATGGTTATGGCACACTGATGGCACACTATAATGAGAATAAGAGTGTTCTTTATCAATATCAATCATTCATATCAGATAATTTCAAGGTGAATATGATATATATGACAAAGACTAATTCCGAGCAGGCATACACATAGTTACATAATAAAGCCTGAATTCTCGTAATATAGAATTATCTGATGGATGGATTCAATGTATTGGCTATTGCACAAACTCCCCAAGGAAAGATAAGAATATTTAATCATCTAGCACTGGATGGATTACTCTTTCTCGCCGATTTCACATCTGACTTCCACGCGGGTAATTCCTCTTCAATCATGGCCCAGTATTTCTCCTGATAAGCCAAAAAAAAATGAAACATATGGTCAACATTAATCATAATGATCTGTCACTATGTACTGCTTCATACAAAGGAAATTCTCGAGGTCTTAAATTTGAATATTTTAAGGACAAGCCCACTTTCCACAGGGAACCTTCTTTGACGTGGTTTGGCCGGCACAATAAAATAAGGGTTCAAAAAAATCTTGATCTTGAAGGCCAATATGCGAGGGGCATTGTGGTCAAACTATAGGACACAAAGGCAATGTCTTTGGTAGCCTCCTTTCCCACTGGCAGACGACCACTAAACATATTCATAGCAGATACAGTGGACAAGCCAAATTTCGGGGTGGCTCCATCCGTTTTCATCCGCTCTAGACAATGGGCAAAATGGGCGAACAATGAAATCACAGTGGACGGATGCTCAATGGATATAGAGCGTATGAAACACGTATGCAAAGAGTACACGACGGATACACGTTTTCCAACGGATGGCAAGATTCTTTTACGTTTTACATCCTCTCTCAGTAAGTGCAGTGGGACCAAGCCTTTGATGAGAGACTGATTTCTTGTCACAAACCAAAACAATGGAAAACCAGAAATGCCCTTCATTACATATCTTTCGAATCCATAGATATGATTCCCAATGTTCTTTATATCTCAAATATTCTGTATTCTGTGATGGATGAGGTCTTAATTTTTACAAGGCATGATACCCAAATGATGTACTACAATGATTAAAATAAATCATACTACAATTGTTCATGGATACTATAAGTATTCAATCATTTGTTGAGTCTTAAATTTAGTTTACAATACCATACTAGTAACATGAAGATATACCTTTAAAGTAACAAGCTCAGTAGGTTGTGGCTTCCCCAAGCTTTTCTTGATGCTTTCTTTACATTTGTCTATATCCTTGGAAAAATAAATAAGGACAGGAAAACATAAAGTGGCAAACAAGTATTTATGAACAGTATATGATTTAAATCACAGGCACTTTAGCAGCAACTTCTATATTCTAAACAAATGTTTTGTTTTATTTCATTGTCAATTCTAGGACACTCCTCCTCCATCTCCTCTCTTCCTGCTTCTCCTTCTGTTTTAATCTTGTCAGCTCACCATATTGTTAATAATACATAGTACATCGGAACAGAGTGTAAGACCTTAGTAGGCCTATATGATTCCCTGTCTTACAGCTTTCTGCAACATCTGCAATTCAAAAAGTTAAAGAATAATAGAACTATATCATAATTCATAATCACAATTCATTTGTAAAGATGGTGGATAATCTATCACTTCCTTGCTCAGCTGGGTCGATGTTTATTTTCTCAGCTTTAATTGCTTCAGAAAGACCTAGCTTGCCTTAAAAGTGATAGTTTTGTATTGCCCGTCATCTTCACCAACTGTGATATTTGCTAACTTAAATGTAAATGTGTTATACCTGAAGTAGTTTTTTATTTCTCTTGGTCGCTCTGCTCCTATAACTTGCAGCAGAAGACTGGAATACTTCTTGATTGTTGAGATTCTCTGTTGACTTTTGTAAAAGAAACTCTCTTCTGGATACTCTGGTATGAGAATCAAAATAGAAAGAAATTCTATTTTTTAAACAAAACTGTTATAAAAGTAATTTAAATATGAACAAACATGAAGTATAGATCCAATGTCAGTGCATATATATGTCACCAAACAATGTGAATGGGCCAGGTGCGAGAAATAAACATTCTTCTTTGTTTCTTCCTGTTGAATAACCGTAATCAACTAGCTTATTTAACCATGTCACGTCTGTAACTATTTATTAGCAAAGTTATGTCTGCTATCAGGTGTATTCACCAACCCACTGGGGTACAGATGGGGGGGGGGGGCTGGGGGCTCTTCCCCCCCCCCCCCCAATTTTTTTCATGACCAAGAAAAAAAAGAGAAAAGGAAAGAGATAAGGGTAAGGGTGAAATATGAATTTTGGAATATTAATTATGCCAAAATCTATCACAAATTTGGATTTTGCAATAAAAATATCAAAGTTTTGCTCGCTCGTTCACAACTTTTGATAAATTTCATGCCATACGCCATATCTAGCCCCCTCAACATTTTTGGCTCATACTCATTGCTCATAGTCATACCACTGCACGGTGACTGCACCTATACCTATACCCTCTCTAGATCTATATTGATCTCTAACATTAGATCTATCTCTCAACATTCAACAAACCTAAAACAATTAACATCTGTCATTAGATTTAGATAAACTAAGTAGAGTCCCTATGTCTATGACCCTATGTAAAAAAACAAAACTAATAGGCCTACTAATACTATAGATAAACAAGAACTCGAACGTGTAGATTTAGATTAAAAAATTGTTGTACAAGTTGGGGTGGTGGAGTACTACAAAAAAATTTAATCACATATCTATGCCCCAACTCCCTGATCCCTTGACCCTCCCCCTCGAACGACCATCCAATGGCAATGGATTTCCTGGCCCCATGGCTCTATAGCCTGCTCTACTCAGCTCCGTACGGGTCGCGACGGCACTGGCTTTGCTTGTGGACCGATCATCATGACGCCACGGGCGTCCGAGCTGTGCCGCGCCGCAGCCAACGTTAAAGCGTGCCGAGGTTAAGGTTATTTTAGGTTTTACATCAGACATTCAAATCCTACTTACATATCTTCGTGTTTCATGTTCAATTCGATCTCCTTTTCTAGCCATTGTACTTCCATCCTTCAGTTTCAACGCGTATGAAATAGATCACAAAAAGTCTAAAACGGTCAGTAGCGGTGCAGAGTAAACCTTGTTTACAATTTTATCTCATAATGGGCGTGGCAAGGGAGACATGAAGGTCCAATCACGGAATCCGGAGCAAGCCGCACCAAACTTCAAATTAGTAAACAATGCTTTGCTAGCGTGTGTACGTGTACATGCTGCTGCGACTTGTGGTCAAATCTCCTCGACGAATGCAGTCTTGCAGATTATTCAGGCCCAACTATCTTGATTAAGACGATCACTGTAGAATATAAACTCTATTTCATCAACTATGGGAGTTCCTACCGATACTTTACGAGTAAGTGTTAATAAACAATTAGAATAAATCATAAATGATGATGATATGTTGGAACTTGGAGGCCGGGGTTGGAGGGCGTCCCGTGCGTTGCGGTAAGGAGCTCCATTGGCATTGCCATGCCCCGGCCCCCGGGGCTGCCATGATCATTGGGCTGATGATGTCATATCCCCACTTGTTCTTTTGTATTTTATTATAGGAAATTAGGTTTATTCAAAAAATGTTCTACCAAGAACTAAAACAATAGGATTGACAACTGATTAAGTGCATTAGTTAATCATTGCCGCAACTTATTTCATCATAATCAGAATTCAGATAATGGAGACACATCATTTTAGTATTTACAGATAATTACACAAAAAATGAAATATTTATGATTTCATGTAATAAGAACAAGGAAAGTGGGGATGTGACATCATCAGCCCACCTAATGAATATTCATTACGATGTGCATATAACTGTTTTCACAAAATATTGATAAACTTTAAAATTCAATCACTTCGTTATTTATTGTCCGATTTTGATGAAATTTTCAGCATTTTGCTCTGTGAATTTTACTCTATTTAATTATATATAAGTATTTTCAGCCTGGACCATCCCTTCAAGTTCTGAATGTCTATGGCATTTTCCTCTGGATTTTTTTTTCTAATTGAATTCATTAAGTGGAAATGGGGAATTTGTAATTATCAATAATTTATATGGGTGTATCCTCTAGATGAAATCACAGCCCTGCTGACATCATTATGACTACACATATACCCAGTTGTTGTGTGTCCGGACGATCAATTTTAGAAAGTCATTTGGAAAAATTTACAAGCGAAGTTTCATCAATTTTTAGTATTAGGAAATATTATAGAGAACAAAATAGAAGATGATTACTTCCATTGAATTCATATTTTTAGTGTAATCCTAAGACAAAAAAGAAGGCTTCAAAAATATAAAGTGTCCGGACACCCGACCCCCCATCCTACACGTAATTCAAGTACCGGTACAATGAAGCCTAGCTGTGTTCAAACCATCTGCCAATTTGAGTTTTTCCTTTAAAAGCAAAATAACTGGCTGGCAATGTATACGCATCGAAACTTACATTGTGCTTTGTAAAATTTGCCAATGTTATTTTAAGCTCTGGTTTGAGACTTTAAATAGGCGTACTCAAAATTTAGAAAAGCTCTGTTAACAAAGATTGTCAGGAATTTTCGCACATACATGTAGCTTGTAGGGATGTGTCAAGTATTCTATAATTTGTGGAAATTCTTTTGTTTACAGAATTCTAAAAAATTGTTTTTTTTTTCTTTAAGTCCAAGCATACATGTGTAACAATGATAATTTACACCAAGTTATATGTTCTTGTACCTTGTTTAAAGGGTAGAAGCGATGACAAATCAGTGAGAGCTTGTAGCAGTGGATTTGATTCTTCAGATGATGATGAAGAAGCTGTTGATAAATCACCATTTCAGATTGATTGGTAAGAGACTAGTAATACTGGGCTTAAAGCCCTGAATTTCCACAGGGGTACATTATTACTTGAGTAATATTAATAATAATAGGCATTCATATAGCGCCATCTATCTAGAAATATTCTATTCCGAGGCGCGTTGTTATTATCATTATTACCCTGGCCTTAGCTCGAGCTGCCTTTCAGCGCTCATGCATTCAAGGAATTAATCCCCTGATATTTTCATAAACATTATTTTCAGGGTGCACTGATCAACAGCAACAAGTAGAGTACATGTATTTCAAAATTTACTAGCCCTCATTGCAAAGATAACAAGGGGGAAATAGAAAGAAAAAAAATATTGCTCATTTATATAAACTATTGTGGTAGACCTGGGCAGTGAACATTTCTTTCTTATACAAATTTGATAGCGTGTCTGTTACTAATATACTTTTTACAATGATATAAACATTACTAAACTTTTCTTGCTCATATTAGTGGGCCTCTGATAATCATGAAGTTTAGATGTCAGAACAAATTAAGGGAAAGTGGATTTGAAAGTGATGTACTTTCGATGTACTTTCAAAAATTTTACTAAATAAAAAATGAAATAGAAATTGGTTCTTCTTCCTGTAATTTCTGTGTGGTCTCTTTCTCTCTCTCTACAGGTTAGATTTATCTGAGTATGGAATATCGGAAAAGCTTGGCATTAGTGGTCTTCCAGGTATGTGTGTTTTTATTGTTTACAAAAATTACAAACAAGAGTATTAACGCAGTTGAGCATACTATTGGTCTCATAGCAGAACCTGATTTCTTCTGTATTTTGATTTTTGTCTTGTTCCTCTCTCATTATTTCAATGCTTATACAACACAAAACTGTTATTACTTGGAATCAAAATTACTAAATTTTCAAAGCTCACGTAGGAAGTCCTTTGTCTATGAAATGCTAGGGATTTTGTGAGTAATCAACCTTGATGATTGGTTGCTGAGCTGTTACCATGGTAATTACCATGGGTTTTTTACACCTAGTATATCTTTCAGCTTGGATCTGTTTTTGCTTTAAGTCTACATGTAATATGGTAGGATTAAAGGAGTAGGCCTATTGTTAAAACCATGCTCAGAGAGACATTTTCTGGAGCCCATTTCATAAAGAGTTACAACTCTGGAGACTTTGCCATTATTGCAACTACCATGGCAACAGGACTCAGCAGCCAATCACAACCAAGGATTCCATGGTAGTTACAATAATGGCAAAGTTACTATCGTAAGTTTTATGAAACAGGGCCCCTGGTAGATTTCACCTTGCATGTGAGATTGACATTCAAATTTGATGTTAGACCTTTAAATTCAGTGATGCATCTATATCTGCAGTACCATTTTACTATTTTTTTTTAATTTCAGGCTGTAGATTTGATGATATTTGGAGGAGCTTGGAGAGTGATATCAGTAAGTGACTCTTCAAATTTTATGCCATAAAACAAACTGTTATGATGTGGATGATATGAAATAAAAACTTGTTTTAGTGAATGTATTTGGAGATTTTTGAAAATTTATGTTTAGAATACTGAGCAAAATGAAAATAACTACCTTTATGTGTGTGTGGAGGGGGGGGGTTAAATCACTTCTTTATTTAAACAATGAATGAACTTATCAGGATATAATCTTTAATGTTAGCTTTCTGATAGGGATATGCAAATGCTGAATTCAAAGATAAGAATTCAAAAGACCTTGTATGCTTTCAAAGATGTCATCACATAAAAACCAGAAATAACTGTTTTTAATTTCAATATATTTATCTTACAATAGGTTTGATAGGATATACTTGTTGGATTTAACAAGTGAGACCTGTTAAAAGTCTAGAACATAGGATTGTTGAGAACCTTTTAGGTTCAGTCACATTCATGCTTTCCTTTTCTTATCACATTCGTCCGACGGTCTCACATGGCAGACAGATTATTATTTGTAAGTAAATAAGCCTTTATCGAATTGCATACGATTCAATTTCCCCATGGATCTGGACTTGCATCCCCTTTTAATGACACTGATCTGTGATACTTGATTATGATGCTTTCTTTCATAACAGATGGTCTGATTTCACAAGGTGTAGAGGACGTCTTTGTGCTGTGTACGAGAGGAGAACTCAACAAGTACCGGGTGCGTAGTCTGATGCAGGAATACACTACAGCAGGATTGAATGTCCACCATTATCCCTTCCCGTCCGGTCTCGTCCCGTCTCCAGCAAACTGCATGAAGATGCTCGAGGAGATAAGGATCAACCTCAATGCTGGAACAGGCACGCTGGTGCATTGCTTTGGTGGGATCGGCCGGTCTTCTCTCATCGCTGCCTGCCTGCTGCTGAGGGTCGATGACTACATGGAGTGGAAAGATGCAATCACCAGGATTCGCCAGATCAAAGGTTCACGGGCTATTCAGACAGTCAAGGTATTGGATGTTGTTCTATATTCACTAGGTCTGAAACAAGCCGTTGGTCTACTACTTAGATAATCTACTACCGCTTGAGTTAAAACCTTTTGCTCTTATACTCACTTGGCGTAATTCTCATTTGGTCTAATGGTCAGTTGCTCAAATTACCACTCTGTCTAATGTTAAACCAAGTGGATTTATAGGTATAGCGGGTAATAGTCCAATTGTTACAAGACGAACTGGTTGGAGACAAAATAGGATTAAACCATATGGGATGAGACTGAACAGTAAGCAGATGAAGCGAATGCGCACCAATCACGGCCCCGTCTTACAAAGAGTTACGAATGATCCGATCAACCTCAAGTACATGGAAATCCATCAATGTCACAATTTTTTCTTTCGGAAATTTGACAATGTCCTTTGAAACCAAAGAAAAGCACACTGAATTGTCAAGAAATCAATGAATGGATGATATCTCGACAATATTTTGAACATAACAATTAACATGTATTTTAGATGTTGATGTCGTTGGCTTTCCATAGTTGTGGTTGATTGGATCAATCGTATCTCGTTGTGAGACGGGGGCCCAGCAGTTTAGCTTGCATGTTGGTGGAACAGAGTTGAAAACAATAAACGGGACTGATTAAAGTCCTCTTTCCGTGAAAGCAACAAGATGGAATACATTTTCAAAATAAAACCTTAACACAGCTGTTATGAACTTAAAATGAAATGAATATTTTTGTTTTATATTCCTGCAATGCTTGCCAATGGAAGCTCGAAGAAACGATCTACATGTACTTTGATTGATTGCATTCCTGAAAATATGGGCTAACAAATATGTTGCAGAGTAATATCAATAGTATATGAATTATGTATGTACTTTTAAAATTGTTTATGCTTTGCTTCGGGCATTATAATACTTTCATTACAAAGAAATGAAATACCCAGGTATATGAAATATAAATGAATATTTTCTTTCATTAAAAGATTCTGGTACTGCTGTGCGAGCAACTAAATGCCCGTTTTAGAATTATGAGAATGATTCTATTCCAGTCCCCCCACATCGTAATTACATTCTTCACATATTTTTTCTTTATATTATTTGACTTACAGCAATACAACTTTGTGAGTGACTTCCGAAAGATGAGGGAAGAATATGAAGCTACAAGATCAAATAGGCGGTCAGTATCTCGCTAAATACCTTCTTCTTAAAGCTGATTAATCTGAAGCCAACTGGAGGGATTGGTGCAATCTTTTCCTTTATACCAGGTATTTCTTTGTCACTTTTTAGCAGCAAACCAGACCTGGGGTCCTTAGACTAGGCCCCAAGTCTATTATGACATGTATGTCAGAAACCGAACGACTAGTAGAAAAGAGACTAATCACTCAGACCTGGATGGACAAACCAGCCACAAAGCCTTTAGGTACCAAGACATGGATATCCAAGTTGTCTACTGTTCCCATCTTGAATCTGCTACCCAAGAGAGTTAGAAACCAATCAGCGAGCATACCGTTCGCATCAATGAACCCTTTAAAGCGAACGTGTGCCGGTCCCATATCATCATCCGCATTGACATTGCCAATTGGCGTATCGGCATGCCTCGGAATCGTGTATGCTTTATGTCTCTGCAAGAATCCAAAAGGCCTCGTGATTGAAGTCACTTAAATGTGCATTCACCGTGTCTCACCAACTCTCTTCGACAACTATTCTTGTTTCAGCCACTACGTGACAAAGAATATCACACAAAGTCACAAGGCCTTTTCAATGGGCTTGTGCTGATGGGGAAAAACTAAAATAATGAGGCATTTTCACATTATTATTTTTTTCCAAAACTAAAGAGGAGAGTCATATATCATAAATTTATCCAGGAAATATCTAGTTTTCACCATGGAATATCTTAAAATCATGTGTTTTAATTGAAATAATTATGATGGAAAAAATCTTGTCCTATTCTTTGAAAAATGCATGTATAGTCTCCAGGTTATAAGCAATTTCTTTTACAACTTAAACATGTAAATAAACTCCAAGCTAATAAATGAAATAACTTCTAAAGCTCTCCATGGCATAACATGATTACTCATATAGGCTTTGCGGTAAAGTATTGCCTTTAAAAGTTCTTGAAAACGCTTGAGTTTGTGAAGAACTCGGACCTTTTATTTTGCATAAAAGCCTCTATGACAAATTTATATTTTATTCATTGTATATATTTTTTACAGGAAAATTCAATAAGAAATCAAATATGCGTAAAGTGTACAGACAAATTATATTCAGTGTGTAATATATATATGAATACATTATTAGGTCTGATTTTTAAGACGGGATTGGTAATACAGTCAGAATATATGATAAGTATCACAGGTATTTCACGGTTGCTTAAAAAAGGGTGTACACTACATAATCTAAATTATTTTCTATTCATAATCTAAACTATTTTCACCTCGTTATAAATCTAAAAAATTATGATGGGGAGAAATCACAGCATCTTAATTTCACCCTTTTATTACAACTCACAAGCACAATAAAAACAAAATTAAAAAGGGTAACTGTGTACATTCCTTTGTGAGGTCTTAATCAAAACTAAGCTTCAATAGTATTGTTAGACCCCTGTTACATCTGAAAGTTTCCTACCCGAGACCCGACCGAGTCCAATTGCAACCTTGACTGGATTATTGGTGGATTAGCTTCGCGAACGGACCGAGTCCGAAATGTGGTCTGTTTACATCACAGCGTTCATTCCCTCCCAATCGGTACGGTTTCGAGCGGTATCAGATTGCCGACACCAAAGGGCGCTCTCGATCTAGGCTCTGAATAATTTGCGCGCGCTAATTGAAATTGTCTAGATTTCGTTACACTCGTCGGCTGCTAACTCGCCATTTGGTTACGATCGGATAGCGTACGTTAGTTTTTATTTCTAGATATTCAAAACCCCGAAAAGTACAGACCCTCGAATACATTATGAAGAATATTAATGTGTATTCCCTGATTCGGGAAAGTCGTAAGCAATTTCTTCAGGAAAGAATACGTTTAAAATGCTTCCTTCTTTCCACTCAAATCAAAGACTTTATCAATCACAATTCACATGTCGCATGCCGCAAAACATTCGAAGAACGACGGGGCTGGGGAGGGGATAGCGCACGCTATGACGTAATTTGACAGCTGGCGAACGGACCGAGATAGGTTCGAAAGCTTGTGTGCGTTTACATCTACGAATAGGTGGACCGGGGCCGGGCCGATACCTACCCGAGACTACCTCTGAATGTGGTCTCGGGTAGGTTCGCTAAAAGGTGGCCCGAGGTAGGTTTGGGATGTTTACATCTGATTTCTTTCCGACCCGAGGTAGGCCCCGGGCCGGCCCAAGGTAGGGAATCTCTCAGATGTAACAGGGGTCTTATTCTTCTAATACGGCAATGTATCATTTCGACCTAGATGTTCATTCTTATGATTCCTCTATTTTGATACTAAATTATATTAACAATCTTCATGCAATTCAATGCGTGCAAATTAATTAACTTGTTCTTGTAATTTATGATGTACTATATTTTCACATTATTATATTTTCTCCAAAATTAAAGAGGAGAGACATATATCATAAATTTATCCAGGAAATATCTAGTTTTCACCATGGAATATCTTAAAATCATGTATTTTAATTGTAATAATTATATTGGAAAAAAATCTTGTCCTATTCGTTGAAAAATGCATGTATAGTCTCCAGGTTATAAGCAAGTTCTATTACAACTTAAACATGTAAATAAACTCCAAGCTAATAAATGAAATAACTTCTAAAGCTCTCCATGGCATAAAATGATTACTCAGTCATACAGCAGGCCTGCATATAGGCTTTGCGGTAAAGTGATGCCTTTAAAAGTTCTTGAAAACGCTTGAGTTTGTGAAGAACCTGGACCTTCTATTTTGCATAAAGCCTCTATGACAAATTGATTGATATTTTATTCATTGTATATATTTTTTTACAGGAAAATTCAATAAGAAATCGAATATGTATAAAGTGTACAAACAAATTATATTCAGTGTGTAATATATATATATATATATATATATATATAATTTAAAAAAATAAAAACTCCGTAATGAAAAGTATTTCATGAATTTTCGCCCATAGGGCTTTGTCAAGTGATTTATTGATTAAGAATAATGTATTCATATATATATATATATATATATATATATATATATATATATATGAATACATTATTAGATAGATCTGATTTTTAGGATGGGATGGGCAAATCAGACAGGATATATGATAAGTATCGCAGATATTTCACGGTTGCTTAAAAAAGGGTGTACACTACATAAACTAAATTATTTTCTATTCATAATCTAAACTACTTTCACCTCGTTATAAATCTCATAAATTATGATGGGGAGAAATCACAGCATCTTAATTTCACCCTTTTCTTACAACTCGCAAGCACAATAAAAACAAAATTAAAAAGGGTAACTGTGTACATTCCTTTGTGAGGTCTTAATCAAAACTAAGCTTCAATAGTATTGTTAGTCTTCAAATATGATACGGTATCATTTCGACCTATGTTCATTCGTATGATGCCTCTATTTTGATATTTAATTATATTAACATCATGTAATTCAATGCGTGCAAATTAATTAATTTGTTCTTGTGTAATGATGTACTAATATTTTTTTATTTTTTGTTGTTGGTCTGGTAGAGATGTATACCTGGAATACCATGTAAATAATGGGAAGAGAAGTGCATGTACAATACTATATCATAAATATGATATTGCTAATCTGATTGAATTTCCACTGTATTTGTATTTGTGTGTGTGTTTGTCTTTGTTGCTAATTTCTGGAGTCCAAACTTGCACATCTTAACAACTCATGAATGTACTGAATAAGTGAAGAAATTAATGGTAATATCGACTACTTAAAAAACAGATCGGTTTATATGCAACTATTCTCAATGATGATGTCGTTGTGAGTAGTTTTTTTTTTTTCCAATGTCGAAAAGCGAAATTCATGAGGTACGGTAGATTTTTAAAAAAAGAAATCTGTTATCTCAAGTCCTTTCTCAATGCATTGGCTTTGGAGTCATTGTGTAATAAGATCTATTGAATAGCTGCAAAATGAACACAAATTGTTATGAAGCAGCAACAAATTCTATGTGGTGACAATTATGGAGATACATTAGGTTGAGCCATGGTTTGAAATGATTGTTAAGTGTTTGCCTGTGCTGGGTCCCGTAACACAAAGGTTATCAATTAATTGTACGCTTGATTTTCCAATCAATTGTACATAGTAGTCAATGAAATCAATCATTAAAAAAATTCTACGATCATTGCTAACCTTTGTGTTAACATGCCCAGATGTTCATTTAACCCAGGTTAATGTTGAAATTAGAATGCATGAAACAAAATATACCCTAATTGTCTGTCAACAGTAAACATCTTTTAGTTGGTATATTTTCAATGTGAGCAGTACTTTGCCATGGACATTTTCTCTTTGATATTCTTCCTAAATACCACAAAACTAATTTCAGAGCTCACAAGTATTATTATGTCCATCTTTAAATGGCCAAAATTTGGAAAAGGAGTGTGCAAAGCTTTGAAAAAGCAAGGCATTTGTTATGGCGCAGTCACACCTCCCCTACGGCGACCATACGGCGAGTCGAAAACAGGGGTGGTATTCTGAGATCCATTTTATCTCAGATAAAATAAAATATTTTATCTCTGTTAAAATCAGTGAGATAAAATACCCTTAAAATCTCTCCGAATTGGTATTGAGCACAATTTTATCTTCATTTTATCTCTGTAAGACACACCTATTTTGTAATTAATATCCAATTAGAAACGCGCTTTTATAGCTCTCTCTTATCATTTAACCAATGGAAATCCATTCCGCTAGGAGGTGTGGCGAAGGAGTGAGATTGCGTCAATTTATTGACTTAAAATACGCTTGCACGTCTTTCAGAGATTTCTTTCTAACAAAACTGACAATACTCTCATCTTTTTTTCGAAGTCTATTTCGCATCTTTTCAAGCATCATTTCAAAGACAATATTAGTCAAGAAAAGTCTTATGAAATACTTCCCGATTGTACAGGAATAACTTTAAGGTGTTGTTCTCAATGTATATATCATTTTTCTTAATTTTCATGCCAACATTTGGAGTTAATTCACCTAAAAATATTGGCGAAATCAACGTCGCGGAGATAAAATAGCCCCTACCCTCTTTTAAATTTATCTTATTTTTTTTTTCAAAGTAACTTGGGCGCAAGCACATCACCCGCGTTTCAATGGCCAGATACGCGATGGGTATGTCTACGCAGTCACTGCTCTGTTGCGTATCATCATAGATACGCAAGATAAAATTTATACGCAAGATAAATTTGTAAATTTTATCTGAGAGATAAAATGTCATCTCAGAATACCAATTTCATCTTAAGAGATAAAATAAAATATTTTAAAGATAAAATGACCTCAGAATACAGCCCCAGGTTTTTAACATTTTTTGTATCAGCTACATATCTGTGGTTTGGATAAAAATGAATAAAACGGCCGTTTTCGTTGCCGTAGGAAATATGACTGCAGTAACTGCACCATAATATTCATCCGATGGGTGTACATGAAGTCTGTGAAAAGCACTGATGAAACTTTACATGAGGGGCTCTCCAGACGCATCAATATTTGACCATAAAGAAATACCATCTTTAACCTTAGGTACCAATTAACACCCACCAAAAAAAGTTTAAACTTTAAATCCCCACACTGAACATTACTGCTGAATGAGCTCATTTGCATTTACTTTCATGTGCTTTAACTAAACTAAGATGGGCTCTAACAAATTTGTTAAAGAACTTTTTTTGCACTAAAAACTTCAGGCCTCACTAGAATTTTTTTTCTAACTACATTAACATGTACATGATCAGCACCAAATGCACAATGAATGTTTTCATTATATCTATATATATTTATTGCTCGTATTACAGTTTCCATCATACATATAGTTGAATACCTGCTTTCCTGAAGGGGTATACTCTTCCCTGAAAGTAAAATGTATGAGAAAATGGTCCAATAAAAATGCAAAACAGGAAATTTCACTGAAATCAGATGCAAAGTAATGAAGTTAAAGAATTTCAAGTTTTACATCATTTTTGTGAGTAATATCGTCATGAATATACAATGATAAAGATGATGATGATACAGTTACCACCATACTTTTTATTCTGTAACTTACCGGTATCAAATTTTAATTGTTCATTTAGCAAAATAATAATCATACACAAAACAAAAACCCTATTTTAAATTTCATTAATAAAGTGGGGATATTACATTATTACAAATATCTGAAAATTCTAAAATGCCATAATTCCTTCTTTTTCATACAAATTTCAATAAAATTGTGTTTTGCTTGTTTATACTACGGTACTCCATTTACTCAATCCAAATAAATTTCAGGCTAGAGTACCCCTTTAACACCGATTCAGAGTCATTACTAAGAACATAGGCATAAATACATTGTGCAATGCAAAACAGAATACTGATTAAAAAAACAACTTGATGAGTTGATTCTATCCAATTGTTATACATGTAAGGGTGCACATCATTCCAAGTTAGATTGTTTGATTACCACTAGCTTTAACTCGGGTAAACACAAACACACATTGGTGCTGTAACATACAAATAAAGCTAAGTGATTGATTATAACAATGAATCAACACAATCAATTGTAGAAATCGGCTCAAAGATCAATCCCTAAACCTTACAAGGCCTAGGGCCCTGTTGCATGAAACCTTTTACATGAGAAATACAGGTAAATTTTTACCATCTTTTTCCATCTATTGAAAGTCAATGGCAGAAGCGTGAGCACTATTTAACCAAGTTTTTAATCCTTACCACACTTTTTTTTTTTATGGTAATAAGTTTTACGCAACAGGAAGCCAGGTGCATTCTTTCATGATTCATTAGTTTGCAAAAGTCTCCCATCACTTCAAACATATTTCCTTTTAAAAAATCCTTTGTGCTACAATCACACCAACGAAACCGACTCCTAACAAAGAGTTATGATTGATCCGATCAATTTAAGCCTGAGTCATATCGATTATTTTGAAAACCGGTGTTCGACAGCTTTAATTCGATCGAACATCGATGAATCGAATTTTGAAGGCGCGGCGGGGAAAATCGAGTCAATATTTTTTTTGCTCCGGCCGTCGCGTCGTCGA
Source organism: Lytechinus pictus (assembly GCF_037042905.1). Classification (NCBI taxonomy): domain Eukaryota; kingdom Metazoa; phylum Echinodermata; class Echinoidea; order Temnopleuroida; family Toxopneustidae; genus Lytechinus; species Lytechinus pictus. The sequence continues at coordinate 42,409,684 of NC_087251.1, read as the reverse complement.
TGCACTATGCACGCATTGCATGCACTGACGGTATGCGCTGGCTGGGTGAGCGTTGCACAAGCAGATGACAGAGCAAAGTTCGTTTGTATTTTCCATGATCACAAAACACAAAAAAGCCGGGACCAATGCAGAATTCTTCCCAAAATATCATCAACAATGATATTTGCAGATGACAATATATAAGTTTAAAATGAAACAATATCAAAGACATGAATCACGCAGAGTCGATCCGAACGATTCTCGGTCAACTAGCATTCGCGGTCCAGACTCGCACACACCACCCCCGCCCGCAGCCCCGGCCATCGCCAGCAAAAAAGTGCAACCAGCGGGAGCACTGTAACTTGCCTGAGATTGTGTAGTTAGATCCAAAATGAGCTCCAAATTGACGGGAATAAATACGTAATTTTCTCTGGATGGTCATTTGAATTGGTATTCAATGCTGATATAACGATTGTGAGGAAAGATTGTGGAATATGAGTAATGACGATGTTCGAGAATTAATCCTGATATGATAATCCATATTTTTTTAATTTTAGACACGTCAAGACAAGAGCATGCAATCGAAATAAATATGTCTCGGATCGAGCACTAAATTCATATGAATTATTATTGGATGTTAAGTAATTACGATTTAATAAGATTTTATGGCCATATTAAAGATAATGACAATGTCAGCAAAGCATTTCATGTTCATATGGAAGTATTTATAGTATTTAATATACTGGCATTATTTTTTATTTTAATTCCATCTCTGGCCTGGACGTCTCCGGAGCTAGCTAGCTAGCTCCGAGAAAAAGAAGCACAATGCGCATGCGCGTTCGTTGACGTAGGACATATTTTCCATTAATGAAAATCAGAGCTCGAAGTTGGGCACAAATTAGCTTCAAATTGATGGAAAAAAAATATCACGCAATTTACTCTGTTTTGTCATGTTACATGATGTAAAATGTTATTATATGGAGATATTACGATCTTGAAAAAGTTTCTGCATGTTGACAATTATGTTCGAGAATCAATCCTGACGTGATAATTTTTTTTTTTTGACAAGTGTTCTCGCTCAAGTCGATCGTCATGTGATGTCCGTCATTGAAAATTGAAACGAAATACAAACGTTTCACATCAAGCTCTAAATTCATATTAATGATTATCATATGCAAATTATTGTCAAATATTACGATTAAATAATGTTCTATGGTCATGATATTAATATTGTTCATGATAGCAAGGTTTATTTTACGTTGATTGCGTCAATTTTCCGGCCATTTTCTGTTTTGATTAAAGCACAGTACAGCGCATGCGCTGCACAATCGATGATTTCCATTCATGAATTCATCGTGCATAAATTATCTCGGCACGAGCAGACGAGTAAGACTCGAACTATGATCGAAATAAACTTCAAATTAATGGTGAATAGGCATCATAATTACACAATCGGTTTCATTTTGGGGGGAATACAAATCAAGTAAGTAGTACTAGTAGTCAAGTTGGACATTTCTGTTTATTTTGATGATTGATTGTGTGAATCAAACAAATCTGCCGGCCGATGTATTTTTTTTCTTTTTTTTTTCGATGCACCGATTTTGCAAAATCTGCACCGGCGCTCGATGACATCGATCGAACACCGATTTTAAAATCGATTCGACTCAGGCTTAATCTCAAGTATATGGAAATCCATCAATGTCATAATTTTTTTCTTTAGGAAATCTGTTCAATGTCCTTTGAAAACAATGAGAAGCATACTGAATTGCCAAGAAAACAGTGAATGTATGAATATACATCATATCAAGAAAATATTTTGAACAAACATGTAGTTTTAGATGTGGGCGTTGCTGGCTTTCCATAGTTGAGGTTGATCAGATCAATCGTATCTCTTTGTAAGACAGGGCTCATTGCAGAAAGAGTTGCGATCAGATCAATCGTATCTCTTTGTAAGACAGGGCTCATTGCAGAAAGAGTTGCGATCTAACGCAACTCAAAAAATCTTGCGCAGCTTGATTTTCAGCCAATGATGCACCCGTACCGATATTCGGAACTTTCTCTTGATATTTTTACTTTCGTTAAACGCGACTCTTTCTGCAACAGGGCCCAGATCAAGCAAAGCAATTACATTATTTTGAATTGCGTATCATTGGTCGGTTTGAAACTTTGAAGTCAGTTTCAGTGTGACTATACTTTCACTATAGCAATAGATTTATTCAACAATGCTTGTGAGTGATGGTTCCAACTTACGTGGTACCAATCCAGCCACAAGGTGCTTCTTACCAATGTTGCCAATTTGAAAAGGATATATGATCTACTGATCATTACTTCATTACTAAATTCTGAATAAATCATGATTCTCAGCAATATGAAATACAGTCACACTTGTAAAATAAATAGTCCCACTGCTAAAATTTGATGACAGGTACTAAATTCAGCTCAATCAATTTCCATCCACACTTCAGACCAAACCATTACCAAGTATAGGAAATGCCTTAAGTGTTTAATTTTGGTCTCCAATTAATAAAGTAAATGAAAACTAACAATTTAACTCACACACTGTAATGTCACTTGCATAATATTCTTAATTCATCATTTAAGAAAACAAAAGACTATCAACATACAAGTCAATTAATCTTTAATTAAAGTAATTACTGTAGATCACATTATAATATGGATGGACACTTCTCTAAATGAACATGAATTTTTAAGTTCTTCGTACATTTATCTATCGTGTACAGAAAAAATATAAATAATACATTGAAAATCTAGTTCAATAATTTACTCCTGGAGAAAGTTAAAAACTCTATTATAGACATTTTCCTAAACATAGACTTAGAGTCTCAAACCACAAAAATAGACTATTACCACCACATGTTACACTGCAGGGTGAGAGATGAAGAGTTAATAATTTGATTTTTTTTAACTACAAACATTGAAACCTATGTTTACGACTGTATTGACTGGATGCTATTCTCAGTTTATACACAGCAGCACCCCCCCCCCCTCCCTCTTCCTCGTGATCTTACCCATCAACCATGCAATCATGTGAATTGGAAGTGGTGGTTACACACTGTTAACTTGTATCAATACCAATAAAAATGTTTCAGAGAGAACAGGACAGCCAAAGAAGAAAAGTTAGGGAGTTGGTTTTAAGATGGAGGACGCACTGAATCTTGCAAGGTAGAGGAAGGGGGTGAGGGTGATTACTACATGTGTAAGGTGAATCCAGCCACTCCCATTCAACAGGGACAAACCAGATTTAAAACTTTTGACTCCTAACTAACTGAAATGAAGCTGTTTAATCAGAGAATTGAGCAAAGTCAAATCAGATGCAGAAAGAAACTTGACTTTCTATATGAAGCTCTCAGATGGAAAGGAAAGGAGAACGGATGCGATGGGACTTGATACTAGGAAAGGTATATTCCTTGATACACGCCAAAAATCAGAACATCATCGGGAAGGATCGTAGACATCATTTCCGTCTCCAGACGCTAAGTTGCGGCACTGTCCATTGGTTTTTCCTCGCGGTTTCCCGGATGAACATGGGTAGACCTCTGTCATCCATCAGAGTGAAATCGGGCCCTAGAATCCTTTTTAACGAGTCCAAAGTGGTAACAGGTTTGCCATCTTTGTCCCTGTAGCCTCCAAGCCACTTGGCCTGTTCAGAGTTCAAAGTACGATCATAATTCAGTCTAGAATAAAACAATGTTTTTGAATATTTTTGTGTTATAAATACTTTTCTATATACACTAAAAACATAGTTAAAACGGGTATCATCTCAAGTTGAGGTCTGTGCAAATTGCTATTCATACATATCTAACCAGCATGCATTTTAGCACGCTCGCAAAGGGAAAATCACAATTTCAGACTGAAACTTTTTCAGGGGCAGGTTTCATAAAACGTATTCTAATATAACAAATTTGTAGTAACAGTTTAAAGCTACTAAAATTATTTGATATTAATGGCTGATAGTAAATTTGATATAGAATTTTTTGCATTTGTTGTTATTTAACAAGTCCTTATGAAAGAGAACCCAGTTCATTTAAGTTATACTTCACATTGAACTGAATATTCTTCATTTTCTTAATAATTTCCAACTAAATCAAAACAATTCCAAGGAAATTTGGCAAACAGATGACCATTCATGGATTTACAGATGCAAAATATGAAATTTTAGCAACTTTTGGTGAAGGTTTTTTTTTCTTTTCCTTAAACGCCCATTTAGATCTACTAGTATAGTATTTTTTTTCTTCAAAATACACGTAATGACTCAGGCCTACTTTGCTGAAAATAAACTTATAAATGTGTGTTCTTTACTGTACATGATTTTCAATTGTTTTTATTTTATATGACCTTCAAAAATAATAGTAGTCATAAAAAAATAATGAAAGAAAATAATAAAACAAATTGGGCAAGCAGTTTTTTCTATCGGGCAAGCAAATATTTTCATCACTTGCCCTTTCGGGCAAATGATGAAAAAAAAATTTGTAGAGGCCTGTAGGGAGCATTAGAAAGGGAAACAATTTTGAATTATGAGGTATTGCAAAAAGCTCAAGAAAATCAGAATGGATTTACATTGACTTATCTCCAGATCTCAAACTCAAACTGCTCAGAGTTTTAATAATGTAAAATAATAGTGATTTTATGCATTTGTATTATCTTTTCAGTGCACAGAGAGAGAAGAAAAAGAATATGTAGTCCTTACTTAATATATGGAATGTCGTATGCTTTGTAGAAGAGTAAGGTTTTCAGGGAAGATAATGATGGAAAAAAAGATACGAGGACTAGCTGAAATCCTATACCTTTGGTGTAAATTCAGTGTCCCAGGAAGCTGGTGTCGTGAGTACTAGTAAACCTCCGGAAGCAACAAGACCGGGAACCCTGTTCAGAAAGTCCATCGGATCTGGTAATCTACATATAAGGTTAGCCGCCACCACACAACCAAACAAGCCCAAATCTAGGGGAAGGTTGCAAGCATCGCCTTGCTGAAAGTGACATCTTTTTCGATCCTAGATTGAATATGAGAAAAATAATGTAAATTCTGAAGGTTTCCACGGCGAAGAAGAATAGTGCAGTAGGTTTCACGGTACACCATGTATCTTTCTTGGGCGCAAGTGTTGGTCCTGAAAAGGACCACCCAATTTGGACGTTTCGATAAGTGTGTTCTTGTCGTCTGCAGGAGAATGAGCAAAGTTTGTAAAAGCAGGCGTTACATACTCTGTCAAAGTGCAGTATGGAAAAATATTCTTAGTACATGATTATCTGACAACTGATTGGGGGGGGGGCTCAAATGTATTCAGAAATACTTAGAGGATTACAGAACACAATATTCAAAATGTATACAAATATAATACCAGTAATAAGTTGGTCTACTCTCCAGTCGAATGGTCTTCAATGCAGTGCTCACTCGAAAAAGGGAATGTTGGGAAAGAAAAGGGGAATATTGGTTTTGCAGTCCTCAGACTCTGGAATAGCCTACCAGTATAGGTCAGGAATTTTGCAGAGAGAAATATTTAGATTTATGTGAACCAGCTCTTAGCCATATTTTACTGATTTCTTTGTTCGCCTCTCATGCGGGTATTGCTGCTATGTTAGACAAAACAATCGGAAATTCTGAAATTCAGGTACACAGATTGTATTGTTGCATTCCGTTTCTTCATATCTTTGAGTTGTTTTGGTTTCCCATACGGTCCTCGAATGAACTTTCCCAAATCAAATAAAGGGTGGACTACTTACTATTGTTGAATCTACGACAGCAGTCAGGTTCGTGCATAGGTCTCCCTCATCCGTGACAGAGTACTGCAAAGAACCATGATCCTTGAGAAGATTACATGTTTCTATGAAGGCATGACTGAAATCAATACCAACAACTTGCTCAAATTCTCTCGCCAGCTCAAAAGAGGTCCTTCCAACAGCACAGCCGATGTCAAGAGCTCTGTTTGGGATTGTGCTCTGCAATCAAAATGAAATAGATATTTCAATGTGCATTGTTAATTTGATTCCTGGGTCCCGTTTCATAAAGCCCTGTTTGAAAAACAAATAACAAGTTTACCATGCCATTAGCCAATATAATCAATTGATTACTTACTGATAATTATAATGCAGTTTGAAAAAGTTCATAAAACAGGCACCTGCTGTCAAAAGATTGTCCAAACCACAATTCAATAAATTCATTCCTTTTTACTATTATTTTATTACAGACATGCAGTATATTATGATGGTGGGCCCCAAGTCTGCGCACCTAACAATTTGAGTTAAGATTTAACATGAATTTCTTCTTATTTCACAAAATCTTTTGGTTAATAGTGTTCCTTATATTATTAAGAATAAGTGTACCTAATTTCTCATTAAAAAATCAAAGAAAATATAAGATTTTCTTGAAAAAACCTTTGGGCAGTCATTTTCAGATTGAAAAAAAAATGGTACCCCATGTCTGCGCACTCATTCACTTTGCACACGATTCGGGGATTTTGATGACAAAGGCTGCATTTTGAGGTCGTCACATGAAATGCCCTGAATTCATTATTTTTCCACCATTTTGAGTTGGATTTTTTTATGAATACCTGTCTATGTATTGCATGTGTAAAGTTCATGCTCGTTGCGTATCTTCTTTTACTAGAATCGCGCAGATACGCGGGTGCGCAGACTTGGGAGACCGCGCAGACATGGGGGAACTGACCATACAAAGGTTTAATAAGTCAACTTTCTTTGTGACTAAGCTGAGTGAAGTTAATTTAACCCTTTGCACAAAAATTTATTACAATTAGATCTATTCTAATTTCAACTGGAATAATTTATTTTTCCTTCATCTTTATACCTTCAAAACTTTGTGCTCGCAATAATTCTTCAGAAAAATCTGCAAGATCTAATTCTAGACTATCATACAGTCTATGGTTTCATAAAAAATTATTAAAAATAGGGAGCAATGATTTAAGAAGTCCAACTCCGAGTCCAAGTGCAAGAGTCCATCGGGATGGTGAACCAGTTCGGATATACCGAGTGACAAAGGTGGGATCAAATGGTGGTTTATTGTAAAAATTATAGAAAAAAATATAACGAGAAAGAAAAATAGCTTTATTTCTTACTCTTCACCCTTATTTCACTCCGTGTCCATCCTCCGGTTATCCTCAAAATTGGTGATTTTAGGCGAGTATCTAATTCCTCACATGTAATTTTTCACGGCCGATTTCAAAAATCAAAACATCGCATGCCAGGGTCGCTGGTCAAACAGCATGATTATATTGGATGGCTCAGAAAATTACCAGAAATATTCCAAGAGATTGGGGAAATATTCCACTGATTCGTAGAATTTCATAGAATTTGATCCCACCTTTATCACTCGGTATATATCCAAACTGGTTCACCGTCCCGATGTTCGGGCAGGTGGAGCGTAGTGTAGCGGTAGAGAAGTGGAGTGGAGCCTGCACGAACATCGCTCGAGGTAAGTTTTGTTCAACTGCACCAAATGTCATATGTTTTTGTGATTGCGGCCTCAGCCAAGTACGACTATACGGTACTCTGTAAAGAGGACTGTACTCAACGGAAGAAGAAGGATATTCAACTTCATACACTGAGAACTTAGCCAAAATCTCACGCGAGAACGATCCGAGAGCTTTGCTTGAGCACAGATTAGACTTGCCCTCGAGCCGTTTGGCGGAGCAATGCCAATCATGCCAATGGTGTAATTTGTAAATAAAAAATATGCGGCCCGACCAGGGGGGCGTTTCATGAAAGGACTTGTCGGACGTTTTATCCGACAAGTCCCATTTTATCCGACAGTTACCATAGTAACAGTACCTCTCAGCCAATCAACATTAGAGAAAGATGTCAGATCTGACAACTTGTCGGATGAAAATGTTGATGAAACACCCCCCCCCTGGACCAGGTATTCATTCAAAATTTAATTCAGCACTGAAAAAATTATACTATTTTAGGTCGAATATTGTGAACAATATGGCACCTTTTCATGATTTGTTATAAGATTTTTATTTACCTTGTCTGTTGTGAGAAGGCCGTGCAGGGCTTCGTCCGCAACTCTGCGAGGGAAGTCCAGGGCATCCCTGGGGCCGACACTGTAGCGAAGCAACTCATCGGGAGCCCCGTAATGAAATACTAAATATTCGTTGACAAGTTTTTCAGTTTCATACTTATTTTCTACTTCTAAACGACTGTCATCATGACTCAAGAGTTTGTAGGTTGAATAAGCAGCAATGCTCGACGTTGCTAATAATGCAGCTCCCACAAAATAGTGGCGGTTACTGGTAAAAGTGTTGAGAAATTGAGCCATTTTTCAGTCTCGGAAACCGCTATTCACCACTCGTACCGGTACTGTCGCGTAAACTGCACTGTAGCAGATTTAATACCGCGCACCGGTATTCCCACGTGTTATATGAATCAGCACCAAAGACGATCAGCACCATGTGTCACGCACGTCCGTCGCGTCGGGTACCGGGCCGTGTCGGTCAAGGGAAATAAGGGGGTTACCCTGAAATCAGCTTTCTTTCGTGGAGTCCCTTTACCCCCCCCCCCCCCCCTTGGGACTTTCTCGTATATTAAATCAAAAGAAGAAAATGTAAACTATTTCTCGTATAAAAGATAATGAATATGCACTTGACTCATTTATAACTTAGGCACATCAAGAATTCCCAACAATATATAATCTTCCTTTTTTTTTTTTATAAAAGTTCATCACGAATAAAACTCAACTACACACGGGACTACACACACTTATTTTTTTTTGGAAAGGTAGATGGGCACATAACGGGGTGATCGTGAATCCGTTGTTTGCATATATAGGCCAATATCATTATGTAATCTTGCTACTGCATTTGTTTATATTCAAGAGTCGCATAATGAAATAGTCTTAATCTTTTTCTATATTGACAGGAGTCTTACAAACCTAATTGATTGATTGATTTTTTTGTCATTCAATTCTTATGGAGACCAAACGACCTTTCTTTTTAGTGATCTATTTCTTTTTCTTCCTTTTTTCCCCCCATTTTGGGGGGAAGGCGAAACGCACCCCATTAAAAACTCCCTGACCCGCGAGTGGCAGCGAATGGTGATGATGATATGCATGGGCTGCTAAAGGGGCATAATGATGGTGAATTGGTGACGATGCAGGCGCGTACGTAGCCAGGGGGCGGTGGGGGCTGTGGCCCCCCCCCCCCCCAAAAAAAAAAAAAAAAAATCACTCCCAAAAAGAACTTGAAAAAAAAGAAGGGGAAAGGGAGAAAAAGAAAAACGAAAGGAGAAAAGGGATAGCTTTGTTGTTGTTTTATCCCCTTTTTTTGGGGTCAAAATAATAAAAAACCTAGAATAAATCACAAAGGTTTCCGTGCTTCGCGAGTATATGAGGAAGAAAAAGTCTTTCTTCTAGCTTGCATCATCCCTTTCACTTCTGAGCTCGTTTTTCTTCTTAATCGAGTTATATATACTCTAAGAAATTAAAACAGGTTAAAGTTTCGGAGAAATTTCTAAAAGTCAGACCTTCGAACAACGCCATTCGCGGGAAGGAATAGGGCATATTTCTTTCCTGTATATACCCGTCTACTACTCTGTTTGGCTACTTGATCGAGTTAACGAAATTTAATGTGGATAAACTTTTTTACAATAAAATCTGATGTGAACAAGGTAGGCATAATTGTATCATTTCTGTTCTCTATTTTCATAAAACGTTTTAAGCTTCCGCGCTTCTCGCAGTAAGAGGAATTATTTCAAATTCTTCAGTCTTTTCCCATTTTGAGGGCGCTCAAAATTTCTTTCAAATACAATTTTTTTTAATCACAGCTATAGCAGTCAATATTAGAGTTGACTAGAGACGCAAGAGGCGGCTTCTTGATGAGATGAGATATCTAACCCCCCCCCCCCCCCCATCCCTGATGATGATGTTAATTATCGTAATGATGGTGACAGAGATGTCGATCCGGGGGCAGGGGGATGAACGACCCCATGAATAATTATATGGGGGGGGGCAACCATATCGATTTGCTCCCCCCAAAGTTTTGACAACTTGAAAAAAAAATCATAATAATATTATGCACATTATACACATTTCATGCAATCATAAATGCAAGCGCGAAGCTTATTGAACCACGAACAGGATGAGAACTTAACTAAAAAAAAATCATGCGAGCTAAACATGTTTTTAACAAAGCAGGTCTACATACTATAATACAAGCGCGATTTTTTTTTTCGAGGTATGTAATATCGCCCGGTAATATCGTAATAAACGAACGTTGCGAGCGCTAAGCGCAGGCTGAAAAGAATTGCGAAAAGTGAATGAAGTTTGTTAATAAATTCAAATTCAAAGGGAGGGGAATAATTGGAAAATAACTTTCATGTCATTATTTGAACCTAAATTAAAATCGCTCGCGCTTCGGCGGCCCTCACTTTACCTAATCTGCATTCTCAAGAACAGAGGACTTAAAATATCTCGTTCCAATTAAGTCATGCCCGCGACTTGGGTTTCATTGGTTTTTATTCAGCGAGATTTGTAGGCCCTATCCTGTTCATGATAATGAAAAGTTGCCGAATATGAAAAAATGTTTGACTATACAGTGCGTCCCAGAAAAAACGAAACCGAGATTTAGCGATGATTTATCATAACTTAATCATGAATAAAATATACAAATGACCTACCAATGTAAAGCTTAGAATCTCTTCTTTCATCTGATATTACTTAGATAATTCCTCATTCACGCATGAGTGAGCAAAAACAATTTGAAGAAAGGATACCAAAAACTCATTTGGCGGGGGGTATCTGAATTTCAAAGAGAAAATCACATGACTGAAAAGTTCAATATCTGCTCTTTTATTTGATACCTTAATCACAGAAAATGGTCAAGAATTAAAAAAGTTATGATCCCTCGAAACAATGCTTGTATTTCCATAATTTCATTAAATAAACGTGTTTTCACTGGCTTCCCACAGAAGCTATCGCACGGTAACAAAAGACTTTGCATGGCTGATCGTCAACAAAACGGAATGTCGAGAGAGTTTGAACGCTAGCCTGTAAAACCTCTTCATTTTATGAAATTATTGAAATTCAAGCCTTATTTCAAATAACCAGAACTTTGTTATTTCTTGACCATTTTCTGTAATTGAGGTATCAAATTAAAGAGCAGATATTGAACTTTTTAGTCATGTGGTTTTCTTTTTAAAACCCAGATACGGCCCGCCAAATGAGTTTTTTGTATTCTTTCTTCAAATTGTTTTTGCTCACTCATGCGTGAATGAGGAATTATCTAAGTAATACCAGATGAAAGAAGAGATTCTAAGCTTTAAGATGGTAGGTCATTTGTCTATTGTATTTGTGATTAAGTTATGATAAATCATCGATAAATCTCGGTTTCGTTTTTTGTGGGACGCACTGTATACAGCGAGATAGCTAGGGTCCTATGTGTAGGCTTACTCTTCTCTAATTCAGAACAGCTCTTTGAAATTACCTCTTTTTCAGGTCAGTAGGCCTGTGTCAAACATGGCGGCGGAAGCATAAGAATTTAGGGGGTGGGGGCGGAAAAAATATTTTCACCTCCATTTTCCCAGTCGGCTGCTAAAAGCTTATTTTGTTTATATTTACGGGGTATAGTCCACACTAAAGTCTGGAGGGCGTTTCATGAAAGGACTTGTCGGACGTTTTATCCGACAAGTCCCACTTTATCCGACAGTTACCATAGTAACAGTACCACTCAGCCAATCAACATCAGAGAAAGATGTCAGATCTGACAACTTGTCGGATGAAAATGTTGATGAAACACTCCCTACTTCTTGGTTTTCCTTACAAACAAGGTGAGATATCTAATAAGGCACGAGCAGCACCCCGTGGACCTGGGGAGTGTTTCATCAACATTTTCATCCGACAAGTTGTCAGATCTGACATCTTTCTCTGATGTTGATTGGCTGAGAGGTACTGTTACTATGGTAACTGTCGGATGAAATGGGACTTGTCGGATAATACGTCCGACAAGTCCTTTCATGAAACGCCCCCCAGATTTTGGCGCCCTTCATGTATACTTTTCGGAAAATGGCGCCTCCCATGAACATGAATGATGAACAGGATTGGTATCTAAACAAACATTTTATGCGAACGCAAAGCGCGAGCTAAAAAAATTATAGTCTGACCCAAAATTTTGACATTCTAAGCACTTTCAGTCAAAGCAGGATGGGTATATTTTAACTAAAAATTTATGCGAACACGTAACGCGACCTGATTTTTTTTTTGTTATTACAACACAAAACTGGACATTCTATTAAAACACTTTTTTTTACCATAAACGGGATGGGTAGGCCTATCTATCCAAACAATTGCAGCTCGCGCTTCGCGCTCGCTGAAAATTTTTGACATCCTGGCCTAAAATTTAGAATTTATAAGCACTTTTGTGACCACGAGCAGGATCGTTATATATCTAAAATTATTGATGCGAGCGCAAAGCGCGAGCAGAAATTTTTTGTATTATAACCTAACATTTTGACATTCTAAGCAATTTTGGGGCCATGAACAGGATGGGTATATTTTAACAATTTATTGATGCGAGCATAAAATATTATATTTTGACCCAAAAGCTCGGATTCTAAGCACTTTTTGAAACGATACACAGGATGGTCATTTAACTAACAATCGATGCGATCGAGGAGAGAGATGAAAAATATAAGTGATATACTGACTCGAAATGGTAACACTTGAAGACATTCCTCTTTGTAAAATAAGATATACATGTACCTATTAATTGATTATATATTTGCTCCTCTGTGAACAGGCTTTTCTTTCTTTTCTTTCTTCTCCATCTGTCTATTCTTCTTTCTAAAGCGATAGAGACATGATTATAATCATTATAATTATGCGCTATATATATAAGCAACGTTAATTGTTATTCTTACCGCATTGTATTATGAAGTTAGTAAATAAATCCCGTTCGCCCTGGGAAGCATGGGTGTTGAGTCACCGCCAAGATGTTTATAGAAATGGGTACTTATTATCATGGAGAGATTTGTCAATTTTTTTCTAAACAAAATCGCATTGGGAGTAAGTTCAAAATATGTGTATATTCCATAGTAAAAACTGCAATTTTTATTGTTCTATACACAACAAAAAAAGTAAGTCCCCCCTTAAACAAACATCTATAATTTCCGAACCAAAGCGAGTTTTTAATATATTTTTACATAAGCGTGTAGGTAATTTTATAAGCTACCCTCTGAGTAAATGTTATGAACGTGTTTTATGTCATGCTTCAGTGAGCACCGCCAGAAGGCAAAATTGTCACTTTTCAAAAGTCACAAGCCAAGTATTATGATTTTGATTCCACTTTATTGGAACGAATTCCACATTCTCATCATGAAAAATAGTCAGAAGGCTTGTAAAAGGTACTTTATTAAAGACGATACAAGTTTATTGGCTAAATTTCACGGTTGAATAAACACAAGTTAAATTCTGCTATATATAATTTGATTTTCACACATTTCTATCGATAAAAATTAATGATCGAATATGATGACAGTTATTTTTGGGAAGATTATCTTCAACATTATTCATCGTTTCACGGATCAATGAACATTTAATGAAAGCAAAAATATGAATTTCAAATATCATAGGCAAGTATTGTTTCATTTAGTAACTGAAATAATAATAATAATATACAAAATTTATAAAGCGCTTTATACAAAAGTTTCAAAGCGCTATAAGAAAGAAGGGGGGAAAATACAAGATATCTCAGAAAAAGAACAACAAAGGAACTGAAAGTGAAAACACCATTACGAAAAATTAATTATACGTACAAATAAAGAGATAATCGGTGAATACACAACTTAAATATAACGGGTCGATAATCATGTATGTAAATTTAAATAATCCTAATAAATAAGCTTACAATCCGACTTAAAATATCTGAACACAATATGATAATGCAAATTAACTAAGGGGGATAATTTCATACAGAACACAAAAGAAGCGAAAAATAGGCAAGTGAAACTTATTAAAAGAGGTGGGTTTTAAGGAGGGACTTAAACAATATTATTCTAACGATGATGCCTCACGTACATTAATGGGGAGATTGTTCCAGAGCTTCGGGGCAATAACGGAGAAGGATCTGTAACCGTATATATAGTTGGTTTTAGTTGATCTTTTCTCAACTTTTTTTCGTTATGTTCATGACCAATTAACATGCTTCAATGATTCAAATGCGTTGAATTAAACATTCACGTTTGAATGAACATGTGGAATGTGATAAGCTTTTTTTTACGTTATTGGAAAAAATCTTTATCCTTTTCCTTTTCCTTTCTTGAAGAAAGGAAAAGGAAAAAGATAACAAGTTTCTTCTTTTCTTCGCCTTTCTTTTTTGTCTTTCTTTTTTATTTATTTCTTGCTTTCTTCCTCCCTTCCTTCCTTCCTTCCTTCCTTTCCTCCTTCCTTTCTTTCTTCCTTCCTTTCCTTTTGTCTTTCTTTCTCTCTTTTTTTATTTTTAGGAGGGACTGTCCTCTCCTCCTGAAATTTAGGGGGACGCTTATTTTTTTATGAATAATGCTGGAAAATATTACCATGGACCACTATATAGCGTACCTAAGGGGGGGGGGGGCAGACTGCCCCCCCCCCTGACGAGTCACAACTCATGCAAAGGACGTATCCATGCCCCCCCCCTGCATGACGAGTCAAAACTGATCCCTGACGAGCCACAAGTGGCCCCCTCCTGAACTTAAAGATTTTTTTTTTTTTTTTTTTGCTTGTCAATTTTTTTTTTTGGTGCGAAATGTCTTACTTGCGGTTGAAGACCTTTTTTTTTTTTTTTTTTTTTTTGCTTGGCAAATTTTTTGGCGGACGAATTTTTCCCCCGTTTGGGAAATCCTAGGTAAGCCACTGACATGGACCTATCATAAATAATGTCCATGACTTACTAAAAAACCAGTCCGCAACAATCAGGAGTTTTGATGCAGGGATTTAACGGAAAATGTGATGGCAATACAGCTAGAGTACAGAATTCAAACTCCCAATCTACAATGTCACAACAAGAAAAACTTTTCAGGGGTCGCATAATGATGATAATTTTGTACATGTTAATTGAAAAAGAGCCGAAGTCCCCTAGCCCCCATGTAACTATTAATAGGTCTACAAATGCCTCCAAGAGCAAGGGGCACTATAAGAAAAGAAGAAAATAAACCTTGGTATTTTCCGAATAACCCCAATTCTCCATGAATGAGGGTTTTCAACTTGAAGCAGAAGGAGAATGTGTATGCTGCCAACTATCGTTGTATAAAAAGGAATTATTATGCAGAATTTGTGTGTACAACGCATTTTCAAGCTGCGCAGATAGATTTGCAGTGCATGAGCAGCTTGAATTGTCTATTGTTTATGTACGGTACGGTACCGTATTAAAGCTGTGCGGGTACGGATACGCGTGTGTAACGTAGAGAGAGTGTATAAGGAACCGGTACGCTGGCGCAGCGCAGGCTAGGCTTAACAGGGTGACCTTCCGAATGATGCCTGGTAAGGAGGAGATTTTCGTCAAAATTACGTGAGAAATTTGCTTTTTTTCTTCTTTCTGACGATGTCGACGCCTGAGAAAAGATCATCTGGAACTACAGTGAGAAGATCAGCACGATTGATTGAGAAGAAACCAAGCAGTTCTTTGTCGAATGGTAAGGCTCTTTGTCTGTTTGGTGCCCATTCATTCCTAACTAATCAATCTGTGTGCGTTCCTAATTCTCGATCCTCAAACAATAATTAAAAATAAAATTTAGGATCTACATTAACAGTAACAAGCAGCGAAATTCTAATGTAAGAAATGTTTGACACAAATCATGCATCCTCTTTGGGATTGTGTATCAAAACTAGTATTTCTTGGTCGTATGTAACGGACGAACAGCATGAACAAGAGGGTTTGGGGCGGTAAATTCAATTGAAAATGAAATTGTATTTCTATTTGCACCGGCAATGCCAAAAAATGGGGGGGGGGGGGCTGTGTCTCTGCCAGACTCACTCTGCCCAAGCCAGTAGGCTGCGCTCCTAGAGATTAAAGTCATTCCACTATCGTGCTTAATCTCCACGAAGCTCGAAGCCAGGGACTGCGATGGCTGCAGCTGGCAGCTGTCTGTTTCGAGGAGTTTTTATTTTTTTAAACATATTTTAAAATATAAGATGGCTTGCGATTGTGCAGCCGCCATTAGGGGGTTAACAATGCAAAATCCCCCTGATGGGGCCCAACGATTTTTGTCCTTATTCCATAAAAATAAGTGAAAAGAACTGGACCAAAATAAAGATTATTATTCTGTTTTGGCTTGATATGCACCAAAACGGGGAAAATATAAACTTGAAAAAAGAGAAAAAACAGTGATTACCTTGTCTGTCGCGCAACTCACACTTCCCTGGTTTATCCAAATTTAATACATAAACATATGGTCATTAAGTCCCTATACAGATCGAGTTAAAACTTCGGTCTCTGTAATTTGTGAGTGGAGCCAACAGAGTTCAGTGGAACAACCAATATAACAGAGACCGAAGCTTTTTTGGTCTAGGACTGCAACTGCACCCCAATGAAAAAAGTTTATTGATATAAAAATCCTGACATTGAAGGATCATCATCAAAACAAAGAAACATAGGGGCTTACAGAAAGAAAACATTTGTCATTAATATAACTTAAACTTAACATAAAAACAACCATTCATGTACACACACTGTCATTATTCCCACGATTAAACATCCTCAAAAACCCAACTTCTCTTTAAGATTTCTTGCCCTAAGTCATGTAAATGGGCTACAACTTAATTCCCCCCTCCAATGGAAAGTACATTTCCAAGAAAATTCATATCAAAGTTGAGAAAAATCATAGAAGTTACTCACAGATATTATTGTCGCCATCTTGCCGTCTTTGTTAGCCTAGCTACAAGACACGTGTAGAGGGCGGCAACATCATGAGCAGTGCTAGATAAAAGATACATGCATTGGCTGATAAATATCATGAATCTCACCTCAATGCTAAATCCCGCTTCAACTGGTCTAGTCTGTGGGATATAATATCAATAAAGATAATTATATCAAATACAATCATCTTTCTGAAAGATATGCTGGAAAAAAGTGAATTTTGATGACAAACTGATCGGGATCAGCCAGGTTCATCTTTGATCTCCGTCAGGTACAGCTGAGCGAACAGACGCGCCAGCGGATCGGCTGGCACATTCACACGCTCAGCTGTAGCTGCGCTGATGGCGATCGAGCGATCAAAGAAGAACCTGGCTGATCCTGATCTGTTTATCATCAAAATTCGCTATTTTCCGGCATATTTTTCGGAAAGGTGGTAGGCTGAATGTATTTAAAGGAGAATGAAACCCTTGAAACCAGCTGAATCCATATCAAAGAGAAAAATCAAAGGAACACATTGTTGAAAGTTTGAGGAAGATTGAATGAATAATAAGAAAGTTATAAGCATTTGAATATTGAGATCACTAGTGCCATGTAGATCCTCCCATCGGCAATGCGACCAAGATCTGTGATATCACACACGTACAACTCCCTCATTACTTTAGTACTTATTTCACTTATATTCTCACTTTTATAGAGTCTATCACAAGGTGAGGTGTTCTCTTTATGAGATGACAAGTACAGAAGTTTCACAACATTATATCATTGATGAATCGTTTGTCATATGATTAGAATGAGCAAAAAGAAATGTTTTGGGGTATATTTTCAGTGTCCAAATGGGAGAGTTGTACGTGTGTGACATCACAGATCTTGGTCGCATTGCCAATGGGAGGATCTCCATAGCATTAGTGATCTCGACATTCAAATGCTCATAACTCTTTTATTGCTAGTCCTATTTTACTCAAACTTTTGTTGATCTTATTTTTTGATTTTTCTGCTTTCACAAAAGCTAACTTGCTCCAAGAGTTTCATTCTCCTTTAATATAAATTTATCTTTATTATTTCTTCCCTTTTGCCCTGTCAAAAAGCAAAATTTAGGAGTAATCGAGGAGGGTGCAAAAGCGCACCCTTTCTCCATAGACGCTGTAGTTAAGCGGCAGTTGTTTGCTCCACCAATACCAGCCCAATGGCCGTCATCGGTCTATGATGGAGGGGATGCCGCCGAGCCAGACTAAGTCTCAGTGGAGCATATATCCCTGACAGAAATAGACCTATTTATCAGTCTATAGCCAGCCCAAATCCATTTTTTGCCCATTTTTAATTCAATTTTTTTTTGCATATTTTTACTAGCTCAGTTAATGTCCAGGTTGGCCGGCTCGTTAATCAATATGAAAATTTCTTAATTATTGATCAACTGAGTCTAAGCTGCATGGGCATGGTCAGGAATATATCTGTTTTGGCTTCAATTTTGACGCTATCCAAAGACAAAGTTCAAACTCAGAGTCGGGCTTTGTCATTTTATTATGACGTCACGACATGGGGTGAAGATGCATGTAGCAATCAAATCTCATGCAAACAGGCGATTTTGAATGCATGTGCATCTAGCCACACAGTCCTACTGCTACCTTCAGTTGATATAAAAATGTAATGAAAACAAAAAGACTGAAAATTTGCAGTGCTGGAAATTCAAGCCAAATTGGATCTTTTCTTGATTTTTGCTGTAAATGTAGATGTAATAAGAGGTCATGAAACATATCGTCGGCATTCATTCAAACCCTGCGATTTCAATGCGCATGGTCAGCCAAACTGTCGTATCGGCCATCTGCACTGCATTGACTTTGCACGTGAAAAGCGATATGACGTTTTGACTGACCGCGCGCATTGAATCGCGGTCAGAGTTGTTGTATCCCCTATGGCGTTTTTGTACAGTGGAAATCTAAACCGCTCAAACCAAAATAACAAGCATGGAGCTCTTTAGCGATATTTTCTCCGATCCTTGGTTTTGTGTAAAAATAAGGATACCATTGTCAAGCAAAATGTCTTGGTCTTTCCAACCATGTATTTTTCTAGCAATGAATATTTTGGAAGGCTGGAGAAATAAGTGTGAAAATTATGGTTAACTTTGAAGTTGATTTTCTCTAAAATGGGTTTGAACCGTTGTATGTGGATACGTCGATTTGGATGACCGCCAACGATATATTAGATGTTGATATTGGGTCAAAGTTTCCTTGGGTGATCATGGAGACGGTTCATGTCTGCTCCACTACACTTCACTACGGCTACACTATGCTACACTACATGAACCATCAGGGTCAATCTATAGGTATTGACATACTGATTCATAAATGTGGGATTTTTATGGGGTCTAGTCAAATAAGTGGTGCAAAAATATGAACTTATCAGGAATCTGTAAGATGTACTTTAGTATTTGGCAACTGTTTCACTCCATGACATGTCCATACTTCTATCAGTATCAAAATCAGTGAATTCAAGCCTACATGTATACTTATACCTTCGCACATTATAAATTCACTGCGAATTCGAAAACATCGCAATTGCAAGTATCGCCGCAGCCACTGATTTTTTTTTAAGTGGAGAATTTAGAACATGCGAAGATATAGCTATGGGCTTTAAATCACTGTTTTTGTCTTACCTGCATAGCAGAGTTAGTCTATATGCGCCTCTTTTCCGATGGTGACGGCGGCGTCGACATCAAATCTTAACCGAAGGTCAAGTTTTTGAAATGACAGCATAACTTAATAAGTATATGGACCTAGTTCATTACACTTGGACATAAGGTTAATTAAATATTACTGAACTTCCTGCCTGAGTTTCAGGTCACATGATGAAGGTCAAAGGTCATTTAGGGTCGATGAACCTAGACCATGTTGGAGTTAATATCGAAATCTTAAAGTGAAGTTTTTGAAATGTCATAACTTTGAATGTATATGGACCTAGTTCATGAAACTTGGCCATAAGGGTACATTTGTAATTAAATATTACTAAACAGCCTGTTGAGTTTCAGGTCACATGACCAAGGTCTAAGGTCAATGAACTTTGGCCAAGTTGGGGGTATTTGTTGAATTACAATCATATTTGTTGAATTATTATCATACTTTGAAAGTTTATGGATCTGATTCATAAAAACTAGACATCAGAGTAATCAAGTATCACTGAACATCCCGTGCGAGTTTCAGGTCACATGACCAAGGTCAAAGGTTCTTTAAGGTCAATGAACTTTGGTCAAGTTAGGGGTATTTGTTGAATTACCATCATAACTTTAAAAGTTTATGGATCTGATTCATGAAACTTAGACATGAGAGTAATCAAGTATCACTGAACATCCTGTGCAAGTTTCTGGTCACATGACCAAGGTCAAAGGTAATTTAAGGTCAATGAACTTTGGCAATTTTGGGGGTATTTTTTGAATTACCATAACTCTGAAATTATATTGGTCTAGTTCATAAAACTTGGAAATAAGAGTAGTCAAGTATCACTGAACGTCCTGTGCTACTTTCAGGTCACATGACCAAGGTCAAAGGTAATTAAGGTCAATGAACTTTGGCCATGTTGGAGGTAATTATTAAATTGCTGTCATAACTTTCAAAGTTTATGGATAGGGGTAATCAAGTACATGTACATGTATCATTGACAAGTCTTAGGTCACATGATCAAGGTCAAATGTCATAAATGTATGTATAACATAGTTGATCAAGCTTGATGCTCTGTGCTGATGAGCACTATTTACCAATTTACCATTCTGAGATAATGTAAGGCTTGTTGTATTGGTCAAATTAAGCAATATTATGCAAGTTCAGGATCAAATGGCAAAAGACAAACGTTGCCATGTCTGGACTCTTGAATACTTAAAATCCCCTACACAATGTCATTCCATATGCAATACCCACAGTTACATGTATAGGGGAAGGCGGGGTAAGTTGTGACACTTTTTGCATTTTGCATGTTAGAATTGATATGATTAATAATATTGTAGAAATAAGTACCTTGCCTTTTAATTTGATTCTTGGGGAAATATTTTTCACCTATATATAACTTTCTATCCCCACACTGAAAGTCACTGTGACCTTTGAAAAAACAATGTCAAATGGTTCAACTTGCCCCATCTGTGGGGTAAGTTGTGCCACATTCTGGCGTAAGTTGAGCCACAAAAACTATGTACAAAATGTATGCGGGAACAACCCGCATGTCAATTTTTCATTTAAAGTCTTTTCACTTGCTAATTCTCTGTAAATAATAACATCCTCTGAAAGTAAAAGAACTGTCATATGAACTTGCTCCTTTCTGGCTGCATATCAATGGCTTTTAAAGGTTTTTTTTAATTATTATTATACATTACCATAAGAATTACCATGGCTCAACTTGCCCCATGTTGGCTGGCTCAAAACACCCCAGTCCGAACTTAATGCGATATTTTCACATCCACACATTTCTTATGCATCTATAATGTAAAAGACTATGACAAGAATGAGAATCCATACCTGGACTAACAATAATGTTCTTATTTCTTTATTATATTCAAAGACGTGTGTGGGTAAAAAGCACTGATCTATTTCACACCCTTTTTTACTTTTTTGGCTGAAAATTTTCCCTCTAAAAAGTACTTTTAGTTTCAAAGTTGAAAACAATATGGTGGGGTTAAGGGTTATGTAATGGGTTATCAATACATGACACCACCACAATGTCTGACTCATTCATTATTGGCCTGGGGGTGGTGGCTCAACTTGCCCCTATGCTCAACTTACCCCGCCTTCCCCTACCCTTCAAATTAGCTTTCAAGTTCAACTAAAAATCAAAGGACCTACAAACATGGAGTAGGCCTACAGATACATGTACATACACAGTAGTTCATTTCCATTGTTGGATGCAAAAGCAGACTGGAATGATTGAAACTGATTGAATTTAAACTATAAATTATTATCTGCCTTGAATATCATCTTAATTTCTTTTTTCACAATAACCTGAATTTCTGTGTACATGTATTTCTGGAATTTCTTTAACAGATGAGTGCAATGTATGATGCGATGGTAACTTTTTACTAAAATGCACGACATGCAATACTGCAGTGCTTTGTTCAATCTCTGCAGTCAGTGTGATCTCTCATCAGTTTTACTTGAATTTATTAAATATATTTGGCCAGATGATTAATATTATCAGAATTAGACTATTTCATCTCTCCTTTAATTTTTTTTTCTCAGTGAGGATTATGAGGACGATTTTTTTTTCTTTAGTGTAGAATTATACTTCTTTGCATGAGTTGCTTCTGACCAGCTATACATGTAAAAGGCAAAAAACTCATTTGTGGGGTCTGATCAAAACTGTAATGAACATTATTATGTTTTACTGTGTGTGCATTTAGCACTCACTTTGTTGTGTAGGCCTACGTGTACATGTTCATCATGTCTGAAACAGTTCATGCCTTTGATTTCAGAGAATATTTTAAATGTCAGGGTATTTAGACTAGCAATATTTCTCCTGGCATACATGATGTACATGTATATGGAAAAAAATGTAATTAGCTCAGATTTTGTGACAGGAAGCACAAACTTGATGTTCAAGGGGACGTCCCTTTGGTGAACTTTTCTTCCACAGCCTCTCTCTCTCTTCCTGAGCTCTACTGCCAGCATGTGCCCATAAAGGTTTAGAGCTCTGTCCCTGTTGCCATTGATGTTATTGTGTAGGAGTGGAGGGGTATTGTCATGTTTCTGGTGACTCTCCCAGAATGGTATTACCATGTTTGCCGAATGGGGATCAGGACACCCACTTTGGTGTATCTTTAGGCTTGAGCAAGTTTGAAGAAGATCTACATAGTATGCTTTTTTTGTACATTTACATATAGGCCTACATGTATGTGGGTTCCCCTCAGTTGGATCTAGTATTACTGGCATTGTCCTGTGATGAGTGGGCAGAGGGGTGCTGTGAATACATTCCTTTCATTGACATTTACATGTGTCCTTGCACTATTAGTGTGGGTGTAGGAAATGAACACGCAGAAATTCACATGCAACTTCAATTGATTGATATGGAGGCCGAATGTACATGTAGGTGACAAGGTGAAACACGATTTACTGTCATTCGTGCGGCTAAATCAGACATTCTCCCAAGAAATTCAAATCCAAAGATGTTGAATTTTAAATGTCTTGTTCATCACCAATCTTGTCCAAGATAATTCATGAAAATGAATTTCTTTAAAAACTCAAAGAAGAAATGCTTAAAAACAGCATTGTTATTTGTATTCTGCAGTTTTGGTAAAAATTTCTTGAGCACAATGGAGCTCATAAGCTTCTATGCCAGCTATTGAACTGCTCTATACTTTAATGTGATCTATGATTCCTTGGTCAAACTGGGCAGTAAGCTTAGCTTTAGTGCCATCTCCGGGTGAATGTTTTAACCTCAAATATCGCAACCTAAGTAGCTACCGTAATGGATTTATTTAAAGTTTGAAATTTAATGTCATGTGTAGTACTATTAAGTAAAATTTCTGAGATCTAAACCAATTTACATGTAGGTTTTTTAAAACAATTTGTCTTCAGTGCACCAGTTCTTGCAGAGTCAAACCGGGTACTGACTCAATTGACTCTGCTTTTGTCAGTGTGTACATGTTGACTTGCTTTGTTGTGCATACATGTATCTCCATTACAATGAGCAAGCTTGACTAATCAACAGCTGCCTTACTAAACTTGGAAGTCTTTGTTTAAGGACAGAGAAAGACTCAAGATTAGATTGTTGAGTGCACATTGTCCTCAATGGGAGCCTGTCTAAATGCAGCATACATGTAATGAAAAAAAAAATTGTCATGCATGTACATGTACTGTAGCAGTAAAGTGATTGAAAAAAAACTTAGGCTCAAGCAATCCAATATAACATTTGAAGAGTTGGACAATGTCAATATTTTGTTTTGCATTATCTTGTCAATTCAATATGCGTTATTGTGTGTACAGCACGCCATCGTTTTTCTTGGGTAAAATACGGTCAGTTGATGATGCCACTGCCATTCTTGGGTATAATACGGTCAGTCAATTATAAAAAAAAATTGTCCACCCTGATATTTTGCTGGCCACTAAAGGTCACTTATTTTATACTGTGCGAGCCCTGCATGTGTTTCCAATTTTAAAAAATCGGTGCTATTTTTGATCAACTTGTTGGGGTAGACAAAGACATGGCCTTCAATAACCTTTAGATTTATCAAAACTTTATCCAGACATTTAAAGGACAAGTCCACCCCAACAAAAAGTTGATTTGAAAAAAGGAGAAAAATCTAACAAGCAAAACACTGAAAATTTCATCAAAATCGGATGTAAAATAAGAAAGTTATGACATTTTAAAGTTTCGCTTAATTTCACAAAACAGTTATATGCACATCCTGGTCGGTATGCAAATTGGCAGACTGATGACGTCACCCACTCACTATTTCTTTTGTATTTTATTATATGACATATGAAACATTTTAATTTTCTCCTCCTTGTCAAGTGAAACAAAGTTGCTTTTCTCCCTGAACATGTGGAATTACCATTATTTTAACAGTTTATGGTTAAGTTAAGTTGGTCCTTCTTGTCAAATCTGTAAAGATTGAAATATTGTATTATTCAAACAATAAAAAACAAAAGAAATAGTGAGTGATGGACATCATTGACTCTCTCATTTGCATATCACTGAGTTGTGCATTTAACTGTTTTGTGAAAAATAAGTGAAACTTAAAAATGTCATAACTTTCTTTTTTTACATCCGATTTCGATAAAATTTGCAGCGTTATGTTTGTTTGATTTTTCTCTATCGATTCAAATCAACAATTTTCTGGGGTGGACTTGACCTTTTAAGAAAGAAGCTGATTTCCTTTAAAATGTGAGATGTGGGGGCTTTGTTGTCCCGGTGATTCCACCTGTATGTTCTTTTTTTTTAAAGTGTATTAATTGCATTTGCATGTGCATGTACGTAGTCTATACAGTTGACTTGTATGGCGCTATTGTTTGTGTAGACAATACAATATCCAGGACTTTTACATGTACTAATGTTACATGTACATGCAGCATAGTGCTCAGATCTTCAGATAGATCTAGCGATAGAATTTTAGCGCTTACATGTACAGTATATTGAATCTTTTTCATTATCCGTTTTCATACATGTGACTCCAGATGGAAATCTGCTCTCGAACTTTAGTTTAAGCAGAATAGCATACTTGTATTATAATCAGAACTGAATTGTAATTCTCATACTCTGTATTTAAATGCCTCTTGTTATATCATCGGAGGTGCTGATGTTGAAGCAATAAAGAAGTTGGAGCTGAATTTCTTTGGCTAGTTTTTTGTTTGCAATGTTCAGCGATTTCCTATGCACCCTGTTGTGCATGTGGTACATGTTCATAGGACCCAGACAGCATAGGCATACCGGTATTGCTCTTTGCATGCATGCAGATTATTTGCTCCGAGTAGGTCTATGATCTTTGCCTTCATCATGTCAATACATGTAGCCATCCAGGTCTGTTTGGGCCTCGGGGTTCTGTTCTTGTTAGAATACAATTCTGATACAATGACCTTTCTCTCTCTCTCTCACACAAATGTTGTCTCTGTAAGTGTAATGCAGTATTAATGTTCTATATGTAGGCCTACAGTAAAGTAGTAAACATGAAGACCTTATATGTTTCTACATGTATGTAGGTAAACAGAAAGATGCTGTCAGTGCCTTGTATGTTAATGACTGAAAAAATGAAAAGAATAGATATGTGATTCTCCTTAAATAGATAATAATAATAATAATAGTAATAGTAATAATAATAGTAGTAATGATAATAATAATGATGATAATAATACATGAGACTTGTTTAGAGCACTTTCCATCTTGATTAGATTAGATCAGCCTGATTGCATATCTACTACTCCTGCTGCTGCTGCTGCCCAGGGGGGTCACTTCCATTGACGAGTGGATACCAGTCGCGACCAAAGAAACGTGTAAAAAGGATCTCTTTTTCAAGATTGGGCACATTACGTACGTAAAGTAATAAGAGTGTAAAAAACATTAAAATACTGAAAAAAAGTATATTTCGCTAGGAAAGCTCTGTGTTTACGGTCAAATATTCGATGTTATAAAAAGACAAATGCTTTATAAAGGATGTACTTTTTGCCCCAACATTACGTGTTTAGGGTCCGATATGAGCGAGGTGTGGGAGAACGGGCTGTACTAAAACCAATGTAAGTAAAGGTAAAGCCGACTTCCATGATCACGTCTGTCACTGTGACATAATAAAAATATCGCTGTACTTGTTTAGGGGGTCAATTCATGGAATAGTTGTCAACGGTACCGTTTTGTTTCCAATACTTGTTAAGCATAGGGTTTCACATGCCAATACTTGTTAAGGGGTACTTTTTCAGAATATGGAAAATATTTGTTTAGGGTGCTTTTCGAAACGCCATGGTCAATGGAAGTGCCCCCCCCCCCAATGCTGCTACATACTGCTAGTGCTACAACTACTACTGCTACTAGGCCTATACTAGTATTACTATATTACTACAGTGTACTATGACTACTGTAGGGACAGTGATTTTCCGTTTCAAAAAATTGCCTTTTCCGTTTTAGAAAATCGTAAATTCCGTTTCAGCATGTCAGAAAACGGAAATTCTGTTTCCCCATAGACTTTGTGTACATTAAAAAGTGACAATTCCGTTTACCCATTGAATAGCAATATCACAACACTCGCCCTGGTCAAAATTTGTATCTGCCACTGTACCAACAACGCAAATGAATCCGCTTTAATCGGATCTATGCAGCTACACAAAATGTTTTGACAAACACATTTAACATGAATACATCCTCACCTTTCACATTATTAGCATTATTTCACACTTAAATGAAATTTCATCGATAATTTTGGGGGTTTTTTTTTGGACATCGTTTTCAGCAGTCAACGATTTTCGCCTATCCGCCATTTTGGATTTCAAGATCTCGATATTGTGCGCTGTTACATCTTCAAACGTAGAGGGCAGCAACACACGACCTTGTTGTTCAAATGATGTGTGCATGTGAATGTTTTTTAAAAGCCCAACCCTGCCCGGCGCTCGGCCGGATACGGGGACGGGCGAGGGGTACGGTCGAGTGATGAAGTCGAGTGCAGTCACGATGTGTGAATTGTTATGATTGTAGCGAAGTGAGATCGTGTTTTCTGGGGTTTTGTGGCCATTTAATATTCATATTTTGTAGAGATTTTGGAGTAATTTCTGTCGCTGTTCTGTGTATTTTGAGGAAAAATATGTTTTCTGTGATTTTCCGTTTGAAATGCCACTTTCCGTTTCAAAAGGCCCTTTCCGTGAATTCCGTCCGTTTTCCGCGATCGCGGAAAATCACTGTCCCTACTACTATCCCTTCCTCCTACTACTACATGTACATGGGTTTATTTCCAATTGGTCTAATGCCAATTCGTCTAATTACCAACTCGTCTACTCTCATTTGGTCTCTCATCAATTTGTCCACTATCCACATGGTCTAAGTGCCATTTCATCCACTCACCATTTCATATATTAACCAGTTGGTCCATTAGATATTTAGTCCATAAACCATTTGGTCTAATTGGATTGGATAAGTGTTAACTGGGCGAAATAAATGTAAAGAAAATGGGTATTAGACGAAATGGCCATAGATGAAGTGGTGATAAGACAAAGTGATTATTCTACCAAATGGTTGTGAGAAGAACTGTTGGACGGAATGGCATTAGAATGACTAAAGGTAGACCATGTGATGAGTGGACAAGTTGGCAATGGACGAATCGGCAGTTTACCACCACCACCACCACCACCACCACCACCACCACCACCACCACCACTACTACTACTACTTACTACTACTACTTCTACTACTACTACTACTACTACTACTACTACTACTACTACTACTACTACTACTACTACTACTACTACTACTACTACTCCTATTACTACTACTTCTACTACTGCTACTCCTACTACTCCTACTACTACTACTACTACTACTACTACTACTACTACTACTACTACTACTACTACTACTACTACTACTACTACTACTACTACTACTACTACTACTACATGTACTTATACTACTACTACTACTACTACTACTACTACTACTACTACTACTACTACTACTACTACTACTACTACTTCTGCTGCTTCTACTGCTATACTACTATGACTACTACTACAACTACTTCTACTACTACTACTACTACTACTACTACTACTGCTACTACTACTACTACTACTACTACTATAACTTCTACTACTGCTGCTGCTGCTGCTATTACTATTTGGTAGTACTACTACTTATAAAATCTTTTCCAAGAGAGGCATAATACATATAGTTAATTTGATATACATACAGAAGCAAATACATGTACATTACTTCAGTGCAATTTTTAAAAGCCTTTCAACATTTTAAAGTCCCTTTACAGTATTCTTCAAGCAGTATACCCTGTGAAGTATGTTTGAAATGTCTCTTTTTTCGGCAGGGATCCACATTTTGCAGTGATTCTGTGTGCGTTGGCAGGAAACTGGCCATATTGGCGCCCGAGTATAATATCCTCTGTAATTTGTGGTACAGCCTCTGTGGGGCTAATGGGAAATGTATAGCTAGGCAACAAACTGTCAAGATAATACAGGATCAAGGCTGATAGAGGATCCGAGAGTTATAGCCTTATGTATTCTGTAACATGTCCGTGTGAAGAATGTATTTCTGTAAGAAGGAAGTCATACTGACATACATTTGGTGGATTTTTCTCCACTTCATGATCTCCTGAATACAAGTGCATGTGTGTAATGTATGTACATTATCATATATTCTAGTACAGTATTCTAAAATAGGCCGAGGTCTGCCTTAACTTAAAGAATATATTTGGTATCAAATGCCAATGTTAGTTTGATTTTAGTCATTAACTACCACGTAAATTATAAATATTCCCTTCTTTCTTGACTCTGAGAGATCTATTTCTTGAATTTGATTTCGATATACACGTTGGCCTGTATGGGAGTCTGGGACAAGATGACAATCTAATCTTGTAAATTTACGTGGGATTGTCATTTCTGCAGGCATGTATATCTTTTGGATTCATCAGAATCTCTGATGTAGACCTATGCTTTTAAGCTCCTTTTTGAAAAAAAAAATTGAATAAAGTCTTGGATGAATTTTAGGGTATTGCCGTTGAGCGTTTGTTCTTTAAAATTGTCACTAAAAATACTCAATAGCAATAGGACACACAAATGTTTGGCCCAAATACTTCAGCCCCTTTAAGCCATAGCTTGAATATAAGGGCATCTTAGAAATAATTATTTGAATCGAACCCTTCTCCTATAATAGTCTTAACATTTTCCATATAGATATACTAGAATTTGAAAACCTCAATTATTGATTCAATCTTTTCCACAAGAGTAGCTTCCCTTTAAAGATACAGCTATCGTTTAGATTATATTCAGACATTTTTTTTTGCAAGATGGCATGAGCCAGTAAAATGCAAATTCTAGTCATTAAACTAAGAGGGTTGTAAAGTTCACCCCTTGACTCATCATGACATGCAGATCCTTGCCTAAATTCCTTCCCTCCAGGGTCAACCTATGTATGAACAGATTGTGCCTTCAATGTACTCCTTGTGCAAAACATGTCGTCAGGATAAAGAACAGGTATATTTCAGCAGACATTTTATAAGACACTCCTTCTATATATGTACATGTAGTACATGTATATTGTCTAAAATGTCAGGATATACAACATATGTCTGTGTGCAGTATTGTGCCTACATTTACAGTGGTTATACTTTTTACCCATTTGTAGTTTTAGGCATGTATCGTTGAATGGAATTGTTTGTATTGGTATAATTTCAGCCTTCGACTGAAGAATAAAGTAAAATCATTAGAAAATGGTGAATATGAAAATACAATCTAGAAAGCCAGATTTAATGATAATGATATTTAAAAAAAGATTTGCACAGTATGAAAACACCATGGCTTGCTTTGAAAAAACTCTTTAGATATATGCAGAAGAAGACAGAAGGAAAGATAAAATATGGATATTTTAATGTAATCAGGAGGTGGTTTCAAACCGCCTCGATCACAAGAATCCCCGTTAAATTACGAGAACATTTTTAGGCTAAAAAATACCCGTTAATTATTCCTGCATTCAGACCGCCCCGAAACATACACTTCGGGATAAATTCCTGAAGTTAGGAGCATGCGCAGTATGGTCTAATAAGCAGGCAAGGCGCGAGATTCAAAACTACTAGCCCAGCAGCCACCCACGGCGCCGCACCCAACGACACGCTGGGCTAAAAGTTCCCGTAATTTGCTTTCACATCGCCAAAATACCTGCGACCTTGGAAAAATCCCCGCGAAAGTTCTCGTAATTTCGCCAAGTACCTACTATTTAGCGGGTATTTTCTTTCGGGGAAATTACGCGTAGTTTGCTTTCACATTACCAAAATACCTGGTATTTTCTGATCGGGGTAAATTTCCCGATCAGAGAATACCTGGAACTGACGAACTTCGAGGCAGTCTGAAACCACCTAGGGAAAAAATAAAATAGGGTCCAGGGAGGTTTTGCCCCCAAAGTGCTTGAAAGATTCCCAGGAAATCCCCCATTCACTGCAATGCTACATGTAAAGTTTATCTTTTTTTGTTGCATATTTAGGCAGTACCGTATGGGCACTAGTATTCAACCCGGCATAATTCAAAGATTTTGACATATTCCCCAAAATATTTAGAAATAGGGAATTTACCTTAATTTCATACCTTTGTTATTTCCAGGGTAATCTATCGTCGGTATTTTCTTTATCAATCTGTCGACTGTATGCGCGGAGGATCGAATTATGCGGCGATGGCCTTTTGCACTGAATGGCACTAGTATTCAACCTAGTGAGGATTGAAAGCAAATTTCAAAAGGGTTTAGATTGCTAAATTAGATCTAGATCTATGGAAGTCTCTGGCTTTGATTAATTCCCTGTTTGATCTCATCTCAAATGGTCTAGTCCATAGTCGGATGGGACAAGGGCAGATTGAAAGACAGGGCCATCTTTCATCACTAGGTTGAATACTAGTATCGACGGATTGAATACTAGTACCAAAACCGTCGCCGTAAAATTCGATCGCCTGCGCACGCAGTTGACGGTTGAAGAAAAAAATAACGGGAAAAGAATAACCAGCATTTGCTCTTGGAATAAGACAGGTCTGAAATTCAGGTAAATTCCATATTTCTGTATATTTGAAGAAACTCTCCAAACGGGTTGAATACTAGTGCCCTTACGGTAGTTGGTGAAAGAAGCACTGCAAAATTGAAAAAAAAAAATTGGCCTGATTGTAATGAAGGGGCATTCACATTTAATGGAAGGGCCTGCAGGTGAAGTTATTGGAATAAAGGTGGGTATTTCATTGCTTTATAAAATGATTCTAAAAATGAATGAGATAGAAATACTGTAGGGAGAAGGGTAATTACTGTGCTTAATTGGCTTATCTTGAACAGGGATAACGTGGCAAAGTTTGAAACTCGAGATCAGAGAAAATGAAGACAGTTCAGGGGGGGGAAAAAAAATTTAAGCTACATTTTGAACAATAAGGGATAGACAATTATGAAAAGTAGAATGAAAATAAGCGAAGGAGAAAGGAAGGAGACCGGATAAAGAAAAGGATCAAGAAAGGAGGAGAAAGCAGGAGAGGCATGTGAGGAGGGATATCTGACTATGAAGAGAGAGAGAGAGAGAGAGAGGAGTAAGTAATATAGGACATGAATAAATTGAACCTTACTGTTATTCCAATTTGATTTGAATGAAGAGGCTGTAAAAAGCCTGGTGAAAAGAGCCAGGGTTGTGTTTTGTTTACCCTGTACCTGTGACCCTATGTGACCCTACATACTTTCCGTGATATTGACCATGAAGATGGAATGAAGCAAGTTGTTCTGCTATGAAAGGTCTTTCTGCCGCTAGTCTGTTGGATCAGGCATATTTGTAACTAATAAAAAAAAAGAGATGTCAACACCTTACTAACTTTGGAAAGTTGAAGAGATGCATTTATTTAAAATTGAATTACAACGTACGAATTCTCTGAGTATTACAAGGTTAAGTACTTTCTGAAGATGTATGAAAAGGGAATAAATATTCAAGGGTATGCCACTTATTGAAATAAATAATTGATCGTGAACGAGCTCTGCTGCTGATGTGTGACTGTATCAGGGGAAAAGTTTCGAGGGGGCTTGGGCGATTTCGTCCTCGTAATGATCAAGAGAGCCCCAGAAAATCCTCATTCACTGCAATGTTAAAGCTTATCCAATGTTCCAGATTTTGGGAGCAGATTGTGAAAAGTAGCCTGCGTTTATTTTCTGGACTGTTCAGTGTAATGTTTTGCTCCTACGCAAACATTGTCCACATACATTATACAGTATACTTGACGTGTGAAATTTGTATACATGTAGGCCTTCCTAGAAATCCTATATAATTCTCAGTATTTTGGCTTACTTTTGCCCATACATATCATTCCAAGTCTTGATATTCCCCAAGTACAGACAAGGTTCAAGGCTTTCCAAACACTCAGTTCCCATTGGTCCTCTCTCATTGAAATCAAAACAGGTTTACTGCATACATATATATGTAGAATGGTGCGATGGTGTACATGAAAGGGGCAGAGAGACAGAGTTCTAAGTAAAAAATGGAACTCTCCTCATATGACCCTGTCTGGCACTTGTTCAGGAACCCTGTATTCACGCTGACTGCCTCTCTCTCTCCCTCACTCGGCGGCGGCGGCGAGCTTGGCTTTCATCCATTTTGAGTTGGATTTTTCTCTCTATTTCATGCATTACTTCTCATGACAGCGTACCTCTTGCACATATATAATGCCACTGGGTACACATGTACATTTTTGACAATCTCAGGTTTGGTTTTTGTTTGATCAACTCATCGAAGGAATGCAATGGGAAAATCATCTACTTCAGAGAAAACTGCTCGGGGTGAGTATAGTGACATGTACAGAGAGAGAGAGAGAGAGTATTAGTCAACTTTGATCTTGCGGCATTGAGTATTTGTGACAGATATATGGGGGCCCAGTGCACAGGGAATTTGTCTAGTACCTCTGCTTTAGTATCAATGATGGCATGCAAAAGCCCTAATGTATGCCAGAATATGGTTTCATTATTTTCATGTTTTAAAACGCTGTCATGTTGCATATGTGTGTACGCTAATGTACGTCAAATATGCGTGTAAGTCCATTATGGATAAACCCTGATTATACATGTAATATGTACATACATGTATTCAAAGCATAAATTATTCATTTGTAAACAAAACCTGATAGTTGCTTGGTATGTACATGTACATGTATGTATGTTGGGTTACATGAAGATGCTACATGTACATGTAAATGTACATGTAGGCCTACTTGGTTGGTATACATACGTGTAGCTCTAGCTATGCTTGTATTTTGTTTTTGTTTATTTTCCTATCGTTTTCCATCTGTAATCAAAGGTGAAATATATTTTGAAAAAAGTCCAATGTTGATAGATTTTCCATCTGTAATCAAAGGTGAAATATATTTTGAAAAAAGTCCAATGTTGATAGATTTCAAAATCCCAACAAAATTTATTCAATAAGTTCCCAACAACCACAGCACAAACGTAAACACAATGTGGTATAATCATAAAAAAGGATGCACTTCTGCAGATGTACTTCAGTGCATGTACATTACACAGCATCAGAACTTACTATCACTTGGAAATATTCTAATATACATCTACATCTAAAGATGGGAGTTGCTGCTACCCTGTTTGGCGTTCAACGATTAAAGGGATAGAGCCTCGTCGATCTGGCGCTGCACAGCGGCTGCCGGGCCCACGATCAATTGGGCAAAGCAAATTTTCGGACTATTTCATTTCATGTCTATTTCGAACAATAAATTATGGATTTTCATTTTCTCATTTTTTTACATGTATTACTATTAGTGTAGTGAGACAAATTGGTGGGAGGAGTCAATTCAGCAATTAAAAAGAAGTGGATTTTAGAATCGATATCTGTCATATTTTCAGAATGATTTAATCTCTGAAATTCATCAGAATGGAGGATATTAGAAAGGGTGGGGAGCGTTGCCAATCGTAATCTATAACATGTCAATGTTTGTGTGTCCATAGACTTGTAAAAGCTGTGATGAAAGGCATTCATGGCATTGATGCACCTCATTGCCAAGTATATTTTACTGTTGTCACGTCATATGTAATTGACATGCTCCAGTATAAATTCTCTAAATTTATACACCAAGTGTGAATGAAAATAAAGATTTTTTTTTTCAAATGTACAAATTTATTCCTATGTTGTGCAGGGCCGTATGAATTTTAATTTGAAATTTACATTTGCTACTGGTCAATTGAAAATAAGATACAAATGTCAGAAGCTCCTCCTATTTTCCAAGGTCGCAGGTATATGAGAACTTCCCTGGCCCAGCGTGTAGTTGGGTGCGGTCGCCGTGGGTGGCCGCTGAGCTAGCGATTTTGAATCTCGCGCCTTGCCTGCTTATTGGACCATATTGGGCATGCTTGTACATGTAACTTCGAGAACTTAAAAAGGATATTCTTGAGGACGTTGTGAATGCGGAAAATAATTATTGGGTATTTTAAGGCTTTAAAAGGTTCTCGTAATTAAACGGGTACTCTGGTGATTCAAGGGTGTCTAAATACGCCTAGTATAGACCAGTGCTTCAGTAAAGCCCCCAGCACACTTATTCGGAATCAGCAGGAATGAAGCAGAAGCTAGAACGAAAAAAATATTCCAAAATCTGGAAATTTTTGGGAGGAACTTATGAATTCACCAAACTGGAGTTGAAATTCAGTAAATTGACCAGGTGAATCATCATACACTAGTCAAAATGAACCGCAATGGAGTCAGATTGATAATTCGTGCTACATTCTTGGACATTCTAGGCGCTTTCTAAATATTCTGACTGCATTCTGAGTGCTTTCGAAATATTTTTGTCATTTCTTTTGGCCGTCCCGAAGGTTTTGGTCATGTTCAAAACATTCGAGGGGTATTTTCGAATGGTGTTCGAAGTATATTTAAATGACCAACTGGTGGTCGAACAATAGTCCTTTCATTCCGGCCAATTCTGCTTGATTCGGAATAAGTGTGATGGGGGCCTAAGCCCAGTCACATCTTTCAGATTGTGCAGTCAAAACATTTATTTCAATGTGTCGTAATGCATTGTTGTAACATTAGGCATCGCTGCCACATACCAATTGTAACAGCCTCTGTTAGAGCATCGCTAACAACGTTGCTGTGCGGTAGTTTGTAGCTGGCCCTTGTGTCAAATGACCTTTGCATTAAGATCAGGCAGAGGAGCCTAATGAATAGCAATCATTTCTCTTTTGAAAAGTGAATACTTCCACCCAAATCAACAATAGACTTCTCTCATAAGGAATTCCAATAAAATGGAAGCATCTGGAGACATGCTGTTCTATAATTGCGATATTGTACAAAATGTACATTTTCTTACAGTGTTGCATGTTTACACTTTGGCCTCCATGTAAAATTATAGGCCTATATTCAAATCAAAGGTCATCTTGAAATGACCACACATTGATATTATTATACAAATTATGATTTAATATACAGGTTGATTTGTGGATATTCATAAGCAACAAATAACAGTTCATCTTGAAAGGTACTTCTGGGCAAGCTGAAAAAAAGAAGGATATGATGAGTGAAGCTACACTGTACAAATATATTGCGGCAGTCATCCAAACCGTTGTATCGTGATACAACAGTGCGAAACACATTTCAGAGAAAATCTCAGAAACTAAAATAAATTGCTGCCTAGAAATTTACTTATACTTTAGGATTTGTATTACCTGCAAAAATCTCAAAATCATTTTTTAAAACCAAAATTGACTGATATGACGGTTTGGACGAACACCGACAATATGTAGGCTACATGCCTTTGTCATTGATTCACGGTAATAGCATCCTTTGTCCTGATTGGAGTGAAGCAGTGAAACTCATGTGTGAATGTTGATTAGGAAGCCAATCTACATAAGTGCTATTCAGTTAGTTACACTTGCTGAGCTTTCTTTGTGTCTAGTCCCACCTACACCTGCCTGTGTGTGGCTATTAAATCTACATACTGTTATCATTTATAGGCCTATAGTGCTTTGCCATGTCCTACCTAGGCTAAATGTACATACCTCTTATAAATAATACCCTTCCCGATCACTAATACTTGTTGATAAACATCGATGTATATTAAAGCACTATTAGTATGTTTAAAACTTGGTTTTATTTTGCAAAAGCAAATATATTTAAAATCCTTGAGATTTTTTTTCCATATTTAAAAAAGTACAGTATTGGGTAAATTTTTCGAATTAATAGGCTACAGTATTTGTGTGAAAGAAAAAAATAAGTGTAGACTTGTGGTGGGAAAATACTGGCATATCTTTAATTTCAATCTGTACTAGTTATTAGGCCTAGATGTAATACATGTAAGTTGATAATTAATTCAATTCAGAGCCAAGTATAATTGATTTAGAAGTAAACATTTCTTTCACTTGTTTTGAAGTCTTGATATCAATATTACCAGTAAAAATATCAATTTTACCATACTTGTCTTGTAGGCACCATTGTACATGTGTGTGGTTGACTTACATTTAGCTATTAAACACATCTATCTAGGCCTTTTTTCTCGTTTGAAGTTAATCAATGCTGTTTGTGTTTTTACATGTTTTTTTTTTATACTTCAAAATAATTACCGGTAAATGACCTACATTTATTGTTTTAACGCAAGTAACGGGAATACATGTATTCCTCTTGGTGTGTGTTGTCTCCTGTGACTTCTTAGCGTTGAAAATGATACATGTATATAGCCTATATCATAACATGTATATCAAGGGGGTGGCTTGTCGCTCTATCTGCAGGCACTTGAAGTCATGTACATCATCCTTTATTTTCTCATGATTTCTTCCATGAAACCTGCTCGGTGTGCAGCAACGTCTTTGTTGAACAAAAGCGTGTTGGGTTTGGTGAGCTTGCCAGACTACCCACTAATGTTATTAATTGGTGGTGTCCAAGCGTTTGCTCCTTTTTATCCATCTCCCCTGCATGAATATTTCACGCAGCAGCCGCATACTGAGAGAGAAAGGGAGCATCATGCATAATACACTACTGCCTATGAGCAGGCATGTACATGTATGTACTGTAGAGCGGTGAATCCCAAGTTGCCCGCGCTAGCATGCATGTATGCCGGCCCTTCGTGTACGTACGCACTCTGCATTTGCACAGTTTGCGTGTTGCTCCACTCCACACCATATTCACACATTGTACCAGTCTATTCGGTCGACTGTGTGCCCAAATTATTTGGTTCTTTGTTACTTGCATCAGGTTGTGTTTATCCTTCCTTTTCATGTCCATTTTTAATCTAGAATATCTTTATAGTTGATTCCTCTATCTCCCCTTCCCCACTTCAGTACCTTTAATCACAGATTCTTTGAAAACTCGCAAAGCATAATAGCACATGAAAGTATATGTATAGGCCAAGATATTTTGATAATTTTGGTGAATATGTAGCCTACAATGTATGTCATTCAAATCTGGAGGGCATGTGTGGGGGGGGGGGGGTAGCAGGCATTGCCATTACAATTATATGTAGGACACCATACTTTTTTTCTGTATTGTACTTCTTAAAGGACAAGTCCACCCCAGAAAAATATTGATTTGAATAAATAAAGAAAATAAAACAAGCATTATGCTGAAAATTTCATCAAAATCGGATGTAAAATAAGAAACTTATGACATTTTAAATTTTCACTTAATTTCTTACAAAACAGTGATATGCACAACTCAGTGACATGCAAATGAGACAGTCGATGATGTCCCTCACTATTTCTTTTGTTTTTTATTGTTTGAATAATACAATATTTCATTTTTTACAGATTTGACAATAAAGACCAACTCGATTGAACCATATAGAATTAAACTATGCTAATTGCACATGTTCAGGGAGGAATTAATCTTTATTTCACACGACAACAGGGAGAAAATTTGAATATTTCATATAATAAAATACAAAAGAAATAGTGAGTGAGTGATGTCATCAGTCTCCTCATTTGCATACCGACAAGGACGTGAATATAACTGTTTCGTGAAATCAAGAGAAACTTTAAAATGTCATAACTTTCTTATTTTACATCCAATTTTGATGAAATTTTCAGTGTTATGCTTGTTGGATTTTCTCTTTTTATTCGAATCAACTTTTTGTTGGGGTGGACTTTTCCTTTAATTTCTTTCAGTGAATTGGAAAATGAATGGATTAATTTATAAATTTATGTATATGCTTAGGAATTACTTATTTACTGGTACCTTGATGTATTATTTATGAAGTTATTATGATGTATCATTTATGAAATTTATGAAGCCAGTTTATATTTGTATTCACCGGAAAAAGAAATAAAAGAATACTTTAAAACAAAAAAATGACTTTCCAAGATAACTCAAACAGCAGGATGTTATCTATTTACTTCTTATAACATACATGTCCACATACATTTAATTTAATACAATTAAGATTAAAAGGCGTGCCATCAACAACAAATAGACAATTCACACTTCGTGCTTGTCCATGTATAATAGACATGAACATGTAATTATCACTGTATTTTTTGTGTAAACACGTTGGTAGTGATTATTGGTACTTCCTTATTGGCAGCTGTAATGACAACAGTCGTAACCATGGCAATCGCCATAAACACATAACCAGATTGTCCTTGCGTTTGTTGGTAATGTGGGGGCTTACTATTAGAAGTATTTTGAGATAAACTATGGAATATTATTTAAACAAATACATAGTAGCTCAAAGTATTTTGAATATCTTCACAGATAAGAGAATTCACTAATTCTTTTTCATGGTTCCAGGGGGGTGATCATTCATGATACATGTACATTGGAAAAGATGGCTTACACTTCACGTGTATTTCTCTGATAACATTATTACCATAAAGTACACGTACGGTGTTGACATGCAAAGCAAATCTTGAAAAAAGTAGAGAGACTATTTTGAGATACATGACATGTATGTTGGTACATAATTATACAGGGCTGTCAACTTTGGTGAATACTCGATAGGAGAAAGCAAACTACTTAGGAAGATATTATACATCAATACAGGTTTCTAAAAATCTTCTAAAAAATGAAAAAGAGGTGTAAATTAGCAAACACCTAAGAGTCATCTTACAAGGAGAGGTCATCAAATTTTACACAGACGAGAAGGTTAAGGATGCCGGGGGGGGGGGGCAGGGGGGGTATTGCTCAGTGGATTTTTTTTTTTTCATTTGTCAGGAATCTCCTGTCATGCTCCCAAGAAGATTGTTATTATGTCTAGAGGGAGACTGTAGTCTGTACCTCCCCCCATGTAGGAGGATTGATGGCTAATACAGTGTGATAAGGAATTGAATTGAATTATAGCACTAATACTATGACAGTTATGAGAATTTTAATTATAAGGTACACATTGTACTCATACAAATATATACAGACCTTCATATATACGGCAAATATTTATATAAAAAAACAGTAAACACGACAAGAAATAAAATATTTAGTTAGGATTTCTCACATTTGGGCAATAGCTGTATTTTGGGAGCTATTTCTTTCATTTGAAGAGCTTCTTAATTATGCAGATTTTTTGTAATTGTACCATACATGTTCATGTACAATTTTTACATGTAGAATATTGATGTACTGAATGTTCATGAATCTTGAATATAGTTTATGCCCGATCTTTGGGCAACCCCAGAAAAGGTGGTCACCCCAAAGCATTGCTATTTGGGGGATTTTTGGGGCATTGAGTGTTGTGACATGTTGAAATTACCCATCCCCCTTAAAAATATGTATTTTCCGGACTGGAAGTAAATGTAGTTAATTTCGTTTGATTTTCAATGACTGTTGAGTTCATTTTGAAAGATATGTAGAATAGTGTTCCACTTTCCAAAGATAATTTTGCAAGTACAGTTCATTGACCTTGTGGATGATATAGGCCTGTATACCATGTACATGCACTGTAATGAGTGTAAACTGCAGCAGGGAACACAAGGCACGATCTTAGTGGCCATATCCTACCTGGACAAGTACATCCAACAGAGGTCTGGCAGTATTGAGATTTTTCATGCATTAGCTCCATGCATTGCCAAGGCTGGGTGTTTTTTATCACTCTGTCCTCTGACGAGGTCAATATGACTGACCTTGCCAAAAGCATGTCTTACTATTATGCAATATAAACAATTTGAAAGAAAAAAAAACTATGATGTAACATACAGTGTAGTAGATTTTAAGTGGGAGCATGGACCTACTAGGTCCATGGTGGGAGCAATCAAGTGCATGTATTCATTATGGGATGTGCATTTTGATGACCCCTGTTTCTGATCACTGGCCTCATACGTTTCAATATTCTGCTGCTCTAGGAATAAGATGCACTCATCTTCGTACTTACTCTCTCCTGACACATCTCATTCCCAAGCTCTTGTGTCTGATTCAAAGAAAAACACGTTCACAAGATACCCGGCTGTCCCAATGAAAGCGAGTTTGCCCCCATCTGTTTCCGCCACTGCGCAGTTTCCTTACGTACGACTATTAACATTTACACCGTATTACAGCTTTCAGTCCATGCACTATAAAATTACATTCTCTTAAATCTGTTTTCTTACACCGTGATTTTTACTTTGTACCGTCATTCCCTAGCTGTAGCATATTCCTGGCAATGCAAAACTTTAACACCACAGAGTCACCTTTTATTATGACAACACTCTGAATAATTGGAATACACACAGAACATTATCACAACAAAAATTCACTTTTGCTGTGATATGTGAGTGACTTTTGTTCTTTCTAACTGAAGGAAGACCCTGTTCATTGTCGGTCTTTTGAACCAGTTTCCACCAAACCTTTTTCATGACAATCGGTTTATTTAACTTGACTGAATGTTCAAGTGGGCGAGGGCGCCTTCTCATGATGAAATGATCTTCTAAACTTGCTCACAAGACCATCTCAAGATGCTGTTTTCAAGATCCTATGCGAATTGGTATCTGCCTTCTTGTCAGGCGCTTGATGTAAATAATGGAGAAGGGTAATGTTAATAATGGATTGCTGGAAGGAAGCTAACAGCTGAAGTGGCTACCCTGCGTCAATGAAAGTTATTATTATCATCTTGTCGAATATATCAAATACAAGGTGAATTTAATACACATGTCTGAACTAATATGCATGTCTCTTTTACCTTGTCCACAGAATTAGGCAGCAACTCCAAAATCCGCACATCTTGCCCACACCACGACCAATCACAGCAGCCCTACAGCCTGAGGCGAAAGGCATCAACTCTGTGCTCTGGCAGATGGGACTTGGTAAGCTACATGTAAACCCCATCATTGTTACATGTCCCCTATGTCAGCCTACCCTTCTTTTACTAATTGAACTTAGTCCGTCAAATTAGAACGTCAAATATAAAAAAAAAGGAGAAATACGAGACAAGCATATCCCTGAAGATATCAGTACTTTACGGCATCTTTCATATTTTACATCTGATAGTTGATGCAGTTTTCAGAATTATTTTGTGCCTGTTTAATGATGCTCTATTTGGGCTGCATTCAACTGACACATTTGTATCCTAGAATTATTTTTTGTAAAGACGTTTAGTTCAAATCACGGTTGCGTTCAGTCAATCTTTCGTCGGTTGAAAAAAAATATACTTCTTTCAAAAGCAGACATGACCTGTATTTTTTTAAAGCTGATTCTGGAGAACCATGGATGCTAGGAATCTAATGAACGGAACAGGGATCTCAAATATGATTTTACCACAGGACTTCTTCTTATTTATGACATGTATGGGATACACTTCAGGGTTGACCTATACTTCTTGCATCATATTCACTGATCCTGCGATGTATGTTGGGTGGGCTTTAAAAAGAGGGCATTACTGTGATCAAAAGCTCTGCACAAGAAGCCATGTTTTGATTTGTGATTCTTGTTTCTCCCCACTA
The DNA here is from genome assembly GCF_037042905.1 of Lytechinus pictus. NCBI lineage: Eukaryota > Metazoa > Echinodermata > Echinoidea > Temnopleuroida > Toxopneustidae > Lytechinus > Lytechinus pictus. The sequence goes on along the minus strand of NC_087251.1, from coordinate 42,367,841 downwards.
GTTCAGCGCTGCTTTGAGGAACACCAGGGGCCCATTTCCTAAAGACATATTTGTAAATTTACCATTATTGTAACTTCCATGAAACCCTTGATTGTGATTGGCTGCTGAGCCCTGTTACCATGGTAGTTGCCATAATAGCATAGTATTTAGTTGTAAATCTTTAAGACATGGCCCCAGTTACATGTATTAACCCCTGGGGAGTGTTTCATCAGCATTATCGTCCGACACCTTCCTTGATTTTGATTGGCTGAGAAGCAATGTAACTACGGTAATGGTCGGATCATAAAACAGGACTTGTCGGATAAATCTTCCGACAAGTCCTTTCATGAAACGCTCCCCAGGTATTGATACTAGGTATCAGCACCAAATTCATTGCACCACCAAATATGATATGATGTACGTTACGTCAAGTAAATGTACATGTACATGTAGATTCTTTAACAAAAAATTTCACTGGATACTTGTAATAGTCTAAATCCACACACATGTAGTATATTTACAAGAACAATTGAGATGTAACATATAATGATGCTTTTGACAGACATAGAATTCAAACTTATCATGGTTGCATGATTTGCATTGTACGTGATAGACGCAGTACCATGTTTCATGCACAAAGCACCTTCAAATCTTCAACTCATGGGTTGAGGATAGATTAGCATCCTAAATGAAAGCTACGGATCAGTTGATTGCACTTGACAGCATGCATAGCATGTATGAAATGACATTGCAATGCAAGTGAAAGGGTATACCTGCTGGGCAGTGATAGAGGGAGACAAACCATTGGATCATGATGAATGTAAGATATGTCGCTTAAAATTATAATGTAATCATGCTGAGCAGCCATGACAGATCATCTCTTTTAACATTGCGAACATTAAGGCCCGAATTCACAAAGGTGGTTTTGAAAACCCACGGTTGAATCCATGGTTTATGCAGATTTCCTGTATAAATTACGCTTAATTTAGCGCGTATCAGGCGCATGTAAAAAAAATGTCCAATGCTGATGAGCGCTTTTGTCAGAGTGTGCCAAATTGACGCCTGTTACCATGGTTAGATACGCTAATTTATTCATGAGTCCACTGTTTGAAGAGTGGACTCATGAATGAAAGAGCGTAGATAACCACGGCAACAGGCGTCAATTTGGCACACTCTGACAAAAGCGCTCATCAGCATTGGACATTTTTTAATATACGTGGTAAAATAAGCCTGATTCATACAGGAAATCTGCATAAACCATGGACTCAACCGTGGGATTTCAAAACAATCTTTGTGAATTCGGGCCTAAGGGATTCTCATGGGCCTGCTGTATGTTCTCTTAAATTTATGTATCCAGAATATATGCCAGATAGTTTTCTCAATCCATGTTCCCATGTACCTGTACATGTAATTTGCCACATGTACATGTAATTTGCTACGCGTAATACGTCACGTATGCAAATTATACATTCTTGGGGGAAATCAAATTTTCTGAATTGAGGTTGGACTTGGATTGGAGTTATTTTTCCTTCTATTTATGGGGGTCATTTTCAAACTTTTATGGGATACTTCAGGGGCATTTCAGGGTCTAATTCACCAACAACCCATATTAATTTCCCCCATTGCAAGCAAGGGAGCAAAGGAACCAAGCAAATTACATATATGAAGGTGGGTCTTATTGTTTATAATATTTAAGAGTTAACATGATAGCCACACACAAAAAAACAGTAGAGGAAGAGGTGTTTCTGCAAGGTTAACAGTTTGAATTGTTGTTCTGATAAAAAGTAAACACACATCAAGATTGTGTGATCCAATTGCTCTTGTAGAATAAATGATTTTGGCAGCATGTTGAGAATGATGCGAAGGATCTCAACCATTTGAGGAAACGGTGTGATGGGAGAGGAAAGAATTCCAGAAGCTGAATCACTGTGAATCAGTGTGTGTAAACTCCTTATCTCGATACTTCATCAAGCCAAAACTTGCATACTCTCTTCTTATTTAGAGGCAAGAACCTCTAGGTCAAGTACAGAGCATGATCGGTTAAGGGTTAGCATTGAGGTGAAATTTTTTTTTATAGATATTTCTATCAAAATTGCTTTTAAGATAGTCTTTGATATCTCAGGTTTCAAAGAACTCAGTTTCATGAAGATTGATAAATCCGAAAGTACTGGAATAGTCCATTTTATTCGTGGGGGTGCTATTACCTCTCATCACGGACGGACATTTTTACTTAAATTAAATTCTCTCTAGTTTTATTGTTTTTAAAGTTATTCTAATTTGGTTAGGATGTTCTTGCACTCTGAACATTAATCTATTATCAAACATAAATTAGTAGGAAAAAAATATTGGGAAGTACTTTTTTTTGGTAGGTGTGAACATTTCCATTTTGAAATTTCCGTCCGTGATGAAAAAAAATATAAAAAGTTTTTTTATTTTTTATCAGAATAGAAATAAAAAATAAAAAGGTGTAGAGGTATCTCACTAAACACTGTACATCATTTTATTTGAACATAGCTGAAATCCATACATTTTATCCATATCATAATCTCAATAAAAAATGATCACAGACGGACATTAATTTCATCACGGACGGACAATGTAAATTCACTCAAATTCAATTCACTCTAGTTTTATTGTTTTCAAAGTAATTCCAATTTGGTTTGGATTTCCTTGTACTCTGAACATTAATCTATCATCAAACATAAATTAGTAGAAAAATATGGGAGGTAAATTTTTCTGGTAGATGTTAACATTCCATTTTGAAATTTCCGTCCGTGATGAAATTAATGTCCGTCCGTGATCATTTTTATTGAGTTTATGATATGGATAATATGTATGGATTCAGCTTTTTATTCTTTATCAGAATAGAAACAAAAATAAAAGTGTGTAGAAGCATCTCACTAGACACTGTACATCATTTCATAATTTATATAGCTAAAATCCATACATTTTATCCATATTATAAATCAATCAAATAATCGCAGACGGACATTAAATTCATCACGGACAGACAATGAGCAAATACTGAGCAGATTATGAATTTAATTTTAGTTCCAATTTGCAGTGAAAAATGGTACTGAGAATTATTCAGAACTCAAAAGGATGGAAACCTACAACTCTTTACAATTTTTGTGAAATCCTTCTTTGGCTGTTATTGGGGCTTAATTGTTGTAAGGAAATTTTTTTTAAAACATAATTGGAATGCAGATAGAGTTGGAAGCTACATGTATGCCAAAAAGCAGGAAATGAAATAGAGCAAGAATAAGTCAAAAGCTACATATTTCATCAATTGAAGCTTGCAGAAAGTGATGGAAAAGAAGAAAGTATTTTTTCCATGTACAAACCTATGGATTCACAATGCTTCTAAAAACCTTTTCATAAACCCATCCTCCAATTAGCCGCCTAAGAGTAATGCGGATAATTCAATAAAAATTGCGTTCACAAACTCCAAAAATTATCCGCATTATTTGTACGAGGCCCGTCCTGAAAAAAGGCGGATTATCGTCATGGCAATCACACACACCCCCTCCGATGCGGCTGTGTTGGAAAGGGTGACCTTGTGACCGCACCATGGCAATTATCCGCATTACTTTGGAATGCGTTCATAAAGTCAAAATCTTGTCCCGATGCCGCTATTATGCGGATAATAGCAGCATCAAAATAGTGCGGATAACTCTGGTCCTCCTACGATTTTACGACCAAATTATGCTGCTATTAGCCGCATAATTGTGTTTATGAAAGGAGTATAACAGAACATGGCATCATGTCCTTGAGGCTTGTGAAAAGTACAAGAATTCCTTTTTTTAAAGTCCATTTTTGAGCTAATTTTGAGCAAATTGCTGATCTGGTAATCTGAAAATGCATACAATTCATATAAAGCTTGCACTGCAGTGTTTAGAAGTTTAATTGGTATTTGATTTCAATTTTGGATTCGGTCAGGGCCTAAATACATGAGGACTGTTGATGTGAAGGGGTGTCTCCACTTTAATATGGACAAAAGATGAATTTGAAGAGAGCCTGGACAAGTGTTGTGGTTGTACTTGATCCACCAAACAAGCATAATGATCAGCAACCTGTGAATCTTATGGATTTACTTAATGGACATAAAAAAAATATGTGCTCTTTGAAAATGAATGCCTAAAAATGTATGAACATGTATCATCATGATATATCATAAAAAGTATCAACATGATCATTGATCCACTGGATGTTGATTTGCTACCAACTATTCTCTAAATTGAAAAGAAGACAATGTGCATTAGGATATTTGATTTTGAAAAGAACTGTGTTTAAAAGCAATCATATGCCTTATTTTGTGTGTCTAGCATAGAAACCATGTTGCTACAACTTAAATCAAGTTGTAGCAACTTGATTGTGCAACTAATATTTTTTAATCATATATAAAAATGTACAAATCATCAATTCAATAGCATTTGTTCCCCCAAACAAGTAATAAGAACTTCTTACAAGGTACTTCCAATGTATTTTAATTGTGTCCGTCCGTGATGTCCGTCCGAGATGTCCGTCCGAGATGGAAAATATTTGCAATTCTCTCAGAAGTTTGATATTGGTTAAGAATTCAATATGCTGAACATAGAAGCTAACATACCTGAGTATAGGTTGCATTAACAATTATTGGTCAAAGTTAAGCTATTTAGATAGAAACCATAAAAATGTTCAAAAATTCAGAAAACCACATTTCTATCATGTCCGTCCGTGATATGGCACATTTAGTGGCTACCTATGTTTGTAGGTAACCATGGCAACAAACTTTTTTCATCATTCAGCATACTTTGTCCTACCCTTCACTATAAAACACAAAGGAACCATGTTCATCTTATTCCTAATTTGTTACAAGCCTTTAAAGTTTTCAAAATCTATCAAATGTCCGTCCGTGATGAACCGATCATGCTCATCATGTAGTTTCTCTTTAGTTTCATTCTGTATGAAGGTCTGAACAAAGAAAGCAGCAAATCTTAGAAACAATCTCATTGTCAGTCCTGATAATTCTTCTTTTTTTTGGGGGGGGGTGGTTGTGAAAGTGCAAGTAATTTGTAATTATGTTTTAGAGTACATGTGTGTAGATCTTTATCTACACACATGTACTCTAATACACTATGCAGTCTAATGAGTTTATATTTATAAAGTTCATTTCTCGTGTAGGCCCAACGGATGGAAAATATTACAGGGGGGGGGGGCTAATCCCTGAAATACCCCAAAAGAGCCCTAGAAAACTGAAAAAGGCCCTGGAAATTCTCATAGCATCTAATGTATATCATAATACAAATTTTAGTTAGTGAGCTCAAAATGTATCCCCTGGAGTTTTGTTATTATCTCCTGGCCCTACATGTACATTCATATGTGTAATCATGAAGGCTTTATTTGTTATTTGTGTGTAAGAAATATAATCGTTTTATCAACTAAATCTGTAGGCCTATGTAATATACTATTGCTCACATGTACATGTAAATGAATATATAAGGCTGTACTTCAGACCAGTTTTATTGTGTGAAATTGTGAAAATTAAATTTTCTCATAGATCTGATAAAATTATTGAATTTGTTTGGTTTTTTTCTCCTGGCCCTACATGTACATGTGTATGTGTAATCATTGATTTATTTCAGGAAATACATGTAGTAGACCTAAAAGTTGAAATAAAATTTTTCAAGAAGAAAAAAACTGCACATGTTTGCCAGGGCTTAAATAATTAGTCTTACATGTAGGCTATCAAAGGCCATGGCCAGGATTGCCTTATTGACTTACCTCAATGCCCAAGCCAGGCATAGGCCTTGGATATTTTGTGTGCCCCTTTTTACCCTTCTTTTCCCCATTTTGCTGTACATTTATGCCTATATAAATGTGCCCTTTGATAGAAATTGTCCTTCAAGTATCAAAATACGGAGACCTGATTGTATCCCCCTCCCCCACAAGATGTCAGAATTGTGAAGGGGGAGAGGTGGGGGGGGGGGGGCATCTTTTGCTTGTATTGGTTGACTTGCTGGGAAGCACACACAGGAAAGTCTGTGATTACTATCGAATGGCGCACGGGAGGGAAGTATCAGTCATAGTCGTTGAAGGCTCTCGGGTGCATTCATACCGCAGAAGATCGACATGTACTTTACATTGATTAACTAGTGCAATGACAACGTAATTTTGGTCAGTGTGAATGCATCAGACAATGCTTGTTCCCAGAGAGGTTTGGTCGACTTCTCAACCCGTCTGTTTCAGAAAATGAATTTAATTGACAAGAAGAATGATGTATATGCAGCTGATAGCAACACATGTACTCTGTATAGGCCTATATGTTTGTCTTACATATTGGCCTATGTGAGGTATTCTGAAATTACTCTGAGCCTGCATCTATATGCTAATATGTACAAATATTTCATCCCAATTCCTTTTTCAGTTACCCATATTATTTAGCCAAAAGTTGGAATCCAGTGACTCCAGTCAAACTTGCGTATCAAATATTGATTCAAATGTGCCTGGGACTGATGAAATTACATGGACTGCATAAGTATTTGTATTTTGTGGTATATGTATGTAGAAGAAATATGAAGCCGTGCATGCAGCTGCAAGCTTTGCGATGCTCGCACTGTACAATTTAGACAGGGCTTGGGAACTGAGATGTTTCGTAACGTTGGTCTCGAGAGCGGGGCGTGCGGCTTGTGAACGGAACTTTTGTCATTTGGAGTATCTAGGGAACTGAAAATTAGGTCTGAAAAAGGGGATGCCCCCCCACCCCCTGGGTAAATGGGTAGGCCTACTTATTTTGTTACTTGCTGAATAAGTAGGGCCTATGCTTAAAAATATAAAATCTGGTCAGTATGCATCTACATGTATGCCTATTTCAGTGAAGTCAAGATGATATTGATTAGGGGGGGGGGGAGAAACATTATTCTTGGTTGATTGATTTGCTTGCCAGGCCAAAATACATGTACATCATACATGTACATGTAGGCCTACATGTAGAGTTGGAATGTACAGGTTGTATTGTTATGACTTTAAATGCTACATGTACATATCTTTAGTTCTCAGTATTCATACAAGGGGAGTGTCAGTTTTGATAATCAACAGAGACACCGTTCTCACTACCGTCCTAAAACTAGTTTACTGGAAACTACATGTAGTTTAACATGTAATGAGAACGGTCAAAGCGGTCTTGGAAGCGATCTTCCAAACCGGTTCAGAAAACCACCTCGCACGATGTAGTTTTGAAGATCACTTTGCCTTGTTAAACTGGTTTTAGCGTAAGTGAGGACACAATTGTTCTTCGGGAAGCGATCTTTGCACATTTTGAAAGTGCTACTCCACACACTGTGTGTAGATGCTGCGGTTTTGAATTTCGCACGAAACATGTCACCTCACTGAGAGCGTTCCCATAGCAACAAGATCGCTTTCCGCGAAGCGACCGTGAAGTGCTTTTGAAAACCACTTTCAGGTATCGAGTGGGAACGCTAGCAAAGGGATCTTCCAAACTGGTTTTCTGAATCGGTTTCCAGTAAACTAGTTTTAAGAATTGTGTTGAGAACGGGGTCTTCGTGTGATACGAACAAGGGTGTTCGACAAAATCCAGTTGGAACATTCCCTTCTGATATTGAAAGTGGAATAAACATGAATATCTACCTTTTCTCCAGTTTATATACTTTACTATCTGCATCATCAGTCACCATTAGTATTATAACATGACAGATCATGCACTTTATATTAGTGTGAATGTGCCCATTGAGATGAGACAGGTGTGATAAACAGATGAAATAAGGCCAAGGCTAGTATTCAGTCAAACAGTTGCCAATTTGTGCATTCTGGGAAAGTCTGATTTACTTCTGCTCTCCACACAATGCCAACCATTCGCTGCATCCATTTACATGTACATGTATGTACCAATAACCACATCTTCCCATGTAAATGCATGGAAGGTACATACATGTACAGACACAAACTGACTGCAGGACCGACTCTGAATAGTAGCCAGAAAGAGGTGAATTGGGTTTGTTTACTACATGTATGATTAGGATTATCAAAACGTTGGTCAAACACATTGACATAGCACTAGACAGGTCTTGTGCTATTCTTCTTTCTCAAATTCCATGAAGTGAATTAATCAGCAAGGGTCTTTAATCATAGACTAGGAATTGTGGTCGGGAATTTGAAACCTTTAACTTTTTTTTTTAGGTGGCCAGCCGGGCCACTTGACTATGGAGGTTCGGGTGGCAAAACGGAATTTCAGGCGGCCCAGATATTATCCTGTTAAGATGCATGCATGCATTATTAAACACTTGGGCATAGCTTTTAATAGTGGAGTGCCTCTGGCAGTCCCGCCTGCATGACATGATTATATAGCAGCAATGCTGACTTTGAAAATGACTAGAATAATTATGTACAAAATCCGCCATTCATTTGATAATGTACTATGTTCATTAACCCTAACTGACATTTGACCTTGATTGTGTGACCGAAGACTGCCTATGGTAGAATCACAATTTAGATCTCTCCTAAGATCAACTATTGACATCCATGGTTCTTGCCTGGGGAATCACCCTTCTAGTACCTACTCCTAAGCACACCTTTTTTCCACATTTCATGTTTCACGCTTGCATTTGTATTTGATCAACAAAGCATTGATTGACTGACTCTGAATGTGATTTGAATGAAACGTCACATGAACACAGCATTTTGGGTATCAAGTATGACATTTGTATGGTATCTTTAATCTCATCCTATTGTCTGTGTCTTTACAGAGTTCATCACCTGGGTCATCTCCCATGACGAGAGCCAAGAGATCAAGGCTTTCCAGTCATACAGACACTCAAGCATCAGGAGGTACAGTATTTAACCTACCATTTGTTGTCTTGAAATCCTTTCTTTGTTCTTCTTCTTGTCTTTCTCCTCCCTGTTTCCCGTTTAACTCAAAATTTTGGCTGACCAAATCTACCCAATCCAAGTTGTCCATGTTAACCAAGATTTGGTCTTATCATGACGTAACTGGTCATGAATATTTGTTACATCCTATAAACCTGTTCCAACTGCTGCATGTAGCCATGTGAGCGTGACCTTCGGATGAGGTCCAGCTGAAGCTGTGTGCCCTTTCTAATCTGAAGTTTACGTCCACCCTGGGACCAATTTCATAATATAATATTAACCAATTTGCAATAACATTCAAAAGCTACTGAAATCTGCTAATCTGATTGGCTGAAAGTAGATTTCCTATAGAAATTGTGCATTTGTTATTATAACGAGCCTCAATGTAATAGGAACCCTAGTCAGTCTTGGACCACCTCTTTGCCCAACCAAACAGCTGTAGATAGGGAAGGGTATAAACAGGGCTTGACATTAGCAGTGGCCCGGGGCAACCAAAAATGAGAGTAGGGCCACCAAAATTCTACAAAAGCCCACACTTGGTTGTCCAGTTGGGCTACCAAAGTTTTGATAAATTGTAATGTTTCCTATTGTTTTAGGGCCACCAAATTTGCCTTGCGGACCACCAAGAATGTGAAATTGATAATTTTGGTGGACCATTCGGGCCACCAAGAAAAAAGTTAGCGTGGAGCCTTGGTATAGATATCTTATTCTAGTCTCATGATTTTTTTGTCTGAATTGCTACTGTTTTGTAAGAACTAGAAACCAAACATGATGTTCAAATAATATATAATTGATTTTTAAAGTTGATTTTTCCAGTCTTATCATTTTTGTATGAATTTTCCACTATTTCGTGAAATTTAAAAAACTAACAAAATACAGTAATGGATTTTCCATTGTCAGACCATAGACATTGAATATCATTTCTGTGAAGGTTTCATGTCAAGTTTCTGGTTTAACAGAGTGTTCGATATATCTCAATAGAAAGATAGTAATGAACAGAAGAGTGAGCAGCCCTTCTTTGTCTTTGTTTACCTTTTTGTAGGGACGACAGGAGATGACAATTTCCTGGAGTCGTTGATGCCAGATGAGATCCTCATCAAAATCCTTTCCTACCTCCTAGAGAAGGATCTATGCAATGTGGCATGTGTATGTAAGAGGTTCAACACCCTTGCCAGCGATCTCACTCTATGGTACGTAGCCCACCCTCTATACTGCTTAAAGGACAAGTCCACCCCAACAAAAAGTTGATTTGAATAAAAAGAGAAAAATCCAACAAGCATAACACTGAAATTTCATCAAAATCTGATGTAACATAAGAAAGTTATGACATTTTAAAGCTTCGCTTAGTTTCACATAACAGTTATATGCACATCCTGGCTGGTATGCAAATGAGGAGACTATGACATCATCCACTCACTATTTCTTTTGTATTTTATCATATGAAATTTGAACTATTCTAATTTTCTCCTCATTGGCAAGTGATACAACGATTAATTCCTCCCTGAACATGTGGAATTAGCATTGTTTAATACTATATGGTTCAGTCAAGTTGGTCCTTATTGTCAAATCTATAAATTATGAAATATTATATAATTCAAACAATGAAAAACAAAAGAACTAGTGAGTGATGGACATCATCGACTGACTCACCTAGTTCTGCGTATCACTGTTTTGTGAAAAAATAAGCGAAACTTTAAAATGTCATAACTTTCTTATTTTACATCCGATTTTGATGAAATTTTCAGCACTATTCTAGTTTTATTTTTCTCTATCTATTCAAATCAGCATTTACCTGGGGTGGACTTGACCTTTAAGATGTTAATTGAAAACAAATTTTAATGACCTACCAGATATCACTAATCATAGCTTTGTCCTTTATTACTACTATGTCTCTAAGTGGTGATACTCCGAACTGTCAGTCTTCAAGTTTTTGACTTACTTTAGGCCCTGACTGCTTCACCTTTCATGTTTGTTTTTTTCAGGATCAACTTTGTAAAACACATATTGGGCTTTAGCTAGCCCAGTTTGGCCCTTGTGAGAGGGAAGCAACATTACCCAAAGCCAGACAGACAGAGGGAGACTCACATTGTGCCACATTACCCCCCTCCCCCCCATGCCAATCTATTTCAGTGTTGGCTGCTACTGAAAAGGATATGCATGGGGGGTATGTAGTTTTGATGAGTCTCCCTATGTTAAGGCTTTAGAAAAAGCAGTTTTCCCCTCAAAAGGGCCAAACTGTACTAGGCTTTAGCTTGTTTTGGCTTTTTTTTTTCTTCTTCTTTCTTCTTCAGGCCCAATGGGTAAAACTGTCTTGCATCCCTGTAATGCTACATATAAAGAAAAAAAAAATCATTGTAGAAATCAGTTCAATTCATTGGTGTCATTGTTACATTCAATGTTTGATATCCAGCTCGACACAGCTACTGTTTGGAATAATTATGGCATCTTTAGTGATATATTCAATTTTATTCAAGTGAAAGCTATAGGATGAAACAAAGACAGATGTTCCACATAGATGGTCCACAGATGGGCCACATGAATGTCTTTGTAGGGAAATACATCTGGTTCAGCCTTGAACTGAACTTATTTTGGGGTACAATATTAGCTAATCTAGCCTAGTTGTGGAATATTAAGACCGTAAATGAATAGAGAGCAGCTTTAATAATTGTTGGTACATCACTGTAAGTAGTCTTGGGTAGACTCGATTATTATGCCGTATTACCTATTAGAAACAGGAATGGGTCATTATCATCTTAGAGCGAGGTGGGCAATATGCACACCATCTATACCTTTTTAATAAATGGTTCCATTTACTTCCCCATGCACACCTGTAACTTGATCGTGTGTTATATGTTTGACAATAAGTGCTCTAACAATAGCTTTAAATTTCAGGTGTGAATAGGGGCCAACTTCCCCAGCAAACACCTTATAACCATGTTTTTCTAATTCTCCTTTAACCTGGTTACAGTGATATTGATTATACTACCTTAAGGTGAGGAGACTATCCGCCCTTTCACACGGTAAAAAAAAAATAATTTGAATGCTGTTTCCAGTGAAAAATAGGCTAATGACAAATATTTAGCATGTGTGAAAACAAACTAGAATCACGAATGCTAATCACAATCACGTATTCAAGTATTACTCCAGAGGTGAATTCCAGTTTCACTCAAATTACGGTACAAATTTTCTGTGTGAAAGACGAATTGCAATCATTACAATAATGGTTCAAGATTCATGTGTGAAAAGGCCCTTGGCCAAATCTTGATAAGAATGGCATGTCTTCATTTGATTGATACCATCAAATGAAGAATGATGTGAAAAGTGAGCGAGAATTCCCATAGCTGCGGCTTTAGAACTCTGAAATGCTGCAGGCTACTATGAACTCATGTTGTACAGTATGAATGGAAGGCATGATTGAATATTTTACAGTAAGGTAGAGCAAGGTTTGTGTGACCTACTTTTTTTTTAGGATCCTGCCCAGTTTGAGGAGTTTTTAACAATTTGCATTCGAATACCTAGGCCCGTATTCTGAAGTCTGCTTTCATTTTTTTTAGACCAAGGACTAACTCTCTGCTAAAATTATGGGAAGCCAAAAAATGTCAGTTTGTTATTTTTAATGTTTACTTTCATCTTTCCTCAATCTTTAATAGTGAAGAAAAACAATTAAGTTATTGTTTCCCAACAGTTATTAATACTTTGTGTGTCAAATGAGTTGACGAATTAAACGTGTACTGTTGGAGATTTGTGTCACATTTGACATTTAACAGATAAACCACAATTTTAAACTAGAGATTAAATCAAACCTTAGTTCAGAATACTATTAAGAGGCAATGATGCTAAAAGCATTTCACTTTTTGAGTGAGAAAAAGTCTTTAATACCATAAAGATGCCCTTGATAAAAATTCAAAAGTACTTTTTCCATTTCATGTATCACTATCGTGACCATCACACCATCATGAGAGCATTTCACAAAACAATTGCTCTGTGATTTTCACTGACGGATGTTATAAGCTACTGAAATCCTTGCATCTGATTGGCTGAGAGCAAATTAGTCAGTGAAAATCACTGGCAGGATGCTTCATGAAACACTCCAAAGTTCTTGTAGACCTTTGCCATCTCCATAATTACCATCTTCATAATAAAATAACATTTGAGCCCCTTAAACCATTGTTACACTAGAGACCCCTGTTTCCCCGTTTTCTAAAATGCCAGTTTAATGCATTTCATTGTTCTTAACATGACAGTCTGTGTTCTTTCATGACTTGTACAAAACTATAGTAAATAATAAAAAAAGAAAAATGAAGTTCCAATGGATATACAGCATGACAAACAAATACAAACAAAACGTTCCAAACAGGTATGATGAGCAGATTTTTCACTCATAGATTGTGTATATTTTTAATTGATTTTGCTTTGATTTTCATGATTTTCACTGTATTTCTCGTCATTATTTGTTTGCCTGAAAATGAGCGTTTTCCATGAAATTCTGTGAATTCTGCATTCTTCCTGGATTCCGTGAATTTTTCTTTTGCTTTCACTATCGCAGGAAACTGGGACTCTAGTTTTCTGCAGCCAAGACTCCCGGGGGGTGTTTCACAGAGTCATGCTCAAACGCCGACGCGCAAATGATATGTAACACGTAATCGTGTTGATTAATACGCAGTAGTGTGAGTCTTCTCAGCTTGATTTCACCAATGCGGTGATTCCTTATATACCACCACATGAAACTGGATATTTAAGTGCGACTCTTAAGTCATACCTATCTCTTTGTAAAACACCCCCTCCAAGCGCCGCCCCCCCCCCCCCCCCCGGAGGCCCCTTGATATTTAAAGTCACAGGAACTGAGAGAATTAAGAAGCCATTCGGTTCATGTGAATTTGTTTCTTTTTTTCATTGTAGGAAACGGTTGTACCAGTCTGTATATGAGCTATCTCTTCCCCTTCTGCGACCAGGGCCAACCAAATTCAAATTTGTCCAGCCAGACAAGCTAGATGTGCCAAACATATGGAAAGAGAGTTTTAAAACTTTGGTATGTATATACGTATTTTGCTAACACTCCATTGGTCTTCATTCGCTTCTGTTTTTTTGAGGTTGCCATAGAAAATGGGTGTTTTGAAAAATTGCCCTTTAACTGAAAGGGATTTTTGCATGTTGTATGATGTTGAGTAATAGACCTTGATCCACTGACTTCATCATACCGCCATCTTAGAGGCTGAAACCATTACCTGGTGTATCTCTGACAACTCCGTTTACACATATTCGTATATCCTCTGAGGGAGGGCGCTATGAGATCATGATGTCGTGCATAAGGTCTATAAGATAACAGTTACTGAATGACGATCAGTTGTAAATGGTGACACGCAATGTAAGTTGCATTTTTATTTGTACATGTGAAGTGAAGTGAAACTGCGAGATAGTATAATGTTTCTCAAATAATATTACTACTTGTGTTTGGGGCAAGTATTTTCAAAGAATGTGGAATAAGATATAATTTTATGAAGCAAGGTTTTTATTATTATTCAGTTGATCGTTTTCATGCTCATTTGCTGTAATTTGGCAAATTTATTAATTAAATGAAAGTAGCTTTATCGGTTTTCTTGTTACTGCTGATGATTATGTAGTAAGATATCTGATTGATGGAGTTTGACCAATTGCCGAGGCAAACATGAATGTAATTAATAGCATTTGACATGGAGAAGACGAGTCATACATGTATTCCTGCTATCAGTTTAAACACATGCTAAAACCTTCTTGTGGAAATTTTGTTTATTCCAATGGTAGGTATGCCGTAGTCACATTTATATCCTACATAAATTAAATCCTGTATGCTGATTGGTTTAAATAGCATCATGTGATCAAACATATTCTCACTATTTTGCGATGATGTCGAAAATGAAACGCCCACCGAAGAAAATGCGCTTCAGGAAAAGCAGGTCAGTCAGCGCAGCTGGTTTGATTCAGATTGAAAAAAGGATGAACTAAGAGTATAAGAACTAGATTATAAAGATCTATTTCTATAACTTATTAAAGTAGGATATAAAACAAATATACCAGGCCTTTATTTCGAAAGTATAGAGGGAATTATTCATCCTCGGTTATACTGGCATAATCACTATTTTTTCCCTCAGGGCTTCGCCCCTTGGGAAAAAATAGTAATGCCAGTCCAACCTCAGATGAATAATTCCCGCTATACTTACTCAAAGCCTGGTATATTTATATAATATATCCTTAGTTAACATATATTGTTTGATTTTTGTTAGTATCGTAGTATTTCATATTTTATATTAAATACTACGATTCATTTGGATGTTTCTCTTAACACCATTTACATTATTTTGTGAATAATGATTATAATGCCAATGTCATTATACGGATTGATAAAGGAGTGAGTAGCCATTTATCCCATGTTTTCTATACCCGATTCTCAGTACTCAGCTGTCCACGTCAAGCCAGGCTATGCCGCCTACATGCATGATTCTCCTGAACTATTCAAAGGCCGTGATATCCAGTACTACGACACGATAGACGAGGCGCTGTCATCGGTGGAGGGTAACGAATACACCCTGATATTGGTTCACGAGGGTGTTTATACCGGAGAGTGGCTGTACATAGACACACCTGTCTGCATATTAGGAGCTGGTATGTATTGACCATAATTGATGATGGGTTAACCCATAGCAGTAAAGTGTCTCCTTTTACACTTGTACAGTTCCTGATTACCCTTTAATGTTAACAGTTACTTGGGGATTATAGAGAGAAAAATATGCTGAGAATTGATACCAACCCCAATGCAGTGTGTAGAAATTTTTCTGAAGAATATATTATGATTTTAGCCAATCATTTCACACTCTTAATTGGCAACACAACGAAATATTTAACAAAATGCTAATCAGCAAATTTTTGTGAAACTGTTCTACCATTACTGTTGACCCCTGGGCCCCATCATACAAAGACTTATGATAGATTCAATCAACCACAACCCAATCAAGCAACGTCAACACCTAAAATGTATGTTTGTTGAAAATATTTTCTAGATATGATGTATTTTCATACATTCATAGTTTTCTTGAAGAAAAAATTGTGATGTTTATGGATTTCCATATACTCGAGATTGATGGAATCAATCGTGACTCTTTGTAAGACGGAGTCCTGTTCTTTGAAATGATACGAAAAGGATTTTTTTTAAAGCTCACAATGGAAGGCATTGGGTACGTAAGATTTCCTTTTTAAAAAATCATTCTGCACATGCTCAGTCTGAAATTCCCACTGGACAGAGCATGCTCAGATCCTTCACTTCTGTCACCCTTTCTAAGCTCCCCATTCCCTTTTATTAAAGACGTTTCTGATCGCCATGGTAAACTTGATATTCATCTGTTTTATTTTTTTTTCCAGCTCCTGGTCACATTCCAGACAGTGTGATTGTAGAGAACAGTAAAGAGTCTACGTTTAGGTTCATTGAAGGATGTGAAGATGCATATCTTGGTTATATTAGTATTAGGGTAAGTAACATGCATTCTTCATGTTATTCTTCTATGCAGGGTGCTACATAACTTTTTAGAAGCACTTGCCCAGTTGGGCAAGTAAATTTTTAAATGGTTGTAATATACTTGCCCAAAAATCTGTTTCACTTGCCCGAAAAAAATCCTGAAATAAAGTTTTACCTCTTCAAAAGAAAATACATGTAGGTCTATTGCGGTTTTATAAACCATTGACCTTTTTCTCTCTTTTGACATGAACTGATCTACCTTGTTATTGCATTTCTTTTTCCAAAGTGATTTTTTCTTGCCTGCCATGACCAAAATTAGGGTCAATATCATATCGACCCTAATTTTTGTCATTTTACGTGAGAATTTTGCTTGCCCAATTCGGGCAAGTAGTTTTGGTCTTTTGCTTCAAAACACTTGCCCAACTCTAACTTTTACTTGCCCCGGGCAATCGGGCAAGTGCTTATGTAGCACCCTGCTTCTATGCTTGCCTATTCGTATCAATATCCATCTTTTGATTAGTTCTTTAATTGTGTAAGAAAATGAAAATGAGAAAGGTTATGTAATGCATCTGGATTATGGTCGAAATATGGTTAATCCTTTTATGCAGATGTACATGTACACAACACTTCTGCATTTTACTTTTTTCTGTTTAATCAATCTACTCTCTACGATGCCTCCATAAAAAAAGATAACAGTAAGGATGAGTTTGATTTTGGAGATTATGATGATATGCAAATGCTGGTTGCCCAAGTTTGCTTCATGTAATTGATTATGAATAATTGTTAAATAATCAATAATCAAACAATGATCAATAACCACGATCTAGGTGGAGTAAGTCATCCTCAGTGACAGCCTCTCAATGTTCTTTATTTGATCAGACTTTCATTATGTTGTAGATGATTGACTTCATAGGTCCACCAAAGGGTAGAGTGCAGTTTTAGAGGTAGTTTAAGTGGACGTTATGGCCTGTATTCTGAAGTCGGGTTTAACTTAAACTCAGGTTTAAAGTTGTGGTTTAAGTATGGATAGCCAATTGTTACATAAATCACTATTGGTAGAGATAGTATATTTCAGCTCATTTGGCTCTCAAGTCATTCATGATTGTCCAGGAAGTATAACTAGATCGTCTTCACCATCGATGAATCAGGAAAGAGCACAGTAAACATAAGAAACATACAACTTATTAAAAATTTTGACACCTTTGGCTTCCCATAATTTTAGCACAGAGTTAGACCATGGTCTAAGTTAAACCTGACTTCAGTATACGGGCCTCAGTGTGCATTGTTCAAAATGTTATCAGTCTCGTATTTGCTGGCGTACAACCAACCAAATAGACAATGTACATCGTGCAAGAGTGAGTGAACATGATGAAACAAGACATGAATTGGTATTGCCTTTTCTTGAAATCTGTATAATCTGTATATTCTTGGATGGGTCATTCTCTTTGTAGTTTAATCCCGAAAGCAACTCCAATCAACCACATCACAAGCACTCCTGTGTAGAGGTTGATGCCAACTGCTCGCCAACCATCGATAGCTGTAATATAAGGAGTAGATCGCAAGGTAAGGTCATTCATTTTTTATCTGAATCAGTTTATTGGATGTGTCTAGATTTCCATTGTTGACCCATTCATGCAAAGTATGCTAACTCGTACTAATACCTACCGACGATATAATCCATATACTTTTCCTTAATTTATTTGGAATTTAATCATTTATAATATGATATATTTTTCAAGTTTGCAGAGTTAATGGGGGTTGGAGATCAGGAAAAGAACCTGTTGTAAAGTTCTAAAAACAGGAGAGGTCATTATGAACCACAAAAGCACTTGAAAGAATACTCCGTCCTTGCTTGATCATATACTTGTAAATTAGATTACTCGTCGAGAGGATTAATTTCTTAATAGATTTAATTCAGAAGAAACCGTGTTAAACAATCTTGTCTTACAGGAAATAATCTTGTATGCAACTTGAGTAAAATAACAATTTTTTTATGTGGGTGGTTTGCGTGACACACTTAGGTGAAGGCGAGAAGTAACCGTCACGGTATCTATCTATCAAGAAACATTGATGATTGTACATGGACCTAGAGCAGGAAATCAACCATTTCCTCCTGCCCTCAAACTAGCCATTTGACACTCGGAGAAACCATTCATTTCTTGCTGCTACCGTACAAAGTGAAGACATGGCTCAATGAATAGTAGCCGACTCTCACAGGTGTAATGTATTTCCTCCAAATGGGAAGAAATACAATGGTCCCAGTAAAACATTCTGCTTATAAACAGTGGATATACACAGGGCTGCAAAGTCGTATTGATTTTCAGTTATTTATTAATGAAAAATGATTTACTCCTCTTCTGTAATAGTGTGACCTTCATAGTTGAAAATCAACTCACTCCACACTCCTGATGGGTTCATGCGAAATAATGATATATAAAGTTTCAGTTTTATGTGTTCTATGGCATTTCTTTGAAAATACTGACTTCCTCACCAAAATACTGATTTTCAGCTTTTAAAATACTGAAATGTTCTTGATCATGTTGGCAGCTCTATGTACAATCATTCTATAGTGATGTGGTGTAATGGAAAAGAGCTACAAATTAGAAGCTATAGATTTTTGACACTGTTTGAAACAGAAGTAGCTTTTTGTTTACAAGTCAACAACTGCAACCCATTTGTAATAATAATAATAATGCAGTCTGTATATAGCGCATTTCAGACCTGAAAGGACTCTCAATGCACTTTACAGAAATAAAATTATACAACATAAGGAATTACTTAGAATAACACTTAAACAACATCAACATTAATCAGTTACATGTGGCATAAGTATTGGGAAAAGTCTATTTGAATGCTTCATTAAAGAGAAATGTTTTAAGTTGGGATTTGAAAAGTCCAAGATTATTTTGTGATCGGAGAGTACTGGGGAGGGAATTCCAAAGGGTTGGGGCACTGTAGGAGAAGGACCTTTCGCCATGCGTCTTAGTTCTTAGTCTGGGTACTTGAAGGAGTTGTTGAGTTAATGATCTAAGTGTCCTTCTTGCCCCTCCTGTCTTTCTTTCTTTTCCATCTTGTCTTGTTTACTACATCTGCTTCTCAATACACTGGTACATTCCTGTTTGATCTTTACATACTCCTTGTTTCCGGAGTATGCCCAAATGAACAAAATCACATCAGAATCTGATACTACACATGCTGTTCCAGATTTGTGGAATTATTTCCCTTTAAAGAGAAATTCCAGTAGTTGCAGTAAACAATGATTTCATGAGAAGGTCTGTAAAACCAGGCTTAATTGTCAGTATATCATCGAGGATCTAGATCTGGTACAGTTACATAAACTGAACTTTGTGAAATCTTGAAATCTACGCTGAAAAATGTTCAGACTGAACTCCCCCAACACAGATAAGCGCACGTGGGACCGTGTATAATTATTGCTTTGAGCGTCGGGCCCGACGCTCTACCCGAATCCTGTGCTTATTTGTTGATTTCTCAGCAATTACACAATTTCTTCCAGAATCCTTTGGCACATGCGTTTTATTTATACAAACAGACACTTTGGTGGTCATTTCATTGGATTCTGTACGAACTCATTTTGATATCGTTACCAAAGCTAGCATTTACCTTTAATAGGGAAATGCAATGTTATCTGCAGCATACATGTATCTATATTCATCTACATGTACTTACCAACTTGTAATATTGTTTTTATTGTAGTAGTTCAACTGCTTTTACAGATAGTTTGACATTTTATTCAGGTACACAATCTGAAAAGTTTACCTCTTTTTTTTGGTAAGCTTTCACCTGTAATGCTGCAAGTGTCATCAATCCTATTGTATACTTTTTTTTGTTAAAGTTAATGATGGGTTTATATTGACAACTAAATCTTAAGCTTTTTGAGAATTGTTTTGAACAAGTTTTTGAAATATTCATGACTTTGTATAGCCCTCCAACGTGCACCTATGCATAATTATATCTAAATAAATATTTATGCATTATTTAAGAGTTTTCTGCATAAATATATGTATTCATTATCATTTATGAGTATTTGTTATTCTGTTGTGATAGAAATGAGTGAAGATCATTTGATCATGCCTTTCCTGTCCTATATGCTCAGTTTCTATTTATTTACAGGAAGTGATACTATCAGCAGTGATTATAGGAAGCATATCAGATTCTAAACTCATGAAAAAAATGGCTTCCATACAAAAGCTCTTTAACAATTCAAAGCATGTTTTGGGGTATTTAATGCTGATGTATTTATGAAATACATTGAGGTAAACTACATGTATGCAAATATTTCTGATGTTTATTGGATTGATAATTGAATGAACATGTAGGAAAGAATAAATGATAAAATAATAGATCAGGGGAGTGTTTCATCAACATTTTCATCCGACAAGTTGTCAGATCTGACATCTTTCTCTATTGTTGATTGGCTGAGAGGTACTGTTACTATGGTAACTGTCGGATGAAATGGGACTTGTCGGATAAAACGTCCGACAAGTCCTTTCATGAAACGCCCCCCAGGGGCCGTCTTACAAAGAGTTGCGATTGATCCGATCAATCACAACTATGGATAGCCAGCAATGCAACATCTGTTATGTATGTTTGTTCAAAATATATTCTAACCATGATGTATATTCATGCATTCATTGTTTTCTGAAAATTCACTGTTCTTCTCTTCGTTTACAAAGTACATTGTTGAAATTTCCTGTAGAGGATATTATGTCATTGATGGATTTCGATCAAATTGAGGTTGATCGGATCAATCATAACTCTGTGTAAGATGGGACCCAGATGCAATGAAAATGAATTAGTATACAATAATGCACATCATCTAGGGCATTAGTAAGAATTAAATGCACAAGGTATCTTAGCATTTCTAATATGCCTGAGGTGTAGCCAAGGGCATTCGGACTGTTCCAACGGTAACAAGTGTGTGTGACTATTATTCTAACACCCGAGCAAAACGTATCACATGATAGTGAGGGGGACCCTTGTTATTTGATAAAACATACTCATCAAAAACCATGACCAAACAATACAACGATTAAAGGGGAATGAAACCTTTGGAACACGTAGGCTTCTGTCGAAACAGAAAAATCAAAGAATAAGAACAAAGAAAGTTTGAGAAAAATCTGGCAAATAATGAGAAAGTTATGAGCATTTGAATATTGCAATCACTAATGCCATGGAGATCCTCCCATTGGCAATGCGACAAGGATGTGTGATGTCACATGTGAACAACTTTCCCTTTGATGGACTATAAAATACCCCCAAAATGTCTCATTTTGCTTTTTCTCACGGTGATACAAGCTCTTTATCCATGATGTATTCTATAAAAATCTGTATTACATGCCTTCCTATAGAAAGAACACATGATCTACTGATAGATGTGACAAAAGAGGCAATTTAAGTTAAATATATACTTAAGTAATGAGGAGAGTTGTTCACAAGTGACATCACACATATTTGTCGCATTGCCAATGGGAGGATCTCCATGGCATTAGTGATTGCAATATTCAAATGCTCATAACTTTCTCATTATTTGTCCGATTTTTCTCAAACTTTAGTTGATCTGTTTCTTTGATTTTTCTGTTTTCACACAAGCTATCTCATTCCAAAGGTTTCATTCTCCTCGAACTATTAATACCAATCACAGCAATTTCGCCTGTTAGCTAAAAATAAAAAATAAACAAATGGTCACATGATATATTTCAGCTATTTGATTATGATCCATTCCATATCATATCACCATTTTATAATGATAATAGATAAATTATATATGCACAAATGTACATTTGTTGAATTCTCAAATTGTGGACAAATTACTGAATGGTTGGTGGTTAAGACTGACCTGTGAAAGCAGAGTAATTTGTTTTTTAGTTATAGATTGCCGTAGAGATAGTTATTGAAAAGCAGTATTATATAGAATGTGATATACGTACATGTTATTACACATGTTATTACATTACATTATTACATGTGGAGCGTTGTGGCCCAGTGGATTAGTCTCCGGACTTTGAAACAGAGGGTCGCGGGTTTGAATCCCAGCCATGGCGTAATTTCCTTCAGCAAGAAACTGATCCACAATGTGCTGCACCTAACCCAGGTGAGGTAAATGGGTACCGGTAGGAAGTAATTCCTCAAGAAGCTGTGTGCGCTGTGAACGCCTAGCTTAGCCGGGTAATATAGGAGTGCTTGAGCACCTAACAAGGTGGATATGTGCGCAATATAAATATCCTATATTATTATTATTATTAAAGATGAATGACCTGACTGATTGATTTTGGTAATGATAATAGAGAAATTTGTATTGTTCATATGCAAAGTATTAAAATATATTAAATCACAGCAGATTTAAACTTTGCCTTGCCATTTTCTTTGTTACCTGGCAATGCAATTTACAAATCCTCTGTGACATTGAGATGTGATGAGCTATTATTAAATGTACATGTAAAACAACAGCTCACACCATGCTTTGAATTCGTGTTGATATAGCTGGAAAGTGTCTAAGCTTCATTGGTCTAGTTTATCTTGTAATCTCTTTGTATTACTCTCAAAAGTCCTGATGTAATGTAGGTCGATTGTGGGTCAGATGTACATGTAGCCTATTTGATTTAGATGACATACATTTTCTAAGCTAGGTTTCTAAAATTTATAATGATGATGAAACATTGTATTTTCCATTCTATTCTACCTCAAATTCCCCGTTATGCCTTATAAATTACCTCAACATACTTTCTACTAAAATCTATAGGAAGATTGATTAATTCTAGTCACATCGGAAAAACAACCCCAGACCGACAAAAGCTATTACTTTATTACCAATGACAGATCATCAGTCAGTTTGGAGTCAATTTTGTTGGTGTGACTGGCAACATCTTCCCAACCCTTAAATAAGCGATATGTTGTGGTGGTTCTCTGCGTCATTTCTCTTCATCCATTTGTGCTGTAATTCTTCCAAAATTTGTCAAGTCACTCAACTGAGCTGCTATGGGATTAATTACAAAGACTTGAGCCCTCTCTCACCTGCTGTACCTCGGTTTTGTCACTAGCGATTAGTCTCGGGTGCTCTCTTGACAGTTCCACCTTGCCCTTCTGTCACTCCTTGCCTTGTAGGCTCTTCCTCCCCTACCCCCATCTCCCCCTCTTTTCTTCCCCTACCCCCATCTCCCCCCCCTCTTTTCCTCCCCTACCCCCATCTCCCTCTCTTCCTCCCCTACCCCCATCTTCCCCTCCCCATCTCCCTCTCTTCCTCTACTGATTTCTCTTTATTCTTCATTATGCTTGGGATTCATCGATCGATAATTTTTCTATTTTTTTTTCAATTTTTCAACTCTCATACAATGCCAGTTCTATTGTGTCAATCTTAGGAAAAAGTGGTTGTCCCACATTGCAATCATATTTACATGACAACCCATTGTCAAGTATTGTTCCTATTTGTTCTGCATACAGTGGGTGCTGCAGTAAGTGTGAGCGGAAGGAGAGCATTACCTACCATCAAGAACTGCGTCATCAGCGATTGTGAAAACGTCGGACTCTTCATCAATGACCATGCAGAGGTGAAAATACTTCAGTGTTTATAGATTTCAAGGCCCGTATTCTGATTTAACTTAAACTCAGGTTTAAAGTTGTGGTTTAAGTATGGATAGCCAATTGTTACATACATCACTAACAGTAGAGATATCATACTTCAGCTCATTTGGCTCTCAAATCATTCATAATTGTCTAGGAAGTATATATAAATGATTGTCTTCACCATCGATGAATCAGGAAAGAGCACAGCAAACATAAGAAACATACAACTTAATAAAAATTTTGATACTTTTGGCTTGCCATACTTAAACCACAACTTTAAACCTGCTATCAGAATACGGGCCCAAGTGTTTAGCTGCAGTGAAGTTAAATTTACAACGTATCTTAGCTTATGCTTCATCATTTAACATTCTTCATGGTGATGGTAGTTACTGTGACAATAATCAATTCAATTAAGTGTTTTTATAAATAAACAGAGGAATTATCAGCGATAAACTGTATAAAATGGCAACCCTATGTATGCTATATTTGATGCAGCTGCTCTCAAAGACCTTAAAGGCCTATTAAGAGATTCATCGCAATGCAGGCTTGTCATTTGTATCTTTTGTCATATTTACATGACTCATGTTGAATGCCATGCAGTAGAAGGGGGGGGGGGGGGGCTTGAAGGTCCATCTGTAAATTATCCTGTTCATAGATCTCATACTAGGACCCAGTAACATGAAGCTTAGAGATCGATCGCGAGGCTGGCTTTTACGATTGATCATACATGATAATCAATGCAATCATTCGCTGATACCAGCCCCACTATTGATCTCCAAGCTTTATGTTGCAAGACCAGACCTGAAATTGAAAATTCAATTTGAAAAAATGCCCTTTATGAGAAACTGATTGAAATAATTTTGTTGGACATAAATGATAATGGTGTATTGCTAGTATTTTGTTGCAGGAATGTTAAAACCTCATATCTCAAAAAAAAAATTAATGATATCGGGTCAGAAAAATCTGGAGAGAATTCGTTTTAGGCAAAAGAAGGTTGCTTCTCAATCTGTTAGAACTCTAAAATCAAGCTTTTTTTAGATGGAAGGTTTTGATACCCCAGCTACAATTTTACTCTGAATGTATTATGATTTTACTGCTGAGTAATCTTTATTGTGATCATCATTATCATCTTCATCGCCATCAACATCATTATTATCATCCTTATCATTATCATCTTTATCATCATCATTATCATTTTAATCATCATCATCACCATCATCATCATTATCACCACCATTACCACCACCATCATTCTCATCATCATTATCATCATTATCATCATCATCATCATCATAATCATCATCATTATAATCATCATCATCATCACCACCAACACCATCATTACCATCATCATCATTCTCATCATCATCATTGCCTTCATCATTATTATAATCATCATCATCACCATCATCATCATTATAATCCTCATCATTATCATCATCACCATCATCATTATAATCATCATAATCATCATTATAATCATCATCACCACCATTACCACCATCATCATTCTCATCATCATAATTGCCTTCATCATTATTATAAACATCTTCATCATTACCGCCACCACCACCACCACCACCATCACTATCATCATGTTTTCTCCATTGTTTATGTTTCAGGGTCTTTACCTTGACAACGAGATCAGTGGTAATGCATTGGCAGGGATCTGGGTGAAGAACTATGCAAACCCTATCATCAGGCGTAGTCACATTCACCACGGCAGAGATGTGGGTGTCTTTACATTTGATAATGGCATGGTAAGGAGGATCATGATGCTAGATGTCTATCCAAAATCATTTTGAGATTTCATGAAGATCATATGAAATAAAACATTAGTTTTGACTATCTCTATCTCTCAAGATTCCTAAATAAAAAATGGCTTAATATGGACTTAAAGGGGGAATCCAGCCTTGGTCATTAAATGTTGTGTTGGAAAAGAGAAAAATAATATAAATAGAATGGTGAAAGTTTGAAAGAAATCAGACAAGCAATAAGAAAGATATGGCTGCTTTAAAATTGTGATCCCTAAGACTTTATGAATTTCAAATTGGCAAGTGGGTAAGTAAATGATGACAAGGGCAAGGACCTCTATCCCATAGGCCATGTACTTAATTATCAGGATTTTGTGGATTTCTCCTTAGTACCTATTCCCCTGGGGCAGTAATCAAAATATAAACCAGGTAGTATATTGTTTTATGTCCTCATGAAAGAAAAACATAATTTGAAGTAAAACTTTTTGAAAAAATGACATGTAAGCCATTTTACGTATTGGAGTAAGTGGAAGAGTAGTCCTTGCCTTACATCACTATGACATAAAAAATGCAGCCAATTTGAAGTGTCCAGTGATTGCCAGTGTTTATAACTTTTAAAAAATTCATAACTTTCTCTTTGTTGGTCCGATATTATTCAAACTTTCACCTGTCAACTTGTCTGATATTTCTTTTTTCCTCTAAAACAACTTTTTACTCATGTTGGATTCCCCTTTAATTCACTTGTATTAGTTGTCAGTTTGCAAACATTTATCTTGACATTTCAAATCACTAAAGAGTGTGATATTGATATGATACAAAAAATGTAGAGGAATATTATGGACGATGCAAGAAGCCCACGACTTGCTGAGTGCCTCTAGCACCATTGTAAGCACCCAAGATGCCTGCGTAGCCATTAAACTTCTGCATTATACGTTTTATAAAATGGGTTAACAATATTAATAAATATATTGGGATATTGCATGATTTTGAAGTATTGCATGGCCTACTTTATGACATCACTACTATGAAGATGAAATGTGTGTGCCTTTATATGTGCAGTCACGTAAACCTTACCTCATATAGTCTTTTCTTCTAAAACTCTGCATTATCTTGTGCTCTGGGCACTATAGTGGGCAGAGCACTGGGTTTGTATATGTTAGAAACATATGCAATGTTTTTGCTGCTCTCGTGTTGAAATCTAGTGCCTATTGGTGCATAATTTTGTGCAAAATAAAAAGCACACTCCCGAACTGTTTAGTAAACGGCTCTGATCCTTAACCTGTTTTTATAAAAATAAGTTATATGCGATTGTTATTTTCAGGGTTACTTTGACCGGTGTGACATCCATCACAATCGTATCGCGGGCTTCGAGGTGAAGGCCGGAGCCAACCCAACCGTCGTTCATTGTGAGATCCACCACGGTCAGACCGGTGGCATCTACGTACATGAAAACGGTAGAGGAGAGTTCATAGAGAATAAAATCCATTCCAATACCTTTGCTGGAGTCTGGGTGACGTCCAACAGCGATCCAACGATACGGTAAGATCATTGCTTATCCTGAAAGAATTAACTTTGAACTTTGTTTGGCGTAACCAAACCGACCCTAGTGAAACCTGCACACTAATATTTTAAATTCATATTTGACCACCAAAAAAATGTGCTTGATGGCCCCAATTTTCCTTCATATTTCTACTTTTTTACAAATAAAGAACCACGATGTGAAACACTGTCCTGATATTGTTTTCCTATCTCAATATATTTGAATAAAATGAAAATAATTAAATAAAGATAGGAAATGACAGTAGAACATTGTACATCATAATCAAATGACACTTGTGTGCGTAAGCAACCCTCGATCTCCATGTAAAGATAGATCAAGTAGCTCTTTCATATCAAACCTGAAAACAAGGTAAATAAGTATTGACCAATCCAAATTTTTTTTGTTCATTACAGCTAACAAACATTTTAGTAAAGATCTAATAGTCCATTCATGAAAGGTACATTGAACCGTGGGAATAGGTTATTCAAATGGTCCCAAGCAATAATAATACACTGTCCCACGTGTGCTTATCTGTGTTTGCTGTCTAGAGTGTGATCGTTTTGCTGCTTATGTCTCGTGATTTCACAAAGTTCAGTTTGTGTAACTGTACAAGATCTAGATCCATGATGATATAGTGACAGTTAATCTTGGTTTTAAAGACTTTTTTGTGGAATTAGTCTTTACTGCATCTACTTTCGATAATCTTAAATATATAGTGACAGTTAATCTTGGTTTTAAAGACTTTTTTGTGGAATTAGTCTTTACTGCATCTACTTTCGATAATCTTAAATATATAGGCCACTATCTGTTTTATTACCATGCAGTTTAGAGGCAATTACATGTTTATGTAATGTGTGTTTACTGGCTGTGATGTTTCATTCATTTGAGAGTAACTATCCCCCCCCCCCCCGAAATAAAAATGTGATTAAAATTGGATAATGTTTAAAATTTCTATTTTTTTAATCATTTTTTATTGTTTACCTTGAATTATGATTAATTTTTTGCACATTGTATTCCGATCGTTGAAAATACATAAAAATGAAACAAAAAACTGCTATGTTTTATTTTAGGGGCAATGAAATATTCAATGGTCACCAGGGAGGTGTGTACATATTTGGAGAGGGGCGTGGCCTGATCGAGCACAACGACATTCACAGTAACGCGCTGGCGGGAATCCAGATTCGCACTAACAGCAATCCCATCATTAGGAACAATCGTATTCATGACGGTCAACATGGCGGCATCTATGTGGTATGTACATCAGAGATTTTAATAGTGATGATGGTAGTTCTGTATTGGCACAAATCTTCCGGACATCCTTGGATTTGCAGTAGCTTATTACGATCATCAGAGGAAAACACTACTAGTTTCATGAAAAATGCTGTATAGATTTATTCTGAACTTTTCACTCCTAAATGAATGACTGGAAATATGAACCAAAAGAAATAAGGCTTGTGCAATATCTGATGATTGAATGTTGATTATTTTTTATCATTTAATTTTGTTTTCTTCAATTTCTTTATAGCATGAGAAAGGTAAAGGGTTGATCATAGAGAACGAGGTTTACAGCAACACATTGGCTGGCGTATGGGTTACAACAGGTAGCTGTCCGGAGCTTAGGAGAAACAGAATTCATAGTGGTAAACAGGTCAGTAGAACTTCCTTAACCTTAGAAGTATTTCAATCCTTTCTTTCTGAAATATCTAGATTTACTTCTGTAGTTTGGTATTTGTATTGCTCTTTCTTCTTGTAATCTGTATAAATGCAGTATAACAGTAAATTAGGGGTGTGTATTCAGCTGATTTCAGCTTTTTTCCCAACTTTTTGTTTACTTTGTCTGTACAGAAGTATAGGAGCTTTCACAGTTTCAGCTGTCATTCACATCCCCATGTATAGTTGATGGTAGCTCAATTTGTTAACTATGTTATTCTATATTATCTCAGTTTTCCAGATCTTGAGAAAATACAGTATTACAATAAGCTAATCACTGAATATGTTACACTACCTTCTCCACGTACCCTCTCTCTCTTTAATTTTTTTATTACTATTATTTATGATGCCATAGACGATTAAAAAAAAACGGAGAGAAATTGATCAATTTACAAAAATCTTTAACAATTTGAATAATTGAATAAAATTGTTTTAAAAAAAAGGAAAGAATAAGAGAGTAAAAGAACAAATGTTATCCATGGGCCAGGTCTCACAAAAGTGAAACAAATTTCTTTTGCCAACGAGCATGTGAGCCCTCACAGAGAAACTATTGAGAATCCATTAATCTTTCTCTCTCTCCCTCTCTCTATGTGAAGTCATAATATAGCACTGTTAAATTAGTTTTCTTTCCGGGGACTTTTGGCCTTTGGTATTGAGAATCGACCTGTGTATTCTCAAAATCATCTTGTATTTTCAGTTGTTGCATTGGAAGACTAACATGCCTCACTCTCTCTCTCCCTCCCTCCATCTGTTGTAGGTCGGTGTATACTTCTATGACAACGGCCACGGTACACTGGAAGACAATGATATCTTCAATCACATGTACTCTGGTGTTCAGATCAGGACCGGTAGTAATCCCATCATCAAGAGGAATAAGATCTGGGGAGGACAGAATGGTGGTATCCTCGTCTACAATGGAGGTAAAGATAAAAGATATAACATAGTTTGATTTGGTCTCTGCAAACATAATTACTTAAATGTTTAATTTTTCCCCTGACAAAATAATTAAGAAAAACATCTTAATCACATAGGCAATAGTATGTTTATTAGACTAGATATTCTTTTGAAGTCAATGGTAATCAAGTAATTTATTCTGAAGATAGTAATAATTCAAGACTCTCACAAAAGGTTGAATTATGATTGAGTTAAGTCATTCACAACATTAACCCAAATTTCCATTCTTGCCCTTTATGTAGAGTATATAGTAAAAAGTAAACTATTCAAAATCAATTACAACATTACAGTCGTAATCGATGTCAATCTATTTGAGCTCTGTATAAGACGAGGTCTTATCATCATTGTGAAGTTCCGTAAAATTATTTTGAAAAAAAAAAATCCTCTTATCAGAATCATCACAAGACATCCATCTATCAATGACCTCAAATAACGATTCTTCCCTGAACCAAGAAGGAAGTCTATGACATATCTTCATGATTGAATGCAAAGTGACTGTTGATTGGGATAATACTCATTTTTTACGTGATTAATTCATCAGTTCAGTTGAAAGAAAGAAAGAAATCAGTTTGTGAAATAACGAACTGGATACCATCCTCTCATTTTCAACCCCTGTGTATTTATCCGTTGTACATGATAATAATAATAATAGGCATTTATATAGCGCCATCTATGTCAAAATATTCTATTCCGAGGCGCGATGTTATTATTATTGCCCCGGCTTCAGCTTGAGCTGCCTTTCAGCGCTCATGCATTAAAGGAATTCATCCTGCCGGGTAACCATTCACCTCACCTGGGTTGAGTGCAGCACAATGTGGATAAATTTCTTGGTGGAGGAAATTACGCCATGGCTGGGAATCGAACCCACGACCCTCTGTTTCAAAGCCAGAAGACTAATCCACTGGGTCACAACGCTCCAACATTTATCCGTTGTACATGATTCGTATTGATGATGAAAACATATTTACATTGATTGATGTTGAGTATGAATGTGTTTGTCCATACTAGGTCTTGGTGTATTAGAGCGTAATGAGATCTTTGACAATGCAATGGCTGGTGTGTGGATCAAGACGGATAGCAACCCTCATCTTCGTTACAACAAGATACACGACGGTCGGGATGGTGGTATCTGTATATTCAATGGTGGTCGAGGTAAGAAACATTGTAGACGTAAGAGGGAACGTTCACACAAAGTACAGTCAAAACTGTGTAAAGTGGCCACCATAGGGGAAACGGCAGATGTGAACTATAGTCACGTTGGCCGCCATCTTGAATTTACCATGTATTGTAGGTACTGTCCAATGTACTGGACATACAGTATGTGTTTTCAATTACATAAACTTTTTATAAGCCCGTCCTATGGGACGTATTATGGTCACATGCTCGGTGTCCGTCTGTCCGTCCATTAACTTTTCTTTGTAAATGCGATAACTTCAGTTTAACTTAACCTAGGCTCATATAATTTGGTGTGTATGATACTTTTATGCATTTCATATATCGAAGTAGTATTATTTTAGAAGCAGATTCATGATCTGTCAGGTAGGTATACAAAGCAGGCAGAATCACTTCAAGATGATATTAGAAAATAAGATTTTTTTATTAAAAAGAAAACATGAAATGGGCATAATATACAAAAATAAGCTTTATAACCTAAGGGTTACCTTCAGGTAGAAAAAAAAACGAAATGCCTAAAATTTGTAACAATATGTAGCATTTATAAAATTCATTTTATTAAAAAGTAACAGGATCTACTTAATCCCATTTTCAACATTTTGTTTAAACTTGTTTATTACACTCTAACTTAAAGGGAAAATCATGTCATTTAATTGAATATTATAAGATTATTTTTAAATTTTCATTGAATGTTAATGAATATAAATTGGCAATGAATTTTGTTTGAATCGACGTAGGCATCCTCGAAGAGAATGAGATCTTCCGCAACACGCAAGCAGGTGTCCTGATCAGCTCCCAGAGTCATCCCAGACTAAAGCGGAATAAGATCTTCGATGGCATGGCAGCGGGGATCGAGATTACCAACAATGCTAATGCCTACCTTGAGGGAAACCTTGTCTTCAACAATAAGTTTGCCGGGATCTGTCTTGCTACAGGTGTCAATCCAGAAATGAAAGGTGAAATATTAATCCTACTCAGTCATGCAAGGCGAATAGGCTCACCTGTCGAAGCGTACTAGTATTTATCAAAAGCAAAGTCCACAGAACTCGATGATTTTCATTTGATCTGAATAAATCGATGAAATCAGCAAGCACAGCACTGAAAATTTTGGCGAAATTTGGTGTTAAAAAAGAAAAGAATTACATTTTGTTGTCCCCGGCAACCTGATTAGCTTGCTAGGAACTTGCCAGACATAGCAACAAGTAATATATATATATACATTGATTCTCCAAGTATTGCAGTTCATTCATTCAAACAGGTTGATGGAATGCCTGTAACAGCCGCACAGAAACATTGTTGGTGCTAACAGAGCACTAACAATAGACCCAGTCACATCTCTCGGATTGTGATACCAAACATTGATTCAAGGTGTAGATAACGTGTTGTTGTGACATTAGGCATCACTGCATCATCAACAATTGTAACAGGGTCTCTGTTAGTGCTAGCAATGTTTCTGTGCAGCTGGTTCTGGTGGGTGTTTCATAAAGCTATTCGTAAGATACGACTGACTTTACGCACGACTGGTGATCATTTCTTGTGCCAGTGATATCCCTATGCAATTGATTTATGATCTAAGAAAATGTTCCAGTCATGCGTAAAGTCATGCGTAACTTTACGAACAGCTTTTGAAACACCCACCTGGTCATTAGGTCCCTAAAAATGAAATATCCATCATTTAGTAAACAGGTCCGTTGTGTTGAGCGGATATGATCATTATTGCATGATCTCTCTTCTATTAATTTTCTCTTGATTTCCTTCTCAGATAACAAGGTGCACGGTAATAAGAATGCCATTGAGAAAGCTGTCAAGTGTGGAAGGTGCCTATATAAAATCTCCAGCTATACGAGCTATCCCATGCATGACTTCTACAGGTAAATTTACCATGTTCATACTTTATCCCATCTCATTATTTCATTTTAAGATACAACTTTCAATTAAAATGATTATGATTATAAAATAATATATTCCTTGATGACTTTGTACTCTCTTCACATCTTGGCTATGATGTGTTCTGTCGTTTTATAGTTTTTAGTCGCTTCTGATTTTATTTGATCTTGCCTAAAAGGCAACAGACAATGAGAGAGGGGGAGAGAGAAAGAAAGTGTAAAGGGAAAATACCCATTGCGCCCATATGTAATTGTATACTTTGATGCTTTTTGTTAACTCGTTCTCATTCATCCAATCGAGAGAGAGAAAGTCATGATTAAATACATGAACAACAAATTTGAAAATTGAAATGATTTCTTAGATGATTTTGTTATGTAAATCAATTATTCATTACCTTTTTTTTTTCATCCCAGTGCTATAATGATTTACATATGTTTGCCATATCTTTACAACTGTACCGTAAATCCTTGCTTCTAGTATTATATTTTACCAGCCTTGCTGGTCAAAAGGGGGCATCGCAATAAAATGACGGCAATTGACGGCAATTCATTTTTTTTTTTAATATCACAAATGATTGCTAGTCTGCTTCTTACAACAGAAAATAAACCTTGATTTGCTCCAGTTAAGATTGATCTATCGATCTCAAATATGTAATTGATATTTGCAATCAATTGCAGATTGGCTTCATGCAACACTTATGAGGCCCAAATGCCTTGTATGGATGCGTGTGTTAGCTTCGGAAAGCTTTTAATGACCAAGGTTTATATATATATACGTTTGTTGTTGCAGGTGTAAGACGTGTAACACGACAGACAGGAATGCCATTTGTGTGAACTGTATTAGGAGGTGTCATGCTGGTCATGACGTGGAATTTGTCACGCATGATAGGTAAGAACACAGCTCTTCAAAGCTACAATGAACTCGGTTCTAGGTTACGAAAACAGAGTGCCATTGCATTGAAGTTCCATTTGTTTTAACAGTACAAGTGCCTAAACATACATTTGAAACAAATATGGGGGAAAATGGGTTTCATTGTTTTTTGGAGAATAAAGGGGCAAGCCTTCATGGAGTGTCCATATTAATGATAATAATGCATCTCCTTGTAAAGGTTAGAATACTACTTTTTGAAAATATATATATATTTCAAGAATTTTCAAGATCGATAAAAGGAGTTTAGATGGTGCAATCAGAACGATTTCCGTAATTGTGTATTCCCTTGCATTAATGAGTTCTCAAACCATCTTACTAACAACTGATACAAATAAATCGTCATAGATGTCTCCTATTCAAGATCCCAAAGCATCACTTAATGGAACAATTACAGCCCTGACCAAGACTTTGAAACTGCATTACTTACCAAATCTTGATATGGTGTTTGTTTACCATCAGGTTTTTCTGTGATTGCGGAGCTGGAACATTGTCATTGCAATGCCAACTAGCGGGAGAACCAACCAAGGACACGGATACCCTATACGACTCAGCGGCACCCATCGAATCACACACACTCATGGTCAACTGACAAGACCTATGCACAACTGAACAAATGACTTAATCAAGACCAAACTGAGAACTCGTTTCGGAGGAGAGATGTGCTTGGAAACCCTGAACTCTTCCAGGATAAACGTTGATTAACTGGACGTTGGTTTCCTGTGTTTGTTCCATGCCAAAGTTTTGTTTGTAAATTGACCGTGGAGGGAAAACGCGGAGTGCATAGCGGAATGTAGCCAGGCATCGGTGTTGTTGCCCGCACCGGATCACTTGGATCGATGCAATGTAGTTGGAGAAGATTTCCTCGTCTGAGCGAAGCAAATAGCCGGGAAGGAGAGGTACCTTATTTGAGAGTAGAGTTTGAAAATTCATCATTAAAACTTGCCTGAAGGGCGGATGAAACTGCCATGTGGATATGGATGCATTGTGATCTGTCAAACGGCCATCGTGAAGATTATCTGTCAGTCACTTGATCAGCACGATCTGAAGGAGCTCAATCGACCTTTGGTTACCATAATTCTGTGTATTATTTTACATAAGCCAGTTATGTTCAAATGAGCACATGGACAATTTGTTATGATGACAGGAAGGTTACGTTGAGGGGAGAGGGCCTCTTTTGATAAAGTGCCCAGAGACATATGGATCCATTCACAGTATGCAATCTGGATGTGACCTCTGACCTGAGAATGAATGATGCAGATAAGGTTTCCTCACATGACCTTATTATCCACGACAGGTTAATTATTAGATGTATTCTTTGGGTCTTAGTCAAGGGACCCAAAATCGACTGCACCAAGTATGTGGTACAGTTACACTAGTAGATTTCATGCAACTCATGTTAATGTTTATTAGGTGGTTAAATGTGATCAAAGAAAAGAATGGCTTAAAAAGAAAAGACACAGAGGTGCCTACGATGTTTTGTCTGAATTTGTCAAGTGTCATTGAGTAGTGAATAGAAAGTGTGCACCCATGGTTTATGTTGAGTATAGTTCGTGCTTGTTAAAAGGAGTTTAATCTCTTATACACAATTGTCTCATTTTGATGTGAAATACTTACTCCGAGTCGATTTATGGATGGAGTAAAGCAGAAGTAATTATCCTGCAGATTATGTTATTTCTTCATTTTCTCAATGTAGAAATATTTGTTAAATGAATCTTTACATATATTTGCATGATGCATTCATTTGCCATTTAGACATTTAGACTATAATAGAACATTAACAGTTTTGTCATGGGGTTGGACTACTAATATCGTGTTCGAAGCAAGGCTTTTAAACATTTCCTTTTTGTTGCTTTATTTGCAAGTATGTATTTAAGCGCCATTGGAGGAGTATCATCGTCCAAATGTGTATTCTCTTGTTAAAGCGAACGGAATACGATGACAAAGGATAAAATGCTATTTCAAAGTCAAGATTCTATATTTCTATTAATATATATTTATCCATATTTATGCTGCAGAGTTTAGAACTGCCAAAATCACAATCATGAAACCACAGAAAAGGGTTGGTAATTGACCAACACCCTGTAAAACTTGATTTAAAAAAAAAATGCAGAAAGGCCCTCATTATCTACCATTATGCTGATTTTCTTGAGATACTTCAGTATACGCTTTTTAGGGGAATACGTTAATTACGAATTCTTGGACCTTGTTCCCCCGTGTGAAGAGTTATTCACATGAAAGCGGAGTACATTTGGTATTTCAAGGATACTTTTTTCCAGTGGCATGAGACTGGATATATTGAATATGATGCATCTTTCTCTGGCCTGTCACAGTCAGCAAAGCATGCATGTTTGTGTGGCCCCATATACTGTTGTGTCGTGGAGTAATTTTCTAGTAGCTTCAAGGTCATGTGTGCAACAGCATACAACTAGCCCTATTCAGTTTTTATATATCGATGGTTACAGTCAGCAAAGCATACACTATTAGGCTTACTATCAGATCTGATGTTGGTCTTATTCTTCTATCTGCAAATGAATGTGTTTGTTTTCTACAGACTACAGATTCAGTTATTCTAAAGGAAGAAAAGTAGTGTTTCAGTGCATCATACAGCCTAACCTGCTCTTTCACGTGACTCCAAATTCATTCAGTCAACTTAAGAGTCTTCCAAAAAGTTTTGAAAAAAAATTAGATTGCTTTGGGTGGGAGGTTAAAGCATGGACCTATTACGAATGGACATTCAACGAGAGCATTTTATGACCACCACCTGTTTCCAGCTGTCAAAATTGCTGTCTAACCTTTAACTTTCTCTTTACGCGGTTTTTACGACGACCGCCCGGGGCGATTGTTTACACAAGCTCCTTTCGGCCGATGATCGTCACCGATCGATCACTGGCCCTCTTTCGACCGAAGACGGTCATGTTGTAGCCCCGATTGCCAATAGGGAAAGTCCCTACATTACCTAGAATGCAATGCGCAATTCATATCCGGTTTTTCAGTACATTATTTTAGGCTGTCTATAATGTGCGATTGTCGTCTGTCCATCAAAAAAAATCCTGTTAAATTTCATCAATCCTGTGGAATTTTATGCCCAAATGAAAATCAACTTCTGACCGAAGGTAAGCGCTACTATCGACATCAGTACTGTCCGAAAAAGATGAAATTTTAATGTTTTTCCGCAGATTTTTTCGTCAAATTTCAACTGCTTTTTTTGCCGTAGATATACGGATCTGCAAGGTGATGTCAATGCATTTCATTTCCGGTTGTTAGCGATGTACGTAAAAAATATGTTTATGCACGCCTGTTTTCTTGTTTCTGCTATCATTTTCATAGCGCTAACGTTCGCTGCTGCGCGTTGCTTTTGATAAAGTGAACGAACAACATCGCAATGGGTAGGAGCAGCGTACAATTGATTTCCGCTGTCCATCAGTGAGAGCGTGTTTTACGACCGGCTTGATGGGTGTCAGCTGCCAGCGCTCTGTTTATAAAAGGATTAGCGGCGACGGTCTTTGGGTCAAAGGAGGGGATTCGTTGAATGTCCATTCGTAATAGGCAGAAGCGGATCTAGAGGGGGGGTTGGGGGGGTTGCAACCCCCCCAAAAAAAAAATCCGGGGACCATTTTTTAAAATCTTATCTTTTTTAGATGCAAGAAAACGCCATTTTCACACACAGATTTTCAAAAATTTTCCCTACTGTGGGAGGGGGGACACCCCCCTCCCACACCCTCCCCCCTCGCTCGCTCCGCTCGCTTGGACTCGGTCGCTACGCTCCCTCGCATACCACCCCAACCCCCCCCTTTATAAAAAGCTGGATCCGCCCCTGATAGGTCCATGGTTAAAGTAATGTCAGGTCAATATAACATTGAGAAGACAAAGTTTAGCTGCCTCTTTGTTTTAATAGTAACACATTCAAATGGGCGGGGTGTTTTGTGTTATTTTTATCAGTGATCTCTCCTGACACTGGTTATAAGCCATTGAAATCCTGGCATGTGATTGGCCGATTGCAAATCTGTCGATGAAAATCACAGCAAATGTTCATCTTGACTCCCCTGGCTGTAACACTTTCCCAAATTTATTGATCACCATTATCAGTGAATCATTAGTAAAACATTAGTAAATGAACACGATTCTTTTACATGAAAAAAGGGCGACATTCCAGTCAGAGGATAGATTTTCATCTCATGATGATAATGATATCAGGACTAGAGATCCGTCTTACAAAGAGTTACGATTGATCCGATCAATCGTAATTCTATGGAAATCCAGTATTGTCATAATATTTTCTACAAGAAATTTAAAAAATGTCCTTTGTAAACAAAAAAGAAGCACACTGAATTTTCAAGAAAACCATGGATGTTTGAATACATCATAATTAGAAAATATTTTGAAAAAACATGCATTTTCAGATGTTGACATTCCTGGCTTTCCATAGTTGTGATTGATTGGATCAATTGCAACTCTTTGTAAGACGGGGCCCTGATTGACCTTATTTCATACGGGTTCAAAACTTGAATAAGACTGATACACATTTCTGAATACTTGTAGTGCTGTATGCTAATTCAAAAGCCGGGGTAACATATAGTGCGCCTTTGAATAGGCATAGGTGGTGGGTCATAAATGCTTGTTATTATCATTATTAAGATATTGATACATTGTATGATAATCAGATTGAATTCCCATTGCTGTCCTTCAAGAAATATTGCTGCAAAACTATATTATTGAGTTTTTTTGTTTGTTTAAGCTAAACGATCTGCAGAATTCCCCTTATTCAACTCAAAAGCTGATGGTGTTTTTAGTTAAGGTTTGCCTCATTGCTTGAGCTGACTGATTTAATGATTTCTAAATATTTTTGCTAAGTGTAATTTGTATATTCTTGTTTAGCTTATTGCAATTAATACAACTCTATGGAAAAATTGGAGTTATCAAGTATTCCTAGTGTCTTGTTTTACACAGACCAGACACTCGATAAATTATTCTCTGACCAATGCCAATTTTTGTCAGATCCCCAGCTCAGGTTATTAGTATTTCATGTATTTTAGAGTATAGCTCAATCCTTTTCTTTCATGTCCCTACAATTTTTATGACCTTCATTTTCATTACTCATGATTTATTTGTTACAAGTTTAAGGAATAAAGCAAATGAACTGGGGTTTCCGTGGCTGTTGTTTTATTACTCGTGATTTATTTTTGACAAGTTTAAGGAATAACGCAAATGAACTGGAGTTTCCTTGGCTGTTATTGTAAGTGGAAAATGTATGACAACTTTATTTTTCTTTTCTCGAATCATTTGAGCAACCGAAAACAAAGAGTTATACAAATATAGTTGAGAATTCTCATTAACATTTAAAAGTGTGTCAGGAGAAGAATAAGATTGAATACACTAATATTGCTTTATAATTGAAGTAAAAATAATCATGAATGAATAATGAAGACCAATTTTGCCGAAGCTGTCAAATTTATTAATGCCTGTACTTACGGTGAAAATAAAGCATTTTGATGATTAGGGCCTGCTTCCCAGCCAAATCCCATGGCATTTTTCAGGTAGGATAGCGGATCACATCGTATATTCTATTAATATATTAGTCATGAAGAGTGTGAAAATGATAGGATTGTGATTTGTAGCTGTTTTTCTTCTGTTGTTACCATCGTTATTTATTATTATTTGAATAGTGGAAACTATTTGTTATGGTGCTAATTTTAGAAGGTGGCAGCACATAGTGGCATTCCATGGGGGAGAGAAGAGAATGAGTAATTTGTACAGTTCATTTTATTTGTTATGTTCACCGTCAAGAGATTATTGAGTCTGTTATTCTGTGTTCTTTTTTATTGTTACAACTATTTCGAACCCATTTTTTTTTATGTATTGTGAAAACGGTGTAAAAAAAAGCCTTGTTGACAGTTTATCTTGACATGAATTGAAATCTTTTGTTAACATTCATGAAATGTATTTTTTTTTTATAGTTGAATATTGTCAGTAGATTGGTTGGTTGGTTTTAGTGTTGGTGTTGGAATTGTTATTTGAGATGGTCTTTTTTTGTATTTTTTTTTTAAATAAAAAATGAAATATTTTGTATATGATTTACACTGACACGACAGCTAATAATAAGCATACACTCCTTGATGACATTACAATGCACTGCCTGCAGTCACCACAATGGTCTTGTACTGTAATTAGCTTAAACACTGTCTCTGTTCTCCGAGTAAATATGATTCTAATAGTAAATTATTTTATTCTCATGAGCTGAACCAAACAACTCATCATATAACCAGGCTATAGGTTCAGGAATCGGCCTGCACCGATAAGCATAAGGCACAGTGATTGATTTTTGCGATTGATCAAATGCAGTAATCAATGCAAGCAATCATAGAAATCGGCCCCATGATTGATCCCTGAGCTTTATGTCTCTGGGCCCAGTGCACCTCGGCCGATCAAAACCTAGGTTTTCACTCTAATTGTCTGCCGAGGATATTGTCCGTGCTGAAAATTTTCTTGAAGTCCAGATGAATGTAATTACTTCCGAAGGGTGAAGTCCACCCCAGAAAACTGTTGATTTGATCTGAATCGCGATCAATCAAACGAGCACAACGCTAATATAGGAAATTCATTACATTTCGAAGTTTTGCTTATTTTTCACAAAACAGTTGTAAGCACAATTCAGTGATATGCAACAGTCGATGAGGTCCCTCACTATTTTTGGTATTACTGTTTAAATTAGACAATATTTCAATTTTTACAGATTCGACTACAACGACCAACATGACTGAACTACAATGGTAATTCCACATGTTTAGGAAGGAATAATTATTTGTTTTAACACTACAATGAGAAGATAATTCAAATATTTCATATAATGAAATACAAAAGAAACGGTGAGTGGGTGACGTCATCAGTCCCCTCATTTGCATGCCGACCAGGATGTGCATAGAACCGTTTTGCAAAATTTAGTGAAACTTGTCACAACTTTCTTATTTTACATCTAATTTTGATGACATTTTCAGTGTTATGCTTGTTGGATTTTCTCCTTTTATTCAAATCAATTTTTGGGGTGGATTTGTCCTATAATAACTTCTTAATTACATGTATTACAATTTTGCCCACTGTGCCGGGCGCATGCAGTGGGCACAATTATCTGGGAGACATTATAGTTTTCTTATTTCATTTCATTTTGCCTATTGGTACCCCTATGCATGTTTACATGCAATAAGGAATTGAAGTTTTCATGAATTTACTCTCTATGAAATGATGACATGAACTTAAGATTTGATGGCAACATCCTATTATGGTAC
The DNA here is from genome assembly GCF_037042905.1 of Lytechinus pictus. Classification (NCBI taxonomy): domain Eukaryota; kingdom Metazoa; phylum Echinodermata; class Echinoidea; order Temnopleuroida; family Toxopneustidae; genus Lytechinus; species Lytechinus pictus. Next base: position 42,326,705 of record NC_087251.1, on the reverse strand, counting down.
AGGGAAAGATCTTACGATAAATACTGTAAGAAATGACACAGATATTAATTAATCACTTTACTTCACTAAACCCCTTCTTCTGTCTGGTGTGATTTTTTTCCAAAATAATTCCAGCAATAATATTTTTGTTTCTCTTTGGAAGAATGATTTTAATTTTCTTTTGTTAATTACACCCTGATGAACATGACCCATTGTGGAAGAAAACCCGTTTTAATTCATATTTTTACATTTTTTTTAAAGATAAGTTTGGATCTGCTTCCTTGTGTTGTCTTTTGTTGATAGTTTGTTTTTTCATGATATGTAGTATTCATTTTTTACGGCTTTTAACAATACAATGATGGACATGCACTTGCAATTAGCAGGAAAGGTGTAAAGAACCTTGCATATTCCTCACTCCTTCATGAAAATTAACATTTGAGAGATGTGCGATTTATATCTTCTTGAATTTAATTTGCATTTACAACTGAAATGCTCTTAGATACCAAATGTGTACTCTTTTTCCCCCTCTGTTGTACAAAGAAATTTGTAAATGGTGTTGTAGAAGGCTCTATTTCTTGGGCTAAGTTTATGATCAATATGCAATATAGTTACTATTTATGGGCCATTCATTCATTTTTTTTTTTTTTTTTTCATGTTATTTCAGTATCTTTCTTTTTTTATTTTAATTTGTAGATTGTGATAGTAATACTACCTGAAAAAAAGATCAGATTCACTCCCATTGTATTATACACATCATTTGATGACAAAAAACATAAAAAATATTCAAAAATGTGGGCGACCAGGTGTCGTTGAACTCATTGTGTAGAGAAGCACCAAATAAATCTGGTTGCCTCATGCCTTTCAAACTATTGGTTTTGTGTTGTTTATGTTGCTTGTACAGCATGGTTTGAATGGAAAGAGAGAGAAGGGGTGAAGGCAAGGGAGAAAAAAATGCGGCGAAGAGTGATATAAAAAAAAAAGTCATTGTGTTATTATGTGAAATCGATCTGTAAAAAAAGAGGATTCTCAACTATCGAAAGCCAATAAGTTAGGAAACAATGAAGTTTTCTGCATGTTCACTGTTTGCAAGATGAATATCTTGCTTCAGAAATTCTCAAATTAGCAGGCTTCAAAAATATGCTGTACTGTGTGAGCAGAGTTGTGATTACATGCATTCGTATACACTAAAATTCGATTTTTCTTTTTTTCCAGATTATGCAATAGATCTGTACGATTCCTTTAATTTTTAAGGATTGATTATTTTCCTCTGCAAAAGATAAATGAATAACTTTATAAGTAAATTGAAAAACAAGAGTAATTAATCTTTTTATATGTACAATCATGTAATCACAACCCAAAATCTCATTGAATGCCAGTGAGAAACACAATAAAGGGAGAGAAATAGAAAGAGAAAGGGAACTGTCTATATAATCAGTGGTAGAAATGTCTAAATGGAAGAAAAATCATGTTTTGTCACTCAGAAAATTGCAACTAGAGAAAAGGAAAACACAAAGTACTTAAATGTTGTGGGTTACTCAATATATTTCTCTTATTTCACACAATTGTACATTAAATATGGAAAATCTGAATACATATACAGATCTATATATACAAAGCTTGAAATAGAACATACAATATTTACATCAAACGGACTTACAAATTAAGTCCGTTTCTTCTCTCTTCATTCTAAGATCACAAATAGAAAATTCAATTCATAGTTGTTTCTTTATATTTTATAAATAATTGGTTTTAGGGGTTCAATTGTCAAACAATAAAACAAACTACCACATAAAAAAAGAAAAAAGTTAGCAAATTTCTAGATGTATGATTTCTTTTAGTCCAAGTTCACCAAAAAAAAAATAATATGTGGTCTTAAAAAGAAGTGGGTCTGGATCTTGTAACCATCATCATAGTTTGCCAAAAATGCACTGGGATGACCAGCGACCAGTTGTGCAAGTCATGACTATCGTATAAATATCTTCAACACCCCAGTTCTGTTAAATTATGGATATCCCTCAACATTTTGCCAATACCTAGTTTCTACTGTCACGATTTGTGCCACAATTTAAACATTGATCTTAATCATGGAGTAATTGTAGTGAATCCTATCAGATAGTATAAGATCATATCATTTAAAAAAAATTGTTGAACAGTTCAACAATTTTTGCTATCAGTTACAAAAGGTCAATCGTGGCATTCATGAAGGATCGCACGATAGTGGAATCAAGAATGAACATAATGTCATCTTCAAATAAAGAGGAATGTTCAAAGTTTTCTTCCAGATTAATGATAATCTGTTTCTTTGAATCTTTCAAAAAGTAAACGAGACGAAACTCAGCACGAGTGAAAGTTTATCGATCATCAATGAACAAGGCGATTTCAATTACAATAGCAATCCGAAATATGGGTAAATTGTCTGACTGGGGTGAAGCAAGTGCAATGATATTTCCTGCATAGATCTCAAAATATGATTTATAATAGCCTCAATCTTATATCAACTGCAATTTTATGATTGTTCCTGAAAAAATTACGAAGACACACAAAAAAAATTTGAATCGAACTTGCACCCCATGAAAAAAAAAAAAACACCATGAAAAGGGAAAAACTTACTGCATGTTAAATCGATATGATAAAAGTTGTAGCAATGAAATGTAAAGTTTGGCAGAAAGAATAATTCTCGGTCCCGTTTCATAAAGACTTGCAATCATAGTAACTGTGCCGTTATGGCAACTACCATGGAAAACTTGATTTTGATTGGCTGCTGAGCCCTAATTACCACAGTAGTTGCCTCAGGGACCTGCAATCCAAAGCTAATCGATCGATTCTAGGGCTGATTTGTATGCTTGATTTCCATGAACATTATGTACACTCAAGCAAACAGACCAACTATATGATCAATCCTTCAGTTTTATGCCACAGGCTCCTGAACATCATTCTCTAATTGGTTGAGTCAAACCACTATCCTGAAAGCAAGGACAGGAGAATGACCCCCAAAATAACTATGAAATGTATAAGCCAAGTTGATAGTAAGGGGCTTGTATCTTTGATATGAATTTGAGAGAGGGGGGGGGGGGCAGTTGGTGTAGGTAGAACATTAAATAGCTGCAACCGTCAGATGAAGTTGCTGTGGTCTAAGGCACCTGGAAATCCCGAGGATCGATTCCCAGCTTCGGCATCTCAGGGGATGCATATGTACTGCCCTTTTATCATACATTAAAGCATTTCTTTTCATTAAAAAAAAACATCTGTACTAGCTCCATTTCTTTCAAGGTGTGATTATGACATGCTGACAACACTTGTATCTGTTTTCTGTTAGGCGAGTGCCAGGTCCCATTCTGTTTGCAGTTCTGCGCATACCAAAAATGATTATGAAATGTATCAGCCAAGTTGAAAGCGTAGGCCAATATGTTTGATAATCTCAGTTTGAGGGGGGAGGGGAGCTAGCCCTATTCAGAGAGCTGTGTTAGTGATTATGACTTGCTGACAATACTTGTATCTGATTTCTGTGAGGCGAGCGCCTGGTCCCACTCTGTTTGCAGTTCAGATGATACCTCCGTAAAGAGATGATCCCAATCCCAGGGTTTATCTTCTTCCATCACTTCACTTTCAGCTGATAATGATTTACTCAGCAGCTTCAGGTCTATCTCATTGTCCTGGCAATCACACAAAAAAAGTAGAAATATCCATGTTACTATGAATTTACAAAATTGCATCTATTCACATCCATAAAAACAGAACAATCACATCAGAAATCTGAAGATATTAATTGATTACAATTTTTTTATAAATATATTACTGGATTCTTTAAACTTGGGGGTAAATTCGAAGAAAAAAAATCACCTTATAAATTTAACCTCCACCAACCAGAATGTGGTATGTTCCTAATTTCAAATTTATGAATAAGATGTGCATGACTGGTTGCAGGACGATTAGATAGTCCCTTCATCAAAATATCTATGAAGTGCTAATCCTCCTTTTGTTACCTTAGCTCAGTATCTCATTAAGAAGAATGCCTTTTTTAAGTGTTGTTTATGTATGTTAAGAATTTAAACTTCCCCTCAATGCTACACCCCCTATTGTTATATGCACAGGGAATTTCAGATTGAATACACTCTTGTCAGGCTCCACCGCACTCTACCTAACTTAAACAGGTGGATCAAGTTTTGTTGTGGGTGGAATGCCTTATCTAGCAGTACAGCTTCACTATCTGCACAGTAGTCATACAGGACAGGAGCGATGGATCGATGGGTTGGGAAGTTTGAAGTTTAAAGCTCAAATTTATGGCAGATTGCCCTGGAAGTTCAAGTCAATATCAGAGCATCAAGATCACAAGAACCAACATTCAGGCTTTCTTGCACGTAGTCATTCAAGTCAAACTGTAAGTTAAAATGATATTTTGACTTGTATACCCAATGGATTTGTCATTGAGAGGGTCAAGGTCATATTAAAGATAACCTCTAAATTTCAGATAAAAAAGAGTGTGCTCTATTATTATTGGACACAAATTGACATAAGCAGTAAACATTAAATCAATCCAGGGAATTATTCATATGAATCCAAAAAATCAATCACAAAAAAAAATGAAGCCACTATACTCCACACATCAATGGCAGGTTATCCCATTGGACTCGGTGTTTATGGCAGGCATTTTTTTTTACTGAATCCTTTGAAGCCTAAATTATTAGGAGCAGCTGTGACCCATACACTGAATTATTTGCATGTATTGACCACACTCATCAAAAACTCCATGTTTCAAGCCTCCAAGGCATCTTCCCCCTTGAGGTGCATCAATATCTAATTAATTTGATCCTCAATATTTATATATATCTTACTAACCAGTGTGAGTAGCTGTGAATGTTTTAGGAGGTCATTATCTAGCTCTCTATAGGTGATAACCCTGTTGACCGGTACACTTGGTGGGGCCGCTATCTGAGTGGCCATATCCTCCTCCTGGACGTCATCAAGATCTGGGATGACCGGCATGTCTGAAAATTGACCGCAGCATAAAATAATTGATTCTCATCATCTTCTAGGAGTCTAATTTATATTTGATATTTACCCCCATAATCACACCAGTTAAACATCATATAACATTAATAAAACCCTAACCCTATGTAGCGCCTTTTCCTGAGGATACAAAAAGCAACTATCATTACCCCAGCTTAAGCTTGAGCTGCCGCTTCCAGCGCTCTGAGCATGGAGGAGTTTAATCCTGCCAGGTACCCATTCATTTCAGACACCTTGATCGAGTGCTAGGATAAATTTCTTGCTGAGGGAAAGCGTGCGATTAATCGGCCATGCCACTCTCAAGAATAAATTTTCAGCGTCTGGAACTGGAAATACTAAAATTCTTACATGGAATTAATTACCTTGTTGAAGAATTATCAACTGCACTTTTTTCAGTAATATTACAGAGGTTTTAAGTAATTCATTTTCTGCATATCCACAATATTCGTATTTTACTGTTTGTCTCCATTTAATTATTGTTATCATAGATCATCATTATCCATTTATGTTTGTTTTATCATCACAAATGATACCCGATTTAGTGCTTACACAGGAAAAATCCAAATATGGGAGTTAAGTTCTACATGTAGCTCAACTCTAATACATTATACATCACTATTCAGCCAAAAAAGATGATATTTTCAATACTCACCATCGTCTGAGTCCTGTGCCCTGGACTTTGATTCTTGCTCTACTCTATCACTGCAAAACAATCAATACACAATGTACATTTTATTTTCATATTTTGAGGACAGCCAGGCGAAAAACTCTTATTTTTAGATTTATGATGTAATAGGCAACCTTCTTTCACCTACAAATAGTTGTCTACTGTAAATTACATTGGAGGAGAACGTTTCAGATAATATGAGGTGGCCCCTATTGTCATAGATGTCATCATTCTAAAATATGTGTACAGTTTTTTCTCAGGTGTCCTAAAATGGTTTCTTAATTTTGAAAAAAATAAAGGTTTTAACATCTATGATATTCTTGAAGGCCTACAGTATGTCTCTTCAAAATGCAAGTAATGAAAATTGCAAATCATTCGGGACTTTCTAATTTCTGATGAATAACAAAGAGAAAATACATGCAATCCTCTTATTCCTTCAGTAAGACCATATCTCATTTGCAACCAGAAAATAAGAAAAAAAATAGGAAAAAGGGAGACGGCTTTCTATCATTTAGGGAATCAAGTTAGTCATGAAAGCTATTTCTCATACAAGTGTATAGGAAATGAGTAGAATTCAAAAGAAAAAAAACATGCATAAGAGGATATCAGGATTACATAGAATAGTTTCACTCAGTGATGTGCTCAATTTTTTTCTTCAAACAATTAATTTCAACTGTTTTTAGCACCCTTTATACCCCCACCTAAAAAAGAGGGTATTCGTTTGTATTTGTCATTTGGTATTCAAGTCAAATAAGAAAATGGATTTTATATTAATATCGTCACTAAAAAAGAATGAGGTTATGTTTTACAAGAGTGTTGAAAAGAAAGTAGGCCAACCTCAATCTTCTGAACATTTCATGTGATACCTAATTTTTTTCTTTTCATTCAACAAGATTTATGTAAAGTTTTGTCCTGCACAGTTAAACAAAAAATACTTTTGTTGATAGAAATGAGAAAAAACAAATGTGAATCAATGCATAACGCACCAGTTGCAGAAAAAATTAAAGTTATCACACGACACAGCACTATTCTATCATGTGTAGCAAGATACAAGATAGACAACAAATATATTGCATCACATCAAAATAGTTGCAAACATGGAGTACAATTTGTACCTAATTCTTAAATTGTCAATATCGTTTGAACAATTTTAAAAAGGTCAAATCTATGAGACTAGCTCATAGATCCTTGAAGCTCTCAAACATATTTACGTCTTTCATATCACGTTTCCATGGAAACATAAATTTGAGTCAGTGAAGTAGGACAAACGAGTGCATAAGGAAGCACTAATGAGTGTAAAAACCATTAGTGTGTGAATTTAAATTCATGCGTTGAAAAATAAGAGCAGAGAAGGGAAGAAATAGGAAAACAAAGAATAACAGCAAATCAGCAAAATGTTAAAAACCAGTGAATAGGAAAAATAACTTTTAGAATTATAGCACACACAACAAATTGCATTTTGGAAAACAGAAGCAGTAGTCCTCGTGTCTAAAGAATGAACTTACTTTGCTGAAAATGCTTCCAATTCATCAACGTTTCCACTGATTTTTTTTTTTTGTGTGTGAAATTCAAGCATTTGATAAAGAATAAATTCATGCTTACTAATACTAAAATGAGCATATCACAAACATGTTTCCTTAGGTTTAATAAACATCATTTACACTAGACTATCTTTGTAAACTTTAAAGGGATTCACATTTACTAGGATACACTGTACAAACACAAAATGTCAGAATGGTTAAAATTAAACATGGGTGTCAGCATTTTTAAAATATCTCCAAGTAATTAAAAATACATTATCTCTAATTGATAAATCAAACTAAATATAGTTACATGTCTTATATTTAATTGGTATACAAATATGACAAACTGACACGAGACAACGGATGACATGCTTGATATTAAACAATCAAATGGTCAAATAGATCCTGTTAATAAGATAGTATTATTCACCTAAAAATGTGTGCTTTGGTCAATATGACCAGGGAAAAAGAAGATAATCTTCGAGGGGAACATGCACAGACCTGAACACATACAATCTGTGCACAGCATTGCTCTGTATTGGATTCTTTATTAATCTTAAATGTCAACAGCCATTTCAAAGGCTTGCATAACTGATTGAATTTCAGGATAAACTCTAGGATATATCATACTCGGCTCATGCAAGCAAAGTAAAATAAACATCTTTTCATTACATTTGAGCAAGGGGAGACAAAATGGAATCATCAATTACATATCTGAATTAGACATCCATGTACATTTCCTTTTCCATCTCACATTCAACCCAATATAATACATGCAAGGAAGTTCGACTGCAAGTAAGATGGGGGTTAAAACATGCGTGACTTACCGGCTTCTTACAGGTTTGGCGGTGTCGTCACCCCATCCCATCTGTCTTCTAGGAGGACGTGCTGGACCATCTTCAGATGTAACCTGTAATGGGGATGGGAGGGGCATGGGGGGAAATCAGGGTATAGGGGAAGAGGGAAGAAAATGGAAATACAAAACAATCTACAATTTATTCAATATATATATATATGAATATTCATGAATTTTTTTCAAACTGATTTATAGCAGCTCAAGGAGGGTCTGTCACCTAAGTATAAAACCTTAATATTTTCACGGTATCAGCAAATCACTTGACTGCTGAAATAAAAAAGCAAACTCATTTACATTCATCTGAATATAAATGTCAATACCAATTGTATAAACTGAACTCAAGCAAAAAATATATATACTGTACATGTAAGCTACCAGTTGCAAAGTAGATTGCATTTTATCACAATTACAAGCATTTATCCATTGTTACATTAGATTAACACAAAAGCTTGTCTCTACTTTGGGTACACATACAGTGTACATACATCTTCTCAATTAGGTTAATAACCTCATTAATGTTATCTTACATTTTTCCTGGTGAGTTTAGCAAATTCTTTCTGAAAGAAAAAGTCGATTGATGTCATCCTGTAACAGAAACACCACCTGTCTCAAAATCTGGCCACATGCTGAAATCATTCCATTTCACAACCACGAAATGAGCATTCTTGAACAGAAACAGCTTCCTCAAACCACGGCAACAGCAAAAATGAAGCTGGATTGAACATTGTACCTACATTTTACCAGACTGTAGTATAGAGAACTTCAAGTACAGGATTGGCATTGTGTAACCAGGGAAATCTACATACATGTACATTACCCTGGTATCACTACCTCAATACACACACACACACAAGCACACACGCCTACCCTTTATCAAACTGATGAGATAAGACATGTAAAGAAGACATGCAAATACAATGGCTCCTGGATATCATAAAGAAGTTCTTGCTTCAAAGGATTAATGAGATAGCTTTAGAGTTAAATTCTTCTGCTGCCATGAGACCCCTTGCTGTTTAATATCAAGTGAAAATGGTTGCATGATCATTTGTGAAGCTTCATGAACACAATTATGGGGAGTGTTTCACAAAGCAAAATTAGCAAATACTGTAGTCAGTGATTTTCACCGACATGTTTGTTCTGAGCCAATCAGATTCAATGATTTCAGTAGCTTATAACAGGTATCAGTGAAAATCAGAATGCTTCCATGTACTCAAATAACTGTGATTACTGTGAGCCTATAAGGCAAAAATGTTGTTAACTGTAGGTAGTAGAAGGAACAAGAAAGGAAAGAGGGGATGTTTTACAAAAAAATTAATATGTACAGAGTAAACATATTTTATTACTAATTAATAGAATGCATTAAACCCTCAAATTTTTGCTGTTTCAAGACTATTTGTAATTCAAAATATGTCTATCAACACATGGGGAGGGTTTCACAAAACAAAATAGTGATTTACACTTACAAATTTTGCTCTCAGCCAATCAGATGCAAGGATTTTGTTAGCTTTTAATCAGTGAAAATCGCTATTTGTTTCATGAAATACTCCCCAGATGTTCTTTATTGGCTCAGCAATTAGGATAGATATTCATTTTTTAGCTTGGTATATTCGTCGTTAACAATGTCATGCATACTTAAAATATTACAAACAGCTTTATGCAATTACATGTATGTGATACAGCTACCTGATGTGTACGTAAATCCATTTGTGAGAAAGCAGAAGGATGTAAGATGAAAACAAGATTGATCTTAAATCTCAACATCCAATAAAAGTCTGTCAGTGAGAATTGATGTGTAAGTTTGTACATTACCCACACATACAGAAACACACATGCACGCACACAAAGAAATGCACACATCATGCATAGTTAAATGTTTCCTGTGCTCTCTGTGAACATTTCAGCCCCCCCCCCCCAAAAAAAAAAAAAATGTGTGTAAAGCTTATAGAACAAACCACTTGTGGTAATCAAGGAAATTCAGGTTGCAAGGAAATCCACATTGGTGTGGAGAAAAGAATAACCTACAAAATGAATTACTCAACCCTCAAATTCCAGATACATTTCATTTTTACTTCTGATAATAAGATAATCCGAACATTTTTTAATTTTGTCATGTCTGCGCTGCATCTAACCAGCAAAGACTACCTCTTTAACATACTTTCTCGTTACACTGGTGTATTAATAAAGTGGAGTAACCCCTAAAATGGGTGTGGGGGGAGTAAGGACCAATCTGTTTACCTGATTCTGTGGAGGAGGGGGATGTCCTACCAAATCTTCTGCCGATTCATCCCCTCCAATGTCACCATTAGATTGAGCTGCTTCTTGGGCTGCTTTGCGTGCTCTGCGGCCCTGCTTGGCACTCTGTGAAAGTTACAAAAGACGCACATTAATCATTTCTTTCAACATATTTGTCTTACCTTATTTAATCTAAAGTTAATATCAAGCCTTAAAATCAGTGAATTGTATTTTTTTTTTTGGAAAAGTCCTTCTTGCTTCTGAATAAATGAACATAAATAGTAGATGTGCCATCATGTGGGATTCTGATTACATGTTATACTGAACTGTGACTCCTGACACCTCCGTCAACCGATCTACTTCATGAATGTCCATGATCCATAGTTCGCAATTTATTTTTTTTTCAATAGCAACCCTAAGTTTGTTTATAATAAGGTTAAGCTCTGGCAAAGCTTCAATGTAAACGATATTAAAACATTATTCTCATATTGAAACCTTACAAAAGTATAGCAATTGACTATTATACCCCTTTATTGCTTCTTTGTTGTGAAACTTGAATCACCTCTATTCATCATGTTTGGTATGGCAGATCAGAAGGAAATTATGACCAGGGTCGGAATTACACGGGGGCGACGCCCCTAAAAATTCTCAAAACCCAATGCTTTGGGGCGACTATTTATTTCAGAATCGCCCCAATAAAATACCATCGACAATGTAAAAAATAGTTCACATAATTACGTTCTCCGGCGGCGGAGCAAGCGCATCTTTTATATCGCCCTTGCCAGCTTTAAGTTGAACGGTCGATGCAATATCCGAACCTTTCGTAACACCGGAAGCTTCGCGATTGTAAATAAACGCGCAATGCAATATGGGATGCGGAGTACGCATAGTCTTTAGCACGGGGTTTTTAGAATTGTTGACGCACTTGCCGCATGGCTTATGTACATGTACGTGTGCACGATTAGACTGCACAGCTGGTAACGAGACCACGTGCATCGTACAGTATATTATGTGTACTTAGGCATGCACAGAATTGTATGCTATCAGCTGGTGATTGTGACAGCGCTGATTATCGACATCGTCGAGTCGGAGTGCGAGATTGATAAGTTTCTAATTCGAGTTCAACCTGGCTCTGCCAAACGGCCAGAGCCAGCGCCAGAAGCCTCTCCAAATCGAGATACTGTTGAGAAGGATAAGCCAAAAGAGAAACAGTACTGTACAGAGACAATCGACAATAAAGTCTTGGGGCCTCGATTGGCTCGAATCTGAAGTGTGTGAAGCTGAAGGCAACTCTGGTGCACTAGCGTACCTACGGGGGGGGGGGGGGGGGGGGGGCGGGGGGCAGTCTGCCCCCCTGACGAGTCACAACCCATGCACTTTTTTTTTTTTTTTTGCTTATGGGTACGAAATCCTATATTTGTGGTTGAAGACTTTTTTGGGGGGGGCTTGTCACATTTTTGGGCGGACGAATTTGCCCCCCCTGTGAAAAATCCTAGGTACGCCACTGCTCTGGTGGGATCACTGTTGTTTATTGTAAGGCCTGTAGCCTACAGTAATTACAGTTAAAAATGTTCTGAGCTTATTTAGGCATCACATTGAGTCTCGGAATGTCAAAAGGTAATTGCTGATATGCGATTAAAAAAGTAGCCCCATGAATTAGAAAATAGCCCCAAGATATTCAGTGGTAGCCCCAATATAAAAAAAAAGTAGCCCCTAAAAAAAAAAAATTAATTCCTACCCTGATTATGACATGCTGAACAGATTACATAAAAGGGCAGTATACTTGGTATCAAATCGCGCATGGATGACACGGTCCAAATTAAAAATTGTATCTAAAGAACTGAATTGGCCCTCTCTAAGCAAAGTTTTCCATAGGGCCTCCTGTGTTCTCATGTATAAGTGCATTAACAAATTATCGCCCGCCATGTTTCTACAAGAACAACACGTAGTTCAGACAGATGTCAATAATGTGATCTGGATTAGACCTAAACGCTTTGTTCTCTGTTATTGGTTTTTCTGCTGAACTCTGTTGGCTCCACTCACCAATTCTACAGTCACATTTTTATATGTCCTATTGATATAGAGATCTATTTGTTGTTGTTGTTGTTCGTTTTGGGCCTATTTCACGTCCTAGTAGTCTCCTTGGTAGACACTTGGTGTTGAGAACTCAAAGGTAGAAAAACTGCTAGGTAATTGTTTTGTTGGCTAGTTAGGTAGCTAGATGTTAGCGCTGGTGGATGAGACAAATGCTACCACCGATGCTCTAATAATAGATTGCATTTGCTTGGTCATTGCAGGGTTGGAACCTAACAGGGTGACCACTGAGATCTCTCTGAGATGGTATGGAGCGTTAGTTTTGCTGTATCCTATCTCTATGGTCTGTATCATCTTCAGTCTACTGGAATCATAGAGTGGACAGAGTAGAAGGTAGTGCTGTAGCCGAACCGCCGAACCGAACGGTAGTTCGCCGAACATGGCACTTCCGAACCGAACAGAACCGAACCGAACACTAAGACTTGGTTCGGAAGTTCGGCAAAAAAAAAAAAAAAACGGCTTTCAGCTAATAAATTTATAAGTTTACACCCTTTCTAATCATTATATTTGCGCATTCTCTATTTAATCTTCTTTGCAATTGTATGTTGGAAGTATGCGCTTATTTTGCGGTTACTAGATTTTGTTTTCATTTTCATGTTGACATTGTGGTTTTTACGGCCCTGATTAAGAAAGGAGATCCGATGAACGATGTTGCGCGAGCTTGCGCTATAATCATTTTACTGGCTTTCATCATCTCTCGCTCTGTGGCCGAATCGCCGAAGCATGGTAAAGAAAACCAAAACTGTTTGAGTGTTCATTGGTTAAATCTAATTATCTAAAATATTGTTGTTTTTAGGTGGCGAACAAGATTCTTGTTTGAAAATCTTCAAAGTATTTTGAATGAACGAGCTCAATAAACTGAAAGTGAAAGATGAAGTACCATTAATATTACGAATTACGATACGATGTGATTAAGATCGTAACTCGTTTATTGTTGCGGCGGAGAATAAAGATCTGATTGAGGTGATTTACATTATTATTGAGGTGTCGGCTCGCTACTGTCTAGTTTTCATGATTTTAGAGAGAAGTAAAGAGTTTTGAAAACGAGAGATCCAGTGAAAGTGGGAAATAAAGTGAGTGACTGTTAGAGATGGAAAGGAGAGACGCAAAACAAATAATATAGAAATGAGATGAGGTGAAGTTATCTTTTTTATTATTAAACAATCAGATGAAAATAAAAATCAAACACTCATGAATGATTACGGTATAGAATATAGCAAGATCCCCTTCCCCCTCGTTGACAAGTTAAATGAAGATAAAGCCATGCGGAAACATTCATCTCTTGGGGGAAAATGACCCCCATTCTTTACTTTTTTTCCCTTTCTTATCAACTTCTCAAATTAACCATAAACAATTCGATGATCACTCTACTCCCCCTATCCCATTACAGTCGTAAAACTTTGCATCCCACTTGGTCTGTATGTTTATGGTCGAATGAAATCTGACCAATGAAATCATAGAAATCTCGGGAATTGCTCTTCAATCAGTGAGCTGAGTTTCGCGAGCAGACAAAGCACGTGGCTGTATGTACCGATGCGACAATCAGCGACATGCGATTGGTGGTTTAGTTCACCCATCGAGCCAATTAGCGAAAGGCGCATTACATAAGCACGCTTTCTTCGACACGCCCCTGGCCCGACTATGCCTACAGTTCAGTGCACTGGCGCTGGCCGCCTCGTATGTGATGCAATTGCCAATCACGTTTGGACGGACTGTATATATGAATATTCATGAGCTCAGATTCCCGCTACAAGGGGACTGCATGCGCTGGCATGGCCTAGCTGGTACTAGTCTAGTTCTAGACGATATTAAACGAATTTGTTTTCACCGATATATACGTTCTATTCCGTGCGTACGCCCCGCCGAGTGTGCGCGCAAAACCGAGAACCTGTACTCCGAGAAAAATATTCGGTTTTGCGCGCACACTCGGCTGGGCGTACGCACGGAATAGAACGTATATATCGGTGAAAACAAATTCGTTTAATATCGTCTAGAACTAGACTAAGCTGGTACGAGTGCGAGCGTAGTTAATTTGGCAAGTATCCAAAGTGTGGTCCAGGTATGGACGACTAGGAAGAGTCGCCATTTTAGAACTGTGAGTTACCCAATAAATCTGTCATCAGATAATCAAATTCGAGATAACAGTTGATTCGTTGAGCGCTATAACTTTCATAGTTTCATGTCAACAAGATAGAGATAAAATGGTTTGATGTGACAGAGGTACACGCGAGCACATGCAGTCAATCAAGTACAAATTGCTACCGGTACGCTACGTACCTGAATGAACTATAGCTTTATCAGTCTATCATTACCGAACCCCGAACCGAACCAATGTTCGGCAAATTTCTGCCGAACCTTGCCGAACCGAACCGAACCCGAACATGGCGCCTGACTTGCAGCACTAGTAGAAGGACATGCTCTATAGCAGGGATTCTCAAATGGTGGCGCGCGCGCCACTTGTGGCGCACCGAGCCTTGCGGAGTGGCGCTTGGGAGCTGGTATTAAAAATAGTAAAAATAAAGAAACATTGGGGAGAAAAAATGTATCTACCAGTAACCTGGAAATAAGGATTTGGTGATCATTTTGATACAAAGAAAAAACAAAAACTCTTTACTTGACACTTAATTGCTAATTTATATCCTCATTTTTTTTCTTCAAATTTAGCACTCGATAACCCGGCCTATTATGGAGGATCGATGGTGTTCTCCTTTTTATTCATTCTATGCTGTACAAAGTTTATATGCCACACAAGTGATCTGAAAACCCCGTTTGTAGGATTTCTATTTCAACGGCGAGAAATTTTGCATTTCCAGAGTATACGTTTTGGTTAAGAGTTAAACATCAAATAACGTGATATTCAAAGAACATCCTGATCATAAAAGATTATGAATTTGAGACATAACAAGCAGAAACTTTGTTTCCGGAGCCGATGTTTTGCTCTCCTAAAGCGCCTTGAGCAAATCAAAATGGAAAAAACGCTATATAAATCCTATGTATTATTATTATTATTATTAAAATCCGAAGTTGTAAAAGTGAAATACATGTATGCTCAGATGTATTGCCTGCCGTGATTACCTACATGCACACGAATGATACTGCACGTGATCTAGAGGGGGGGGGGGGCAGTTTGGAGCGCTATAGTGCAGTGCAACGCCTAATTTCCAGCCCTTGCAAATCGGGGAATGTAACTTCAGCCACTGGCGTACAGATGGGGGTGGGAATTGGGGGGCCAAATGTTTCACGGCCAAGAAAAAAGGAGAAAAGGAAAGAAAAGGAAAGGGAAAGAGTGGAATATTGTAAATATTATCTTAATATGTCAAAATATAGATTTTTATATTGAAAAGTTCAATAGTTTTGCTTCAGCTGCCATATCTAGCCCCCTCATTTTTTTTTACTCATTATGCCACTTGCTTCAGCCAATAGATCTGGTGCAGAACAGTCTGAACTAGTGGTATCATTGGTATGTTGTGAAAAAGTCACTGGTCATTTTTCTTTTAATATTAATATTGTGTAGTTTGTTGGCATTTGTATTTCGTCCGTTGATATTAATTAGAGCCCATTTGGGCAATTTAAAAGGCCTCATATTCCAAAACTTCTGGGGGCTCTGCCCCTTCGACCCCCACCAGGGGCCTCTGGACCCCCTCCGCTGATACATTGCTGGATTGCGTAATGGATAGTGGAGCATTACAGATTCTCGACAAGAAATGTGGCGCTTCCAAAAAAAGTAATTGAGAATGGCTGCTCTATAGTTTCCCTGTCTCTGTTGCAACTGCAGTTAGGTGAAGGGTGGTTGTGAGGGAAAATTCTGTGCATATTGTCATTGAGTTTGGTATGTCCTGTGAGCATCCTCATCAACGTCACTTCTGTGGATCTTGGAAGAGAGCTGTGTGCATTCTTCCTGGCAACTGTGGGCTGGAGTTGGTATGTCCATCTTCCTTTTGTAGATCTGTCCCAGAGATCTAGATCTACTGTACAATGCAATTTCATTTACCAAAAAAGCAATGTTTTGCGATTTTTAAAATACTGTAATAACCATCAGATTTTAACAATTCAAAAACTACTGCACTTGTCTTTCCTATAGACTAGACCTTTCAGTTGATATCAAATTTGCCAAGAATTAATCAAGCTAAAATTTTCATTTCACATAGATTCTAGTCTTCCTAATTTCAGGCCAAAAAGGAATATTATTATTAATAATCTTTGGACTTTATTTTGGTCCAGTTCTTTTATATATTTTTATGAACAGGAGAGGCGCACGGCCAATATCGGAGACTGTCTCCCATGAGAAAGATTATTTCCAATATCAGAGACTTTTGTAAAGAATTTGGGTATCCAATTTCAGAGACAGTCTCCAGTTTGGGAGACCAATTTCCTTTGTTTACATTTGCTTCAAAAGGACTAGGCCTACTAGGGCGTGAAACAGGCCCAAAACGAACAACAACAACAACAACTACCTTGGCGGCAAATAAAAATGTGATAAACAGATTCCTCATGAAAAATTACCCCTTTTCACTGTCTACTTTTGTTTTGATAAGGATTTTTGTTGTCATCCACACACAAAACGAATGGGCTTCTGACCTCAGTGAGGCAAAATTTGGGGTGGAAATTATTACGCTTTTGTTGGTGTTGTTTCTTATGTTCTTTTGCAAAGCAAGTCTCTAATAGTAATATGGGAGATTATCTCCCATATTGAAGAGTCTCCCATATTGGCCGTGCGCCCGATCTACTGATGAAATAAAGACAAAAATCGATGAGCCCCGTCGGGGAGATTTTGCATTGTTAACCCCCTAATGGCGGCTGCACGAACGTGAGCCGTCTGTGTACGAGGAGAATTTAAAAGAAAAATTAAGATGTTACATTTTTTTTAAATTCCTCTAGGCCTAACTGTTTTTTAGACAGTCAGTGTTGAAACTTGAATATGAAACAGATGGCTGCCACTGGCACTGCACTGCTAGACAGCTGGCAGCCGTCTGTTTCGAGGAGTTTTTTAACATTTTTTTTTTTTTTAAATTTCTCCTCATACACAGACGGCTCGCTAGCGTGCAGCCACCATTAGGGGACTTGCAATGCAAAATCCCCCCGTCGGGGCTCTTCAATTTTTGTCTTTAATGAGTAAAAATTTTGAAAATTCACGCGACCAAAATGCAAATTAATATTCCCTCTTGGCATCAATTGCCAAAAAACGGAGAAAAATCAAGTTAAAAGGAACAAAAACAGTGACTTACCTCGGCTGTCGCGCAAATTCACTTCCCCGTTTTATCCGATCTTAAGTAGGGGGCCTACATAAACATATGGCCATTGAGTCCCCTGTACAGATCGCGCTAGAACTTCGGTCTCTGTATTTGGTGAGTGAAGCCAACGGAGTTCAGCTGAACAACCAACATAACAGAGACCGAAGCTTTTGGTCTATGCACTGCCAGCTGTCTAGTCAGCCAGAGGCAAAAAAGCTGCCTTTTTTACTCTATGACTATGTATTTTGGTTGTTCCGCTGGACTGTGTTGGCTCCACTTACAATGGGAACTAGGCCTACAGATTCTACACCGGACTTGAAATCACCATCATAAATCACCCAGCTTCTCTTGACTTGAGCTCCGCCGCACCCGCGAATACGTATCGAGAACAGGGTTCAATGACGCCGGCATCGCAGGCGGCGGAGCTCCCTGGTTTCTGGTTAGTCGGTGTAGCCAGCCCAAGTGTGGGTTAAGTTAGGCTTAGCCATCACGAAACGACTCTGAGCAGAGACAGCACTGAACAATTCATTGCTTGTACCTAAAAGTAGTTATCATAAACCTAAATCTATTACAAAGTTGACAACTCACTCTTTTTTGAGACGTAAAATCCAGATTTTCATCCATAACTAAGGCTAGATCTGCCGCTCAGATCTCGTCAAGGCGAGCTCCATACAAAAAATGTGAGAAAATCTGTAAGGTTTGGATCAATTCTTCTGATTGGCCTAAACTTCATACAGATAGAGTTTTTGACCAATGGTGTCTTCTGTAATAACTAGACAACATCAATTGCATACAACACGTATGTTCATCACCCATAGGCTATGTATCAACCATAGAGATATATGGTATCAACCCAGTGGAGTTCGCCATTAAAGACCTTTGCACAGTTTCAACGTTGGTGTCGTGATACTTTTCAATAAAGAAAATGTGTGTCGTACCATGACAACATGTATTGTTGCTGGAATTTCCAGGGATTTAAAGTGGATATGGTGTGATCAAACTATGAAAATTTATAATCCATTATATCAATGGTCATATCATGACTTTAGTTAAGAATGTCGTGCGCAAATAAAGGCAGATCAGCATAATTTCATATCATTGTCTAATACGTAATAGATCGAGTGTGGGAGACGGGGGTAAAAAATTTCAACATTTTATTATCTTTATTGTACTAAGTTCTCAATTTTTTTAATACTTTTTTTCTATAGTATGTTATTTTGTTGTTATTTTATTGTATATTTGTGTTGAGTTTGACAACTCTCCAGTTTTTTTTAATGTGTAAGCTAAATAAATAGTCAGTGGATCTTGGGGCTATATTGCAATTGAAATCACGCACGTCAAGTGGCGTAATTCATCTGATCGGGGGGGGGGGGTGTGAGAGCAATAATTATGTTGAGTTAAAAAAAAAATGGTCCCCCCAGAGCTGTTAGTAGACGGGGATATACAAAACGTGTGTGAAGGGATGGGGGTCAAAGCAATATATTGAGCTGAATATTCAACAATAATATTCAAGGGTAACTCATCCCCCCCCCCCTTCAAGAGCTATCAGTAGACAGGGGCGGATCCAGCCTTTGCCAATATGGGGGGGGAGCCGAATTTTTTTAGCCACATTTTCCCGATCGGCCACTCGAAGTTGATTTTCGTTTGTATCTTTGAAGGGGTAGTCTTTTATTATAATAGTCTAAGCTTTATTCTTATAAATCAACATAAATATATAATAATCTCATAAGCCTTATTTGATTAGTGCGAGTGCAAAGTATTTTGTCCTAAAATCTAAATATTCTGGGCAATGTTTGTGATCCTAAGACAGATGTGTATCCACCGCAACTACCTTACATTTTTCAACAATCAAATAATGCGAGCGAAAGGCGTGGGCTGAAAATTTTGACATTTCTAGACGAAGTACGGAAATTCTAAGCACTTTTTGTAATCGTGATAATAATAAGTAAATGAATAAACAATTGATGCGAGCGCGAAGCGCGTGCGGAAAAAAAATCGAGATTTACACCCAAAAATGGGACACTCTGATCATTTTGTGTAAATCATGAAAATGATAATTGGAAATCTTATAATGCGAGCACAAAATGTTTGATATTTGGATGATTTAAATAGTGAACAAGCTGCGTATCTGAATAAACATGCGCGACCTAGAATCTGGGCATTCTAAATACCTTTTACATCATGAAAATCAATAAAGCGAGCGCAAAAAGCGCGAGCTTAAAGTATTTGATATTCCGATCTGAAAAAGGGACAATTTAATCTCTGTATTTCAAGCACTTTGTAGGACAATTGTGAGGTGGATTTGGATCACAGTTTTAAAAAAGCCGATATGTTTCAATATTATTCCTTTGAGTTTATAGGACCGGGACATCCTAAGAACATTATGTCATCAAATGAAAATGATGACTGTCTTCCTATTTCTCTTCCTAAGCATGAAATAGAACTTGTCGATATTCCATTCTGAAAACAAGGACATAGTGATTACTAAATTAATATCTTATTTATTAGTCTAATAAGCCTAATGAGAGCGCGTAATCTGTTAATATTATGGCTTGAAAAATAGACATTTAAAGCACTTTTGTAATTATGATGCACGATTTAATATATTTTCAACAATCAATGCGAGCACAAATCGTAAGCCGAATTTTTTTATAATCTGTCATGAAATGGGGATTTTAAGTAGTTTGTTATAAAATCAATATTGATGAGATATACATAACTCACCCGGTGTATTGGAAAAGAGAGGGAAAGGAGCACCCCCTTCTCCCGATCCGCTTGAGACAACATTATACCTTCAACTTTCTTCTTCGTTCTCTTTTTTATATATTTCTTGTACATACCATCTCAAGATCTTATTTATTTTTAATAGTATATTTCATATTCATATTTATAGTGTAAACAGATTTTACCTTTTATAATTACAATTCTATACGTGTTGAGGACCCCACTGAAAATAAGCTTTCGAACTCCTGTTAAAGATTACTGACTTTTATTTTAATTTAATTTAATTTAATTTATTTATTCATTTATTTATTTATTCTTACTCATTATTATTTTTGGGGAGGGGTCCTTTCACACCCATAATCATCAAACAATAATCGTTCCGAATCCTCCTTCATTTAGGTTATGTAAATGAAATACTAAAATATTAAATTAAGAGGAAAGGAATTAAGACAAAGTAATTTTACAGCTACAACTATGATTCATTTGCGAAAAAGGGTATTTCTTTTTTATTTTAAGACCGCTCGGGGGACATTCATAATGTAGTTTTTAGTCAAAAAATAAATTGTGTCAGGAACTCGTTGGCTGCAGTAAATAAATATTGTTTTTAAAAATGGATAACCATGAGAAACAAAATAATCATATCCATCTTTAGTCGAAGTGCCAGGAATGAGCTCTTTGGCAAGCTCTTTGGTGTAAAAACCGCTTGCGAACCAATTCTGCACACTGAAAAATAAACGCTGACTAAGCAAAAGAAAATTATAAACTGATTGAAATTGCCGTTGCATACGATGACATGTTCAAATAAAATTGGAATCATGCAGTATTTTGTTTGTTATACACAAAGAAAACTCAGACCATGACACCCGTCATGATTTTTGTATCCAATATGATTCTATAACATATATTTACATCAGGACAATTTATCTAATATAGACACACATAATAGAAATTGTAATAGATATGCGCTATATGCTAAACAGTCAATGTGAGTATATGCAATCTTGACCTAAATTTGCCTTTTGGTAATTCAGGAAAGAAATAATAATTCTAGAAAATGAAATCATTTATGTGTTAGGTATATTCCGAACATTTTCCAAAGTCGTTAAACCATTAATTTCACAGATTAAGTGTCAAAATTAAGTATTAAAGTGCGAAGTGGTCATTACAAGGGGAAAAGGTACGTGGAAAATACCACCTTACACCAGTATGGGACTAGATATCCGTCCCCGCAGACACGGCGATCAGCCCGTGTGCGCACGCTAAAATTTATCATTCTGCGGCTCGCGTGCTAGGAATGAACTTGATTTTTCTCTCAATTACGAAACTCATCGTGGAAAAGGTTATCCAACATGCAATGATATACTCGTAAAATTTGTCGTCATGTATCATTTACACACATATAATTGAATATAACCCTTCTTTCGGAGAACTATTAGTAAGTTGTTCGAATCTAACGATTTTCTTTTAAAAATATAACAACAATTTACCTGATTTCAAATGCCTGCCATTTCTTTAAAAAAACTAGAATCAATAAGCCACCACCGTTATCAGTTGTGAAAAATTCTAGGAAACGTACTAAGATGCTTTTGCAAATGATTAAAAATTAAGGGGATATGAAAATAAGGATTTTGCATTGCTATATCAAATTTCTGTTATATTTTCATCAATTTTGGGATTGCATCGAAATGACTGATAATTCAAAGTCTTACCCACACTTGCTTGTAAATTCGGTATATGTTGGTACACTGATAGTCAATGTAAATGATAAACATTCATAGCCTCACTAAAATTGAACAAATCCATTGTTTTTAGAATTTTAATGTCGCAGACATTTTGGAGAGTGAGCAAAGTGATGCTAACAAACGTCGCTAACAATATTGCTAGGCGAAAAGGCCTTTCAATGGCGCGCTCCACTGAGTTGAGGCCGTGAACATACGTGACAAGCGCATATATGGAGGAAAACAGAGCAGGGGCCCGTTTCATAAAACTTTTGACTTGCAACCAAGCCCCCGAAGCTACCGCCATTTTGTTTAATCCATTAGAAGCTAAAATAAGCCCTCATTAATATTAATTTCGTACGATGCTCCCTCGTCGACTGTGGTTTTGTACGTGTAATAGACAATACGCACATCAGCGCAATGACAAAGGTCAACTTGGCAAATTCATTAATGTATTCATTTTGTTACGCGCTCGTGACGCGAAGGATTCAGCGAATCAAGCAAGCGCAAATCTGAGACGATACATTGCGCTCAATAAAGTATCGATATCACAATCGATATCACTTAAAAACAAAGCATTGTTTGTATTGTGTCTTATAGGCCTATAAAGGGAAGATGAAAAGAGTAGTCTTCAAGTCGTGATTAGTTAAAGAGGTCTCAAGTGCTTTTGCCATCCCCAAATTGTCGCATGTTAAGATATACAGCAATCTTAGTTTTTAACAAATGTAAAGAATCAATATTAATTAATCAATATTAGGGGGGCCTACATTATACAAGCTCTGCTTTTCAGTTGGCCCTCCCTCCCTTTCAATCATTTATATTTCGATTTGATAATTGTCTATTGTAATTTTATAATGTTGTCAATTTTTGTATGTAATTCAATTGTGATTATATGTTACTTTGTCAATTGTATCATAATTGTACATATGAAATTGAAAGTGGAAAATAAAATAATTGAATTGAATCTAGACTCTAAATAGCCGGCAGAGGCCGCCGAACGGATCAAAGGGGGCTGTTGCACTGACCCCAAAGTCTTGTTTTCTTTTCTTTTTCTAGGGGGGGGGGGCGGGTGGGGGCAGAACATGGTTATTACAATTTGATGGTAATTTTCACTGGTTGAGTATGGTTACTGAAAAAAATAACTTGTCACCACTAATAGAGTACATTTCTTGTTACAAATTTCGAGAAGCAAAAAAAAAATCTTTTGTTCAAGGTATAATACGTAAGGGGCCGGCCCCGGCCCTCATTGATCCCCGTGCCTGTTTTCTTCATCTGGCGTCCGTTTCATAATGAATTACAGCTATTTAAACATCGCTGTTATTGTGATTACCGTGGTAACCTAGATTATGATTGGTTATAGCAGTTACCATCGTAGTTAACTATGATGGTAACGGCTATATATAACCAATCATAATTACCATACTTGTAACTCATGATGAAACGGGCCCCAGTTTATCATGTTTAATACGTTTCCTGTCCCCTCTATTCTCCAGCATTTCTCGCTCTGTTTTTCCATTTAATAATTTTCCCACTCACGTTATTTTGGTGCCGCCTTTCTCCTACATATATTTCCTTCTTCTTTTCCCACTTGTTATCTGTCTCCTGGTTTCCATAAATCTCGTCTTATTTCTCTTCCACCCCTTTGTTCCTACTTCCCACCATTCGTGCTCTCTTACCCCCCCCCCTCTAAATTATCTCTTCATATGTGCCCCTCCATTTCTTTCTCATCTCTTTTCAACCCCCTTCTCATCACTCTTTCTCTCTCTCGATCTCCATCTCATTTGAATTTTGCCAATTCCAAATCCCTTTCATTTTAGCTCTGTACAAATACTATACAAATGAAAGACATGAAGGCATTTTATGGTTAGTTGTGAATTTTATTAATAGCCAAAAAAAATATCACATTATCAGAGGATTTAGCCTTACTTTTTTTCTTAAGCGTATGTTAATACTTTGAATCGAACGAAAATGTTTTTTGTATGCAGGGGCAGCGATCCTGGGGGGCACAGTTCCCCCTACTTTTTGAAGCACTGAAAAGTGCCTTTAATTTTATGTAAGAAAAATGCCCCCTCACGAACGTGTATACCTTTCACCGGACGAGAACCTGTTTTAGGTGTTACCAAGTGCTCTTCCTTGTATGCAAATTTTTACCAAAAAATGCCCCCCGAACGTGTTCTGTGCCCTTTCATCTGAGGGCCCGTTTTAAGTGTTAAAAAGTACCCCCTCGCCTTCTTGTAAGTGCCCTTTCTCGAATAACTGCCCCCATTTATCCAAGAAAAGTGCTCCTAAAGAATGACGAGTGCCCTTTGAAACAAGAAAACAATAAGGAAATCCTTTGTGCATTAAGTTTAATAATTCATGTGAGTGGGGGTAGATAAGCAGTTTCGTACACTACAGATGGAGGGGGGGGGGGGCCTGAAGGACTCTTGCCCCCCCCCCAAAAAAAAAGGGTGAAATATATCATTCTGAATATTTTGTCGAAATCTATCACAAAATTGGATTTTCTTTTTTAAAATGTCAAAATTTTGCTCTCTCGCAACTTCTTTAAAATTTCACATAATACAGCATTTTCCCTGTGCCCCCCCCCCCACTTTCAACTTCACTTCGCCGCTCCTATTTGTATGTTTATAGCTTTTCCTTTTGCAACCAGTTTTAATGAAAATCGACAGGAAATTTCATACTTCATGAATTTGGGGTTGTGATGATAATTTAAAAAAAAAAAATTGGACTTGAAAAAAAAAAACCTTTTCCATCTTTATCAAGTGCTTCCTAAGCTAAGTCACTCTTCAATTTGTTGGGTTTCTTGAATGAAAACATCTGTTACACCAGTCCTGCAGATTGAAAAAATAGAGAAAGAAAATCAATGAATTTAAATTAAAATTGTCATGATTTGTAAAACATAAATGTTTTAAGAAAAGTAAGACTATACATACCGGTATATAAATTTCTTCATCACATAACATAGGAAATCTTACTTCTACTAATTATAAACTTGTACTTCTACAAAGCATATCACTTAAACCTGTTCTATGCAGTTTGCATACCACTCTCCATTATAACTACATGTACTATATAAAAAAAATGTCAGAGATTTCCCATAAATATGAATATATGAATTAACATATATAAATTATATATAATAGTCAGAATTAAAGATGATGTTTTGTTGCACAGAATATTTTGATCTGCGAATAAAAACGACACCTATCTATAACCTAAAAACAGAATTGAAATGTTTTTTTCAAAGGCAGGTCTATTTGTTGCCTAAAAATATTGTGAAAACCCCCCATTATTAAAAATAATCACTTATTAACTCACTCATATAACTGCTGTAGGTTGTATTTCTCTTTGTGGTCCTATCACTGTTCTATTAGGCCTACTTCACCAATTGTTTATCATCATCAATCACCTCCATGGAAATTGTAAAACTGCATCATCCTATTGGACAAAATGTAAAATAACAAGATTTAAAAAAAATCGTAAATCTACAAATATGAAATATGAATATCACACTAAAGAATGCATAAAATGAATTTTGTAAAATATGAAAAATAAATATTGCTTTGTGTAGTACGGGGTTCTGACAATATCTCATTTCTAGTACTCTTAACACAGAGGCAGCCCAGCAGACATGTTGTCAGGTTGATAACTTACTGGCCAACTCCCAGATTTTAATGACTCAAAGCCTTGTTGCATTCTTTGTAACATTCCATGCAAATTAATTAAGGCACATCAATATTCATATAAATGTAAATCAATTAACAAAGTATAACTGAATATTCAAATATACAAACAAAGGATATATATTGACCATTCAAACTATATGCAAATTATTATCTAAGCTTGAGTGCATCAACTTAACATTATAACCAAGGAAGGAGAGTGAGAGAGAGAGAGAGGAGTGAAGAAAGCTGTATGAAGGATGGTGGAGTGAATTGATACCAAAGAACCTTGTGTACGGAGTGTACAGCAGTTAATGTGTAAGAGAGAGCTATACATGAAGAATAGGAAGTTAGGATGAAAAGGGTGAATATAAATGAGGGATGTTCTATTAGAAAAAGGGGATGATTCCTGGATAAGAGTGGAAAGAAATATAAGTACAAAATCAATCCCTACACTTTGTTTATAAACAAATAGGAAATAAAAAGGCCATTTAATTACTAGTAGATCAAGGACATGACCTTATTTTATAAATTTGTCCAAGGTACATAACTTTTGGCATTGGTTCTATTTTAGACTCGAGAGCCTGTATATTTAAGAAGTGTATATTCATTACAGATCCTACCTCTTTGTAGCTCAGATTATTTTTATTTAATGTAAACATGGTTAACATTCAATGCATGCAATGTATCTGTAATTTTGTATGGGTTAGTTTAAGTTTTATACCTGGATGAGAATCTGCAAAATGATGCATGCACTTATGATCATCATCTTGAACCATATATAGACCTCTACTGTTTTTCTTGTTCTTCAAACTCAACCTGTTTGTGAAAGAGAGAGAACAATAATAAGAAGTGATCTTTTTCATGGCCGTATGTATAGGGGGAGGGGTTTGGGTAAGAGCTGAAATCAGAAATGTGAAAACCTTCATCAAAAAGAGAATTGCATGACATCCTTCAATTTTACTTTAGAAAATGCACAAAACGGCCCTAGGTAATATTGGTCGCTTCTGGCCCTCGCTTTCTGAATTCTAGGTTTCTCTAAATTTTTTCACATGTCTGCCCCCCCCCCCCCCAAAAAAAAAAAAAATCTGGATCTTTTTATTTCCGAATCTTATTTCATTAGATTTTAACATAATTTCATAATCTCATGCACTAGGTCTAGATCTATTTGTAAGAAAGTATAGATCTAGTCCAACGAGACTCAATGCTGTGCGACAGCATTCATGTATCTAAATTAGGTCTAGATCTAGACTAAAGATGGACTCTCGATCTATCTAGACCTAGAAAGTAAAGCTTCGGTTCTAAACCCTAAAATCGGTTTAGAAATTTTTGATGTCTGACTATGACTTTTATTCCTGGCTAAGACTTCATTGCCATTATTGACCGAGAGTAGATCTAGATCTAGTCCGACTCCTTGGTCCACTGACAGTCATACTCGTACATGTTGTAGTGAAAACGGCCAGGCCGATTTGGCGTTTTCAGCTACTGATCCTTGTCGTCTGCTACCATCGTCGTCTGCTGCTGGAGACCTCATGGCAAGCCAAGATGTAGTGCCGCGTGCAACTTCACCAGAGGTGACCAATCAGAAGCAGGGATTCGACACCCCGTGATGGAGGATGCGGACGGCATCGCCATCTTTGGATACTGCTGAGAGATGTACTGGAACCAACCTATTGAGAAGTTATACTGTTGTTATTGCTGAGTTATATTGCTGTTTTCTACCTGTTCAGTTGTTCTACTGGATTCATCGTGGGACAGAACTTACGGTGAGTCAATATACTTTTGACTGAATATATGTGATGCATGTATTTCGTCTTTTGTGCAGTACATTTCCACTTTTAAGATTGTTCGAACTGAGCACTCGAACAACATTGGCGTAGTCAGCAGTGCGAATCGCGTTTGCGGAGTCGTGGTGACTGCTAGGCCTATAGCTGCCCGCTGCTTGCTCGGTGGCGGTCAGCAGTGATTTATTGTGTCTATCGCACATGCGTCAGTACGGGGTGAAATTTGCTTGCGTTGGCGGGGGAGAGGGTGACAGTGGGACTGTTAACTTTCCGGGGCTGAGCTTGTGATATTTTGCAGGGTGCTGAGCTTGTGTTGTGTGTTATTTAGATTCACGTTTTAGTGATTTGCAAACTTTTCGAGTGGTGATTGAACTTGCTCAAGTTGTTCAATTATCTATCGCGCTCCCTCGCAACCATCTCGAGGTGAATATTTCTCCACGTGCGTTTTGGGGATTTTCCGTTGGCTTTGGATATCGTTTTGGTATCGCAGCGGTCACATTGGGCACGGAGCTTACGATCTGCCGTGTAGAGTGTGGGTATCGTTTAAGGCGTCTAGCAATATCGTTTCGTTGTGACCTGCGGCGTATAGCACTATCGTTTCGTTTTGACCGACCCGAACAGTGAGAGTGTGCCTGTCGTCATACCGATAGCGTTTTCATAGATCTAGCAGTGAGAGTGTGTCTGGCGCCTGCATCGATCTGTCAGAGTGACGGAGTAGTTGCAGTTCCTAGTTGGGCTGTGCTACATATTCTAGGCTAGTTTTTGATTTCTTTTATATTTTATTTTATATCTTGTTTGTAAGAACAGGGGTAGACTTTCCGCTGAGACCTATTCGTCTATCTTATTTCTAGATATTTGCGTGATACGCTGAGTTGGATTAAAGGGACATAGTTCCTGACTCACATTATTTTTTACAAAAATATCTGTGGATTAAAGGGATAAGTCTCCCTCTTTAGTTTAGCTGTGATAAAATATTTTTCAGCTTTTTACAAAACTATTTTGAGATTAAAGGGATAAGTCTCCCTCTTTAGTATAGCTGTTATAAAATATTTATTGGCTCTTTACAAAAATATTTTCTAGATTAAAGGGATAAGTCTCCCTGTTCAGTTTAGCTGTATAAAATATTTTTTGGCTCTTTACAAAAATATTTTGAGATTAAAGGGATAAGTCTCCCTCTTTAGTTTAGCTGTAATAAAATATTTTTCAGCTTTCTGCAACCATATTTCTAGAATAAAGGGATAAGTCTCCCTGTTTGGTCTAGCTGTATACAATATTTTTTGGCTCTTTACAAAAATATTTCTGGATTAAAGGGATAAGTCTCCCTGTTTAGTTTAGCGGTATAAAAATATTTTTTGGCTCTTTACAAAAATATTTTTAGATTAAAGGGATAAGTCTCCCCGTTTAGTCTAGTTATTTCCGGATTATTTGTGACTGTTATAAGGATTAATTTTGGATTAAAGGGATAAGTCTCCCGTCTTAGTCCCCCTGTTGTTGTTATATTTTTTTAGACTAACGATAGGTGTTAGTATTTATTTTTCTGGTGTGTTTACATTTGGACTACAATTAGAGCTACAAGGTTCTGTTACCTTCTTGACTTGGACGTTTGATGCACACTTTCCTAGCTTACCGGGCTAGGGTCCTTTACGTGATCTTGAATTCTTCTTCAGAATCTAGCATTTGACTTTGGTGTTTGAAGTTAAAGGGACATCTTTTTCGAATTATTTTTTCTACATCTAGATATTAATTCGTGGGTCTTTTGAAGTTAAAGGGACACCTTTCTCGAATTATTTTTTCTACATCTAGATATTAATTCGTGGGTCTTTTGAAGTTAAAGGGACACCGTTTTAGAATTATTTTTCTGCATTTAGAAATTAATTCTTGTGTTTTCTAAACTTAACGGGACACCTTTCCTGAATTATTTTTTCTACATTTAGATATTAATTCGGGGGTTTTCTGAAGTTAAAGGGACACCTTTTTCGAATTATTTTTTCTACATCTAGATATTAATTCGTGGGTCTTTTGAAGTTAAAGGGACACCTTTCTCGAATTATTTTTTCTACATCTAGAAATTAATTCTTGTGTTTTCTGAACTTAAAGGGACACCTTTCCTGGATTATTTTTTCTACTACATTTAGAGATTAATTCTGCTGTGTTTGGACTTCGTTTTTTTCTTAGACCACCGAAGAGTTGGTACTTGTTAGTTTAGGCCGACTAAGCGTTGGTATATTTTTCTTTGCAGGTGCTGATTTCTGTCTTTAGGGTTTTTTCTCACCCCGGTGGTTCGCCTTTTTGTTTGACGGGGAGTGGGGTGTTACCCAATTGGGTTTTAAGGTAATTTTGTGTTTTGGAAAGTTGTTATTTTTAATTGATACATCATGTTGTCAGATATAGTAAGCCCTTTTGAGGTTATTGAAGGCCCACTTCCGGTGAACGAGTGTTCATATGACGAACTCGTGGGCATTCCAGGAGTAAGTCATGCTGTGGCAGGCTTGCTGTTGGAACGTAAAGGTGGTATCACAAGGGATTATTTCTCGTCATTGGTTTCATTGCCGGAAGAGGTTTTGGATCAGCTTGACTTCACGCCCTTTAGTACGGCATCACAACAGTCTACTGGGCTTGCACAAGGGTTGCTGGATCATGATAGAGGTATCATGGGTGAACCTATAGGAGCGGATGGAGAGTTGTTTCAGTCTTCCCATGCACCCAGCCCGGTGCAGGAGGTTAGCCCAGCATTTTATCGGTGGCAGAGGTATCCGCCCCCTCCAGGAGTATCCGAGAGGTGGTGGCAGTCAGAGTCCCACCCAGGCTTTGGTGGTAGAGTTTTACAGGAGGGGTTGCAAGTTAATCCCTCACAGCAGGTCTTACGCCCAGCCCAGCTGGAAAGGGTGCAAGCTCCAACTTCACAACCAGGCACTGGGGGCCAAGAACCCCATCAGATCTTACATCAGACCAGACCAGGTCCCAACTTGTCGGAGTATGATGTTTCAGTCAGGCGGCTATCTGGCCCACCCACAGTGCCGGCAACACCACGAGCCCCATTGGTTCCACCGGCCCAGCTGTTAGCGACAGAATCACCACAAAGTGCGACGACCCAACCTCTTGTAGACCCAGTGGGTCCACCGCCGCAGTTATCGGCTGGCCCTCCGCCAAGAGTAACAGCGGCCCCAGTGCCGCGCATGCCTACTGTATGGTATACGCGTGTACCGCTGAGGTGCGCGCAGGCGCCCGCAACGTCACAGGTACCGCCACAGGCGCCGCCACAGCTACCAGCGGCTCCACTGCCGCAGCCGCAGGCGGCACCGCCAGTGCAACCGGCAGCGGTTGGATCCTATCAGATGACAACAACGCCGGTATCACAAGTCCCATCATCTCGACATGCACAGACTAATCAGATGCAAGTCCAAACAACAGCTTGCCAGCCGGCACCACCACAGTCAAGGGCGTTCCAGCCGCACCAGGCCGCAACACATCAGCTACCCCAGAGCCCCACCACTAGCCAGTCTTCGGGGAATATCTCTACACACAAGACTACTGGCCGCTCCAGGCAAATGGGTTCACAGTCATTGAGCCACATGGGTTCGCTCCCCAAGACCATTAACTATGATGGTCGAGGGAGCTGGAGAGGGTTTTACCTCAAGTTCATGGCCTATGCGGATGAGCAGGGCTGGTCCTCCATTCAAAGGAAATATCAGATGTGGTGGTGCATGAAAGGTATTGGAAGTGACTATTTCTCATTACTGATGTCGCGTGACAGAGACATGTCTTTTGAAGATCTGGTGAGGAGGATGGAGCGCCGGTTTGGCGCGGATGATCCTCTAGAGGTAGCTCAAATGGAGTTCATGCGGGCGCACCAGCTGGCTGAGGAAGGAATCATGGAGTGGGCTGACCGTGTGGTCAGCCTGGCTGTTAAAACTTTCCCAGGGGTTCCGGAGTCTCAAGTACAGAGACAAGGGGTATTGAAGTTTTGTCAGGGGTGTTCTGAACGGGAAGCTGGTTTGCACGCCCTGAACTTACGGCCGGACTCAGTTGAGAAGGCTGTGGATCATGTGACTTGGTATATACATTCGAAAAAGGTTGTGTATGGCAGGCAGAGGAGACCAGAGGTCAAGATAGTCCATTGGCCACAAGATGCTTGGTCATCTGAAGAGGCAGTGATCCAACAGATTGGTGCCCCCCCGCCAGCTAATAAACCCCGGCTGGAGAAGAACAGCTCAGTGCCTGGCACTTCGAGTAAGATATCTTCAGAGGGTGAAAGCTTGACCAAGTTGGTGTCAGCGTTGGATAATCGCACGCGGGCTTTGGAGGAGAGGGTTTCCGATTGGGATGAGAAATTCGAGAAACTGCAGTCCTCCATGGATAATCTTAATAGAAGAATGTCACAAATAGGAAGACGAGGGAGATCGCCATCCCCTGCACCCAGGACTGAGGGCTGTTTCAAGTGTGGTAAGCCGGGACATTTTAGGAAAGATTGTCCTGATAAAAGCCCCGTGGCTTCCGCTTCGGTCCTCAGGGAAGAGGAGGCGTCAAACTCGAGCGAGTCAGAGGAGGAGAGGGAGGCCACACCCTGGCTCGAGCAACAATAGGTCACCCAACTACAGACAAACCTGAGGAAGGTGTAGCCGGTCTTCCAGAGTTTATGAAGGTGTTAGCGGAATATGTAAACCAACTGGAACTGGAAGACGAGGATCCGCATTCCTCAGAGGTAGAATTATCAGCTGGTGAAGAAGAGAGCAACGTCCTCCCTACCCAATGGGAAGAACCGGAGTTGGAATCTCCGCAGGAGGTAGTGGTCTGTCAACTTCGTTCGTCCTCGATGCTGAGAGTAGAGGTAAAGGTGAATGGCGTTACACTTGACGCAG
Source organism: Lytechinus pictus (assembly GCF_037042905.1). NCBI lineage: Eukaryota > Metazoa > Echinodermata > Echinoidea > Temnopleuroida > Toxopneustidae > Lytechinus > Lytechinus pictus. The sequence continues at coordinate 42,294,369 of NC_087251.1, read as the reverse complement.
TGGTAGATTCTGCTGCAGAAGTGACCATTATCTCGGATCGAGTGATGAAACTACTTGACCCTGCCCCGCCCCTGGTGAAGGAAGTTGTTTTGAGCACCGCTGGCCGAGATACACGCTTGCAAGGAGCAGTGATCGGCCCAGTGGAGGTAGGAATTGGAAGAAAGTGTTTTCCCGGTAACATTTACACAGCATCGATAGCGGATGACATGCTGTTGGGGCTAGATTTTCTTGAGCAGCATTCAATCGATATCCTTATAAGTAGTAAGGAGCTGCTTATGGGGGATGAACGGATACCCATGAAGTTCGGAGTTGGTCGGAATGGTGGACGAGTAGCCAGAGTTAGCACCTCACACCGGACCACCATCCCACCCAACACACTGAAGCGTGTCACCGGGGTAATAGACCAGAGGATGAACGCTTGTGTTTTTGAGCCATCATCCGTATTACCCGCTCTAGCACCTAGGTCGCTACATGACGGAGGTACGCTCATTCAACTGTATGTTTTGAACCCAACCGACAGAGTAGTCCATCTGGAGGGCAACAAGATAATAGGCCGGGTCTTCGAGGCAGTGGCTGTGGCTCAGGTGCCATCTTCTCTTCCAGAAAGAGATGAGGAAACCAGGTCACATTCGGCGCCTCAAGAGCTGGAACCTAAAGTCAACTGCTTAACAGAGGACGTGGCGGAAGAGGTGCCAGAACATTTACAGGATTTGTATGACCGATCTTCGGAACTCTTGAACTCTGAACAGGAAGCTGAACTTAGGCGTATCCTGGGGGAGTTCGGAGACGCGTTTGCCCGTCACGACTTCGACTTAGGAGAATTTACAGCTATTGAGCACAAGATAGAGACAGGTACATCAGCCCCAGTAAAGCACAAGATGCGAAGAACGCCGATGCGTTTCGCAGAAGAAGAAAAGGCAGTGCTGAAACGAATGAAGGAGGCTGGGGTTATTCAGCCTTCACAATCGGAGTGGGCGTCTGCACCTGTACTGGTACGGAAGAGAGATGGGGGAGTCCGCTGGTGTGTAGATTACCGAGGACTCAATCAGATCACTCAGAAAGATGTATATCCCCTCCCGAATATCGAGGAGTGTCTGGATACCCTTTCCGGGACGCGTTGGTTTTCCAAGCTGGATGCGAACTCTGCGTATTGGCAAGTCCAAATAGCGGAAGAGGATCGCAAGAAGACTGCTTTCACCACAAAGTACGGATTGTACGAATTTGTGAGGATGGGTTTTGGATTGTGCAACGCTCCCGCGACTTTCTCACGAGCCATGGACTTAATCTTAAGAGGTTTGAATTGGGACATAGTCCTAGCATTCCTCGATGATGTAGTAGTTCTGGGAAAGTCTTTTGAGGATCACATGAATAACTTGAGGGAGGTCTTAGAAAGGTTTAGAAGCTTCAAGTTGAAGCTGAAACCAAAGAAGTGTGAATTGTTCCGGCGCGAGGTAGAGTTCCTGGGCCGGAATGTAGGAGAAAACAAGATCTCTCTGAAACCAGATCAGATTGAAGCAGTGAGGAATTGGCCAGCGCCGCGCAACACGAAACAAGTGGAGAGATTCTTGGGGTTAGTGAACTATCACAGGACCTTCATCAAGAATTATGCAGCGGCGGCTGTTCCTCTGTACAAGATCACTGGGAAAAACATGTTCTGCTGGGGACCTGAACAACAGGAGGCGTTTGACTCTATAAAGGAGCTGCTTACCTCAGCCCCAGTGTTGACCATGCCCAACTTGCAGGATCCATTCATCCTGGACACCGATGCTTCGAATGAGGCTATCGGCGCGGAGTTACTCCAGGTTCAGGATGGACAAGAGAGAGTAGTGGCCTACGGAAGCATATCACTGTCTCCCGAACAGAGAAGGTACTGTGTGACAAGGAGAGAACTCCTAGCAGTGGTGAAGTTCACACGGCAGTACCGCCACTACCTTTTAGGTAACTCGTTTTTGGTGCGCACAGATCACAGTAGTCTCATCTGGCTGATGAACTTCAAACATCCTCAAGGGCAAATAGCCCGATGGTTGGAAGAACTAAGTCAGTATCAGATGAAGGTGATACACCGCCCGGGGAAACAGCATGGGAATGCGGACGCATTGTCTCGAGTTCCTGACACTGAGCTCTTCTGCGAAGAATTCCGGCTAGGATTCAAGTTAGAAGATCTTCCTTGTGGTGGGTGCCCCTACTGTGAGAAGGCTCACCGGAACTGGGCTCCTTTTGTAGAAGAGGTGGATGACGTAGTTCCCTTGGCATCAGTCACAGGAGAACGGAAAAACACCATTGGCCAAAACCTTGAGTCAGGGTTTTGGACAACCCACATGGTGGTGAAATCGGACCCTGATCTACGGTCGGAAGAGGTAGTTGAGAGCTCAAGGCTGATCGCCGAGGAACAGAATATCTCCCAGGCGGTCGAAGAGCCAGAAACACCCCCGGCCGTGAGATCGGATTTACGGTCGGACGAGGTAGTTGAGAGCTCCAGACCGATCACCGAGGAACTGAATATCTCCCAGGTGGTCGAGGAGCCAGAAACACCCCCAGCCGTGAGATTGAAAGAAGAACAAGACAAAGATCCAGAATTTCTTCCATTACGGGAATGGTTGGCCACAGGTGAAGAACCTAGCGAGGGAACTATGATGTTATGGAGTCCCGAGCAGAAGAACCTGTGGATCAACAAGGATACATTTCACCTGGAAAATGGGGTAATTTACCAGAACAAGGGCGAAGGGGATTTACTTCTCATTCCTCACTCTATGAGGGAAGAATTGGTTAGACTTAACCATGATTTGCCCTTGGCAGGGCATGCTGGCAATGTAAGGGTGATCTCCAAGATGAAGAGGCGGTTCTTCTGGTATGGTATGGGGAAGGATGTGAGTGACTTTATCCGCAAATGTCCAACCTGTAACCAATGCAAGAAGTCTGCCAGACACGGGAGGAACCCTATGATCAGCTATCATGCTGGCTACCCCATGGAAAGGGTGCACTTGGATTTCTTGGGTCCCCTGCCAAAAACGGCGAATGGGAACGAGAATATCCTGGTAATGGTTGATCAATTCACGAAATGGGTGGAGTGCATACCTTTGCCTTCACAGACCGCAGAAGTGACAGCCCGAGCAGCGGTGGACCATTTCTTCAGCCGTTTCGGGTGTCCCCTGCAGGTCTTCACCGACCAAGGCCGTAATTTCGAGAGTCGTTTGTTTACAAGCATGTGTAAGATGTTGCAAATACATAAGGCGAGAACAACGGCTTATCGTCCTTCGGCCAATGGTCAGGTGGAGCGATTTAACCGGACGCTGATGGATGCAGTGCGTTGTTTCGTAGGCAAGAACCAGCGAAGTTGGGACGAGTTTGTTCCTCAAATCGCAGGGGCCATACGATCAACAGTGAATAGAAGCACCGGATTTACTCCCAACCGGCTAATGCTTGGAAGGGAAGTGACCCAACCGGTGGACTTACTGTTCCCGATGCCGCAAGCAGCACAACCAGTAGAAAGCGAGGAGTACTGTGCGAATCTGCGTAAGACATTAGCCGATGTACACTCGCTGGCCAGGTCTCATCTAAAAGAGACCCAAAAAAGACAGAAAAAGGACTATGACATGAAAGTGTTCCAGAGGAAGTATGAGGTAGGTGAACGAGTATACTTGTTGGACACGGCTCAATCCAAAGGGAAGTGCAAGAAACTTTGCCCTCCCTGGAAAGGTCCTGCATTGATTGTGGAGAGACTGTCTCCATTCCTGTACCGGGTCGAGTATAAGAATGTTAGGATGACGGTGAACCATGACCGCATGAAACCATGCAGAGATCGGACTATTCCTCCGAATAAGAAAGGGAAGAAGCACAGGCACGAGGAGGTGTATTGCCTTTGCAGGAAGCCCTGGGGAGGAAAATTTATGATCCAGTGTGATAAATGCGAAGAATGGTTCCACGGTCAGTGCGTGGGAATGTCCGAAGAGGAAGGCGAGATGCTGGGGTTGGATGAAGAATACCATTGTCCGGGATGCGCATCTAGGACCTAGGGAAATCCACTCCTTTTCTCAAGAACCTCTAATGGACATGTGGGTCTTGGTATATTATTTATGGGGTCTGGGAGATAAGACAGAGGGAAGTTATTTCCAAATTCTAATGGTGTTTTCCCCTCTGTTTGTATTTCAGATCCGAAGATGCCCCGATGGCCAAGACGACCTAGACGTGCGGAGGAGGAGGGAGAAGATTACGAGGAGCAAGTGAGGAGAAGGGTGTGGGGGGCCACAGATGCGGGCATTTTGCTCCACCCTTCATTTGTGTGCCGTTCGGCGACAAAAATGTCACCAATGGCGTTTGAATGCTTGGCCGTAAAGCAACATGGCTTTGCATTCAGGCGTAGGGACTGGAGGTGGATAACCTGCCTCCAGTATTGGTTGTTACGAACCACTTTCAAAGACCGCGAATGGGTATTGTTAAATGTCCCCAACATTGAGGGGCACCGCAACGTACCTGAAAATGGAATGGACGCGTGGTCCATCCCTCCGGATAGGGACGAGGAGTTCTGGACCCCGGGTGAGGAGATTCCGGCTCCCAGGCCCTATCAGAACCGCGGCCAGCGAGGCAGTCAGGGCGGGGGATTTCGCCAGTCGGCCTCATACGCGGACGTTGCGGCAGGCAGGCGGAGTGGAGTGCCTCGCCCGCCGGCATCACCCAACGCGTCGGCAAGCGGCCAGTCGGCAGGTTCCGCTAATGCAGCGGCAGGAAGGCAAGGTGGAGTTCACCCAGCCAACCCGCCGGCTGGAAGGGCATCCAGCGGGACTTTCCGTCAGCCGACTGGTGCTTCTAGCTCTGGGCAATCTGGGCGTGGGAGGCGTCCCCGTGGTGGGAGACGTAAGAAGAGGCCCGCGCCTGGTAACAAGCCACAAGGCGGGCAGGCTAATGCCAATCGCCCAACCTCTGGCCAGCCGCAGAGCAGAAATAATCAGCGAGAAACTGAGCGGAGCGATGATGTTCGCTCGACCCCAGCTTCTACACGGAGTAGTGGCTCAGGTGCCGGGCAGAGCGGAAGTGCTCGCTCCACCTACGGAGCATCTACTCAGAGAGGTGAGCCAGCAGCCAGGGAGGGCGAAGGTGCCCAACCGGCTCCTAGTTCGCCCACTCAGACAGAAAGATCAGGAGGGAGGCAGAGCGAGGATGCTCGCCCAACTCCAAATGCGTCTACTCAGAGTGGCACGGCAGGAGCGAGGCAGAGCGAAAGTGATGGCCCAACTCCCACTGCCTCCACTCGGAGCGGAACATCCGAAGCCAGGCCGGGCGATCGTCCGCATCTAGCTTCAGCTGCCAGAGTGAGCCGTCCTCGAGAGGAAAGGCGGGGCGAATTTGCCGGGCCGCCTCCCGGACCGGCTCCCAGGCAGTCTTCAGTTGGGGCGGACCGGAATGTCCACCCAACCACACAAGGTTCGCATCAGGGTAGGGATGAGTCCCGGAAGCGGAACCGCTCCCGCAGTCGTAACCGCGGTGGGCCCCCTGCAGGTGGAAGAAAGACCCACGCTGGGTTTTCCTCCATGCCTTCAGAGGCCCCAACCCATGAAATACCGGAAAAGAGGGGCCGCTATTATAAGAAGCCCTGTTTAATACCAGGTTGTGGGGCGATCGCTGGGAAGCTGAAATGGCATGTTTATTCTCATATGCCGGAGTGCTTCCAGGAGCATAAGGGCAGCGTCTATCCTCGCCCGGAGCTTAGTGGGTTGCGAGAGGAAGTGCTGAGGGAGATCTCCCTTTGTTTAATCGGTACGAGGTCATTGGATGCTCTGTGTCGGTTTGTCGACCTAGAACGTCCGGACCCTGTGGGGATACTCGCGCAGCGAGGGCAGGCCGAGATGGTCGCCTTTGCGAGGAATCGGGGCTGGGTATGCTCGGTCCCAATAGGCCTACGTCCCTTGAGTTCCTGGGTAGCACTCCTTCATTGGAGAGTCCTGGGTTTTCTTGTTGGAAGGCTGGGACGCGAGGACCACGACCGTATACAGAGGCTGGGAAGCTTAAGCACAAGTGAAGTTCCTGAAGCAGCTATTCGTCTGGACCGGCGCGAAGTTCCTGCGGCAGCTGGTAGGCCAGATACACGCGAAGTTCCTGCGGCAGCTGGTAGGCAAGAGACGCGTGAGATTCCCGCGGCTGCCGGTAGACCAGATACGCGAGAGATTCCCGCGGCAGCTGGTAGACCAGTTACACATGAGATTTCCGCGACAGCCAGTCGGCCCGACAAGGCGAACGCTGCCATGAGTAAGTCGGAAGAAGCGGATGCTGCAGATGAGACCAGCTCTATTCCTCCGTTGGTAGAGGCATTCTCTGAGGAGTTGTCAGAGATTCCCATGGAGGTGCAGAGTGAGTCACCTGTTCCAGATCTAAAGCCAGGTGAATGTTCTGAGGAGTTGCTTATCAACTCCCGAATGAACTTCCCTTCCGCTGGATCTAAATTGGGCGATGTGTCTGCACAAGGTTTGTCAGACCCAACACCAGAAGAACATTGGAGGGAGTTATTAGTTAACCCGTCATTAGGCTTCCATCGTTCTGCATTTGAACAGGGGTTCATTAGAGCTGGTATTCCGTTTCAACCAGGTACTTCTGGGGTGGTGAGGCCGCCTGCTGTGTTACGAGGGCTGGGCAACTTCCTCCCTCAAAGAATGGCAGTGCCCACAATTGCCCAACCATCCCCGGAGCGGAAACCTAGGTTGAGTTTGGCCGAAGGTTTCCCAAGGTTTGGAGCTGTCTCGCCCAAGCCTAATACACAAACTGAAGTTGTCGAGTCTTTCCAGAGGGTGGAAGTAGTTCGGATAATCTCTGTTGAGGAACTCGAGGACTCCCAGGCTCCTTCAGTGAGTCAGGTTGAGGCTGCCGAGTTAATAACCCCAGGGGTATCAGAGGTTCCGTTGGGAGCTGAGGGGGCAATTGCTACATCGGCTACACCGCGGGGCCAGGTTGGTGAATGGCAGAGAGACGAGTCTCCTGTTGCGTCACCTTCTCCTGTGGTTAGACCAAGGTCATCCGAATCTGTCGAGACAGGCATTAGCCGTGCGGGGCGAATTAGCCTAGCACCGGTGGAGTATGAGGGGGATAGACTTCCAATCGTCATTGATAGTCACTTACACCTGGACAGAATGGAGCAATACCTGGGAATGCGAGGGGTTTCTGCTCTTCGAGCTTGTCCCGGGCGGTTACCATTGAAACCGGTGCGTGTGACCGGAGGGATACTTAACTATTGTGACCCCCAACGGTGGGGAAGAATCTGGTATCCAGAGGACCCCCGTTGGAAGGTGGCAGTTGGTATTCATCCAAAGAAGGCCACTAATGTGACTATGAAGACGATGAGTAGACTGCGATCGCTATTGGCCAGCCAGCGGATTTGTGGTGTCTCTGAGCTGGGCCTGGACTTCTCTATCCCGGACACGACTTGGGAGCAGCAGATCAACATGTTGGTCCAGATTCTGGGAATGCCCATAGGGAATAAGGTGTTAATCCTACATCTATGTGGGTCATCCGGGGATCCATGTGCTACTGCTATCAGTCGAGATGTCCGACGATTGCTGGTTGAACATTGTTCCCGCCAACAGAGGATTCACCTCCATTGCTGCACACTTGTTAAAGAGGAGCGGAGAACATGGTCCGAAGCATTTCCCCAAGCGCACTTCGGCTTCACTGGGAAGGTGAGAGAATTCACTGGCCCCCAGGATGAGGCGCTGAGGGACACCCCTATCGAAAGGTTGCTTCTGGAAACGGACGCTCCTTATTTTAAACCGGAGCGATCCCTTGTGGCGAATACACCGATGTATTTAGGTGAGCTCGCTCAGGAGATAGCCATGAGAAGGGGGGAGACCTTTGCGGAGGTGGTCACTGTGGCGAATGCAAACGCCCGGAGGCTGTATGATCTGCCAGAGTAGCAGCCGTCTATTCATAGTAGCTTTACTCGCCGATGATTGGCTGACATCACAAGAAGTAGTGTAAGGGAACGTTTTACCTGACTTCAGGTGTGATGTTAAGTAGCTGCATGAAGCTTCTACTCTTCCCTGATGGTGTACTTATAAGATGAGATGCATCCTTCTGTGTGCTATTTCCAAAGGGTCATCAGCACCAAAACGACGCTCCATACTGTGTCAGAAGTGGATGATCGTGAAGTGATTTAAGTATATACCCTGAGGCACCGGGTGTTATATTTCATGTTTCGCTTCCGTCTTCTCTTACTGTGGCAGTGGCTGGCAAGAAGAATTCTTCTTTGCCAACGCCACGACAGTTAAGGAGAATACTTCTTGAGGTATGGTCGGCAGCTGGATTGTGCAGCCGTACCATGAACATGTTCGAGATGGGTTTACAAAGGATGTTCTTTCCAGGGCGAGATGGATACTCAGAATTTTCCATAATGATCTCCGAGCATTGCAGTTGCCACATGCTGATAACCCTGCTTTGGTGGTGCAGTACTGGATTGTCAATAGCATTGCTCTGAGCTTGTTGTAGGCTGGGCTTCTCTATGGAAAGAGTTTCTTTTGGTGACTAGTCTCGGATTGTGTCCGATCATGCTAGAATGAAGTGTGTAAGCCTGGAACTTACGGTTCCACTTGCCAGTAATTACTTGCCATGAAGATGGAGAATTCTCCTCTTCTGGGATAATTCTTCGAGAATATCTGGAACACGAGCGCCGTCCCTGTTGTATATTTTATACAGGTGGATGTTCGCGACTTGTTGCCGTCTGATGTAGTGCGTTTTGCATAACTTAGATTCTTGCTCTAGATAGTTCAGGATGTTGTCGAAGAGTTAGAGTGCGTAGGATTTGTATCCAAGCACTGGGTTAGTGGTTTACCCAGTGGGCTGGCATGGCATAATTTGCAGCCCCTGGGAAGTTTATGGGAAGTGAATACTAGGTTTGGTTCGCCTATGACTCCGGTCTAGATAATGGAGCCTTGCTCTTATCCCGTTGAGTCATGGATACTCTGTGCTCTGCGGAAGCTCTAGTGAGGACCCAATGTCCAAGCGGGGGTGCCGAGTGAGCAGTTTCCGAAGGTGGTTAACAGAACTACTGATTGCTGTGTTTTGGCTAGGTTCAGATAGGGGTTGTTGGCATTCCTCATGGGTGTAGCCATGGCCGAGGGACTTTCTTTCGGGTTCCAACGGTCTTGCTCATCCAGAGTTTGAGTGCTTCTTCAGAGATCCCCGTATCGATCCTCAAAAAATTGGGAAGGGAGCAGTGTAGTGAAAACGGCCAGGCCGATTTGGCGTTTTCAGCTACTGATCCTTGTCGTCTGCTACCATCGTCGTCTGCTGCTGGAGACCTCATGGCAAGCCAAGATGTAGTGCCGCGTGCAACTTCACCAGAGGTGACCAATCAGAAGCAGGGATTCGACACCCCGTGATGGAGGATGCGGACGGCATCGCCATCTTTGGATACTGCTGAGAGATGTACTGGAACCAACCTATTGAGAAGTTATACTGTTGTTATTGCTGAGTTATATTGCTGTTTTCTACCTGTTCAGTTGTTCTACTGGATTCATCGTGGGACAGAACTTACGGTGAGTCAATATACTTTTGACTGAATATATGTGATGCATGTATTTCGTCTTTTGTGCAGTACATTTCCACTTTTAAGATTGTTCGAACTGAGCACTCGAACAACAATGTAAATGGAGTCGTTTAGGCCAAGACCTAGATCTAGGCCTAAATTACAGACCTAGATCATAAGCCCTGGGGGTAAGTATCGAGGGTTGGGAAAGTATAAGTTAGACTAGATTTTAATTAGGTAGGCCTAGCTCTTGATAAAATGATAGCATCGATGAATAAATAAAAGTAAAGTAGCCTAGATCTAAGTATAAACATGATAAAGTAAGTAGGGCCTATGATTAAGAAGATCTAGGTCATAGATCTATTGATAATAAAACAAACATGCAGAGCAGCATGTTATTTCTAAGACCGAGTCTATATATTTATGAATAACAATAAGAGTTAAAATGGCGGGGGCTAAATGCAGAAGCCTGAAGTTATGCACAATAAATTTGATATACATATAGGCCTAGGCCTAGATCTGAAAGTGAGGACTGACACAATGTCAATGACAGGCATGACAGGCGTATCTTCATCCACACTCCGCTTCACAGTTTATTCCTGACTGAGTCTCGATCTACTGAAGACAGATGCAGATCTCCCTCTAGATCTAACGTTACAGTGTACAAAAAGAAGCCTCATTCTTCTTGTTTTAATCAATCGTGGGTTGGTCCTTGTTGGAGGTGAACCAAACCAGCCCGATTATCTCTCGATTCCCAGCCGGCTAGGAGCCCGTACAAAATACACTGCAAGCAACATACTGGCTGCACTGTGCGACGATGACAATCTAACTTCAATTTCAAAGACCAAATTCTGCTTTCCTTTAACAGAAGAATGATAGCAAACTCTCTAATTTGTTAAAGAAATAACCTAAGATCACAAAATACAGTGTGAAATGTGTAAATAGTCCACTGAATTCATGTGGTTATATCAATTTATACGTACTCACCGGAGTGTTCGTAGGTCCATTTTGTGTGTGGAAAGAAAAGTTTCAGAATGAATAAATTAGATGACGTAATGAGGTCAAATGAATAATTATTTCTGTAACACGATACCACTAGTATCGATGACAAGGAATCGGGGAAATCGCGTATTAATGACGCTCTTAGCCAATGAAAAGGCCGGATTATGAATATCTTCATGCTCATGAATGTCAATGAGGGCTTATTTTTGTCTTCAAATGATCGCGGTAGGCGGAGCCTAATCTCATTTGTTTTGTGCTGAACGCGCACGCAGCTTTCGGTCTAGTAATATATTATAAGGTCTTTGCTTGCAACTGTAACATCTCCCATATCTATGACAAATCTTGTATAGTTGCAAATATCCGTTTCATAAAAGCAATAACAAATTGTTATCGTAAATAAAAATAAATAAATGAAAAATAGTTCGTGAACGAGCCTGATTTGCAGCTAACAGCCGGTTTTTTTCTTCACACACGTCGTCTGCGATAAAATGTTGATGGTGACAGAATTGAAGTAAAATTTGAATCGGAGATGTAAGTACTTTCTAATTATTGTATTTATTCAATTATTACATCATTTGATAAAGTAGTAAATAAATCACTTCCAAAAGAATGACATTGATAATACATATCATATTTCCATCGTTTTCTACGAGGTAAAAATGCATTTTGCCCGGGGATATCGTGGAGGCATCATCGAGATGCCGAGTGGTCGCTATCACGGAGCTTCGGCGTAGTACACGGCAGTAGTGTTGATGTGTGTGGGGCCGGGGTGGAGCTCGAATGAGCGGCGTTGCGACTTGAGTTGCATCTGTCTTTCTTTCTGACTTTAGTCTTTATTAGTGGGTTTTCGCCCAGCGTCGTACGACGCTATCTACGACGTAGAACGATCTCTTTGTTAGTGCGTCCGTCGCGCTCAACTCTCGCTTGTAAGCAGTTTCGCAAATCGCTGAACGCGGCCGGATCGACCGGCTGGCATGGTTGGCATGTAATGTTGACACGCCAACATGTGCATTGTATATGTTCCTACTATGTGCACACAACTGGCAGTGCCATGTGTCTTGCAGTCGCGTCGTCGACCGGCCGAGCCATGCAACGGCTTTTCAATCATATTTCAATAATCATACTCGTTTAAACTTCTACTGTAACATTTTGAAATTATACTTAGCTTGATTTTAGTATAATTGAAATGGTACTCACCGAAAAACTCGCATTCGAGTCCATGTTTTGAAGCTTTCAGCTATCAGTGTAGTCAGAGTAGAGTACAACATGTGCATGCACGCGATGGGCGAATGTGTTTACATCGATCGGCTCAGCTTGCTCGCTCTACAAGCGATCTGATTGGCTGTTGACGGCTGTTGACAAATCCTACGTTCTAATGCGGACGCCCGCTAATTTGCGGAAGAACCGTCCGTGATTTGAGCTCAAGAACGCTCGGGCCTCTGTTTCCATGAAAGTTGGCGATTTTTGCACACGTACGTTCTACGTCGTACGACGCTGGGCGAAAACCCACTAATTACCTAATTCAGTGCGATATGTGAACAGCTGTGTGAGAGTGAGCCTTTATTTTTTTGTGGCTTGGGTTGTTGTGGGCGACAAAAATACAGTCAAGAATCGAGGAGCATTGATGGGTGTTGATTGGTATTCACGCTCATGTTTGGCCTCGGCTTTGGCATGTTTTTTTTTTTTTTTTTTTTTTTTGGGGGGGGGTGACTGTCACAAATATTGTACTCTGTAACTGTGAGGGATTGTTTTTCTTTTAGTTTTCAGGGGGGTGGGTGGCTTGCGAGTATAAACAGTTTGGTGGCCAGACAGTAATAAAAAAAAGGCAAAATTTTTTTTTTTTGAAAGCTGTGAGTCAGTTAGCAAAAATTTGGGCCTTTTTTAGAGGATCTAAGTACTTCTAGATCTAGACTCTATACAAAATCTGATTTTGTGATAGATTTCGAGTAACCCAGGCAACTGCGGCCCGCTGTACGGGCTGCAGCCCAGGAGCTGCCCGTGTATTACACGGACAGCTCCTGGGCTAGCGCTAGTTGGCAGACAAATGGGGTAGAATTGTGGTCACCATATCACCCCAAATTAAAGGGGGAAAATTATGCACTTGCCTCTATTACATTGATGAAGATCTATCGAGACACAATACTATCGTCGATGCATAAAGTGTAAGCTCAAAAAAGGCGAAAGTTATGTCGCTTTCGTTCTCCTGCTTTCAAAATTGAAAACAAAATGACAGATCGATACCGGGGCTACTTTTGCTTTTTTGAGCTTACAGTTTATGCATCGACGTTAGGAATGTGTCTCTCAATAGACCATTTTTTTTTTAATTTAGACAATACAACACTTCTATGTGTGAATCATATCTAAATGCATAACTATTAGTGTTGTATCCTAGGCTGGGTCAGCCGAGACAGAGACCGCTAAAAAAATTTGCATGTTTTTTTGTTGAATTCAATTGACCATTGACCCCCCCTCAAGAAAAATAAATAAATGAATAAATGAATGTAAAAAATTGAAAATAAATAAATAGAATAAATTAAAAAAACAGGCAAAATATATATATATTACCGGTATAATCTATAGAGAGGGGGGGGGGGGTGGGGTGGAATCTAGATCTAATAATAGTGTGTGCATTAGAAATTCACATTGCGTTGATGATGGACACAATTTATGTGCTGGAAATGACTGCATTTGTCAGGCCTCGGAGCCGAGACATCAAGACAGAGCGACCGAGGTCGAGACATCAGGCTTCGAGGCCGAGGACGCAAATTCTGGTCCCGAGGCCGTCCTCGGTACACAACACTGATAGCTATAGAATCAGCATGCTCTCTATACCCTACAAGATTTTTAACAAAGACATATGTGTTTCAACAAGAAATAATTGGTCAACGTATATCTGAATGGGGTATTGTACAGTACTATTGATCAACCAATGATACGAGTTGTATTCTGAGATTTAAATCCATGTTCCTCTTTGACCAATGTTGTCAAATAAAAACCTTGCTTTGAGCATAACATCCTCAAGGTGGTCTGAAATTCTATTAGAAGAAGGTACATGTACTCTTCTGTGGAAGTTCATTTTATGCTTTGACTGCTATATCTACAAGTTTTATTATCAATATACTAGTGTTCTGAAGTTGATGTGTTAAAGGTAAATTGTGACATTGGTTTATTTCAAAACTTTCTTTTAGATTTCACTCTTCGCTTTTCAAAATACTCATAAACAAGTTCTGAGTCCATAAAATGTATTGCATTGGCCAAAAGAACTGTTTTTATTCTCAAAAAAATATATAAAGAAGAGAAATTTTGCCAAGTGAGCTTTCTTTTGATGCAGATTTTGAAATTGATATAAAAAATGAAGAGCGCCACCTTGAGACCAAATGACATCAATACCTGCTCATGAATATTCATATCCATCGCCTCTGCGCTTGTCTCACGTGCCGATCTGTATACCGGCTATACAGTACAGTATCGGATTGAACGGCGGAGTCTGTTTGCGACTTTTTCATTCATATCCTGTAGGAGCGTGTGCATTCGCGCAGTCCCTCGACGGCAAATTAAATAACTTGGAAACAACCAAGGAACTTTTTTAAATGACCATCATAATAATTGTGATGTTATGCACGTTGTTTTTCAAATCGCGGAGAATAGGTCCTACGTACATCTTGATATCTGGGCAGAGTACCAGGTACCGAGAGACGGCTTCCTTCCCTTTCCTTGCTTTTCATCTTTGCTTCGTTTCTCTAGCTGTATTTTTTTTTCTTTACTTGTCCAGGGTATGAAGGGAGGGAGAATTATGGTTGCTTGTGAAAGGGCTATTCTTATTTTTTTTCCCGTTTTTTATTTCTATTTTATAATTATATTTACATACGCATTTTTGTTTCGATTCCGATTCACTGAATCGTTATCAATTTCTTCAGGTTCTGTATTTTGATTTGTTCATTATTATAACGTGTTGTAACATTTTTTTTAAAGGAAAAGGAAATCATTTTGTATTGAACTAGCTTTGCCGCCATTCTTCATTATTTTGCTTTGTGCGTTATATAGGCCTATAAGATGCTCTTTCTCTTCCAGTGATTATTTGTCAATATACTGCCTCAATGTATTTATCACAAAAAAATGACAAATACCGCGTGGCCTATGCCTTTTTTTTTAAACAATATATTCTGGGGCGGATCCAGCTTTCACTAATAACGGGGCCGGGGTGAACAATATTTTCATCCACATTTTTCCCGATCGATCGGCAGCTCAAAGCTAGTTTTTGTTGGAATCTATAGTCGTAACAGTACTAAACCCTATAAAAAATGCGAGCGTGAGGTATTATTTTCGGACTGTGTATTGTGTCCTGAAAATTGATCTGAGCAATATGATCATTAAACAATTAAGATGCACACTGACGGATAAGGTGCTCAAAAATTTGAATAAGTAAAGGCCTATTTAGTTCCCTTGTTCGTTTTACTATAAGCCCTTCAACAATGTTTCCGTGTTTTGTATTACATTGATCAGTTAATATTTCTTTATGTCTCATACTATTTCGATATGAATTATACCTTGTCATTGTACTTGTTACTATGATTTTATATACTAATAACTCTGAACTTGTGAACCTGTTTAACCATGACTGAATGAATAAATCAATAAATGAATTGGTATAGATGAAAATATGTTCCATCGAACAGGCAATGCGAACACAAAGCGCGGGCTAAATTGTTTTTATACTTGTGTAGTGACATGATTGGCTCCCACCCCTCCCCAAGTCTGAATTCCCCTCACCTTTTTTTATTCATTCTTCCTCTTATATCCCCCCCCCCCTCTGCTTTCGTTCATATTACTTTGCGCCGCCAATATCGGGGGGGGGGGGGCGTAACGTCGGCCTCCTGGATCCGCCTATGATACCGGTGCGTAGGTCTGTATGTTATAACCATGTAACATCGATCCCCCTCCAAGTTTCTCTTTGCATTTTTCTTTTCAACTTGTTATGGTAGTATACTGAACAAGAACAAGTATGACGTCTCCTAGGTGCCTCTCCCTCCACCCACTCCTCCTCGGTCTGCTGCATGTGCTCGGATAATAAAATTACGTACTTATCATGGTGATATATATATAATAAAATTGCAAATTTTATTGCAAAAACTGCATTACTCGTGAATTTGTGTTTCGCATTTCTGATGTCTTATTAAATATATATATATATATTCGAGGACATACAGCTAGGCGGAACTATTTGGGGGAAGGGGTCTTCCATCTCTGTGTGATTCCGAAGTTCCGATGATGGTTCAGAGAATGTACTTCATGCAAAATCACGTTTTGGCATGACCTCTCAGCGCTGGGCATATCGACGGACAAAAAAATGCAAAAATGTGATGGATCGAAATGGTAAAAAATATATATTTTAAAGAAAACCATCGTTATAAAATGCAGTCATACCAACATATTTTTGTTAATACCAGTTTGAACTTAGATAAAAATTATAACCCGAGGCTATATTAGCAGCAGGGGCGGCGGAACCGGGGGGCGGCAGGGGCACTTAACCCCCTACATAAAAAAATCCCAGTAGGAAAAAATGCCTTTTTTAAATGGAGAGTGCACTTATTTCAAAATGATGTACATGAATGTCCCTTTTCAAAATAAAATACCCTTTTTGAAGTCAAACGATACATTTTAGGTTGGAAATCACAACATTTTTGGCTCGCGCTTCGCGCCCACATCATTTATTTTTTAGGAAGGCACTCACTTTGTTTTGGTTACAACTTGTGCTTATAATGTTCAATTTTCAGGTTTAAATGTCAAAAATCTTCAGCTCGCGCTTTCCGCTCGCATCAAAGGTACACATTATGTTCTTGGTTTCAAACTGCTTAGAATATCCAGTTTTCAGGTTGAAATATTACAAATTTTCGGCTCGCCGCGCTTCGCATCAATTATTATTTATTAAGACACACAATTAAGTTCTTGGGTTAAAAAAGTGCTTAGAATGTCCAGTTTTCTGGTTGGAATATCGCGCTCGCGTCCATTCTTCAATTAGATGCACATCTTTTTCATAACAAAATTGCTCGGAATGTTTGATTTTCATGTCTTATTAGTCATGTTAGTACAAGCAATGTCTAGAATTTATAGCTCGCGATTTGCGCTCTTAACACCTCGCAAGAATGCTCTTTTAACAATAATTTGCGCGATTTGACCAAAAAGCGGCGAGTTTCACAACTTCAGATTTGAAAATGTTCAAACTGTTTGCTTGCTACGCTCGCTCCCGGAAAAATAAAGCCTAAATAGATATTTTATCAATCAGAAAAGACTTTAAAAAGGTTTTGCTCAATTTAATTACTACAAAACGCACAACTACTTAACACAGATGATAATCTCATGGTGAAAATATAAGTTTGCATAAAAAATGCAATTTTTTGCATATAAGTGCCTTTTTTCGCTTTGTCCCCCCCCCCCCCAAAAAAAAAAAAATTGAAAATACGTTCCGTCGCCTATGATTCCGTCACCTATGGCACTCGCTGGTATTTGAATATATCATCATTTACACCCTCTCAAAGAAAGCAGACTTACTTTTGCCCTTTATTTTGCCCACAATGGAACTTACAGGAAAGCATATCAAACAGGATGCAAATGGAGGTCTATTCAGCCGGACGTTATTATACGCTTTGGAGTTTGGATTCTTGTTTGCCTAGAAAACGTAAAGTATTTCAAGAGTTTTTATATTTTCATTACATCTTTGTCCTTATTTCTCTATATCCGTAGCTCTACCATGTGCGTATTCGGGGGCGCCAAAATAGGGAGAAAAGGGAAGGAAAGAAAAGGGGTTGACGAATTGCTGTTTGACATGGGGGGGGGGGGTGGATGCGCCGAATTGATGTTCAACCTAGAGTATGTATATAGCGGGTGCCGAATTTATGTTTTGCTTAGGGGCGCCGAATTGATGTTCGACCTAGGATGTGCCAAATTGATCTTCATCCTAGGGGGGGGGCGAATTAATGTTTTACCTCGGGGCGCCGTATAGATGTTCGACATAGGGGCACCGAAGGGCACCGAAATGATGTTTAACCTTGGGGATGGGGCGCCGAATAATTTTTTTCTATATACGGTTGTCGAGTTGCTGTTTGACATATAGGGGCGCCGAATTGATGTTCAACCTAGGGGGTGCCGAATGGATATTCACCACACGCCAATTTGATATTTGTCTCGGTGCATCAAATTCAGGTTCAATTTACCTAGGGAGGGGAGGGGGTGCCAAACTCATGTTTGCTCCCATCAATTACCAATCATGTTCATGATTACCAAAAGTGCCTAGAAAGTCCTAATTTTAGATCAGAATATAAAAACAAATTCATCCTACTCTTCGCATTAATTGTTTAGTAAGGTGGCGATCCTGTTCATGGTAAGATAAGTGCTTAGAATGTCTGACTTTGTATCAAAATATATAGATTTTTATTCAGCTCGCGCTTCGCGCTCGCATAAACTGTTTTGTTACTGATCATCCTTTTCATGATAACCGAAAATGCTTACTCAAATGTCCAAATTTTAGGTAAGAATATGAAAAAAATTTCATCTCGCTCTTTGCGGACGCATCAATGTTTAGTTAGATGACAATCCTGTTCATGATTACCAAAAGTGCTTAGAATGTCCACATTTTAGGTCAAAATATCAATCACTTTTTAAGCTCGCGCTTCGCACTCGCACAAATTTACGAGGTCAGAATATAAAAAAATTTGAACTCGCGCTTAGCGCTCGCATTAATTATTTAGCTATATACCCATCCTGTTCATGGTTATAAAAAGTGCTTATGATGTCCAGTGTTGGATTGGGAATTCAAAAATTGTCAGTTCGCACTTCGTGATCGCATAAAATGTTTTGTTACTGATCATCCTTTTCATGATAACCGAAAATGCTTACTCAAATGTCCAAATTTTAGGTAAGAATATGAAAAAAATTTCATCTCGCTCTTTGCGGACGCATCAATGTTTAGTTAGATGACAATCCTGTTCATGATTACCAAAAGTGCTTAGAATGTCCACATTTTAGGTCAAAATATCAATCACTTTTTAAGCTCGCGCTTCGCACTCGCACAAATTTACGAGGTCAGAATATCAAAAAATTTGAACTCGCGCTTAGCGCTCGCATTAATTATTTAGCTATATACCCATCCTGTTCATGGTTATAAAAAGTGCTTATGATGTCCAGTGTTGGATTGGGAATTCAAAAATTGTCAGTTCGCACTTCGTGATCGCATAAAATGTTGATAGATACTCATCCTGTTCTTGATTGCCAAAAGTGCTCATAGATTTTTTTCCCCTCAAATTTTAGGTCAGAATATAAAAAAAATTCAGCTCACGTTTCGCGCTCGTATCAATAATAATTGTTTAAATAATTCATATACATATCATGTTCACGGTTGCAAAAAGCGTAGAATGTTTGATCGGAAAACAGATGAAAATATCCCCCTCCCCTATTGGCGAAAGCTGGATCTAGCCCCGGTTAAGAAATTACAGCTCCCGCACATAATTTTAGTATGGTCTACCACTCTGATGAAAAGTTGAACTAAATTGAAACCCCAAAACGCTTAAAAATTCTATGCTTTCTGGTCGCATTCATTCTTTTCAAGAAGTGGATACAACTTTGATCTTTTTTTACATGGACACACTATGGACACATTAAAAAAAATGGTCTTCGATTGCCTTTTTCACGTGGTTGTGGAATAAGACAATTCAAAATGCATTTAGGCACTTTGGGATTGCCTGAGTGGTCGGGTCGGGGTGCAATTTTCCGAAAAGTTCACAGGGGCGCAAAAATAGTGACCCCCTCGTGGTGCAAAATCCTGGATATGCGCATGTCCGTCGGGCATCGTTTCCACTTTTGTACCTCTTTATCTATACCGGTGTGATACTATATAAGTCCATGGATCAGTTTACTTCCATTTCGTCTGATGCCAAATCGTCAAATTGCCAACTCGCCTACTATCATTAAAGTCTACCATAATTATGTTCATCCACTATCGTCTAGTAACCAGTTGGTCCAATAGCCATTCAGTCCATATACCATTTGGTCTAATTGGACAACGTGCTATTGTGCAAAATGAATGAAAATGAATTGGATACTGGACCAAATAGTTGTTCGACGAAATATTGATGGACGGAATGGATATGGACTAAATTAAATCAGACCATGTGGTGAGTGCAAGTTGGCACTTGGCAGTCGACGACTTGGCAATTTACCAATGGACCTACTAGGCCACTAAATTGAACTTGTCCGAGTGTGCCATAACACCTAAACTGCAGGCTTTCTCATATCCGATACCCCCCCCCCATCCCCGCCGCCCCAAGAAAGGGAAGGGGGGCATGGAGGAGAGAGAAGCAATAAAGAAAGAAGTAGATTGTTGAAAGGGAATCAAAATAATATGAATCAAAGGGAATGTAAACGCAATATCATACTCTGTTTGAATCGCTTCTCTTTCATGGAATTTATATTTTGAATAGATCGTTTCATTTCAGTCTTTCACATTATTTTACTTTCAACCCTGTATTTCATCAGCTTTACTATCAAAAGCCTGCGTAGCGAATTACAAAACGTCCCATCCTTGTTTCACCACCCATGACATTACGTAATTATCATTTTATTATTATCATGTAATGAAATTCATACTGTGTTTACACGCTGCATCTGCTGTCAGTTTGACTACCTTGTAAATATTTATTTACAAGGTAAAGCTTATTTCCAAGGTAATATTTATTTACAAGGTAAAGCCTATTTCCCCACTGGAAAATAGCTTTAGAGCTTCCGTGGGTCATCCTGTGTAAGCCTGTTGTTTTTAATGCTACTGTATATATATTATGGTGACTTGCGAAATAAAATCAATCAATCAATATTTTTTGACGATATCCAGTTGAAATCAGTGGCGTTCAAAATAATGGGGAAGGATTGGGGCTATATGGATTCCCAAATTTGTCACGGCCAATACAAAAAGAAAGCGAGAAGGGGAACTAATATCTGAATATTATGTCAAAATCTATCACCGATAAAAAATGATTTGTGCCCGACACATATATCTGGCCCCTTAATTCATATATTTTACGTTTATTATTTACGCCAATAGTTCAAGCAAGGTTCCTAACATCTTTCTGTATTTTTCGATGTTTACACAATTCCTAGCCTTGGGTTGGGGGTTGTGTGTATTCCTTATGTTCGCATTTTTTAATGTTATTTTTCTATTTATTTCAATATTATCCTCTCCAACTTTATTATGGTATGACTATTCAAGGAATTATAATTACTCGTTTGCTTGCATGCTCCATGACCGCTTTGCCTTCACTCCGGGGGGGGGGGGGGCACTTACATTGACGAGTGGATACCATGCGCGACCCCAAAAACACAAAAATATTAAAAAAAGGGTATCTATGTTGCTAGGAAAGCTACGTGTTTAGGGTAATATTTTCGGGGATGATGAAACAAAATTAAAATGTTTTATAAAGGATGTCCTTTTTGCCCCAACACTACGTGTTTAAAGTCCGACTTGCGCGAGTTGTGGAAGGTGCATGGGGCCGTACTAAACCAAAATAATGATGTGTAAAGGTAAAACCAACGACCGACGGACCCGACATAACAATAAAATATCGCTGTACTTGTTTAGGGGTTCATTTCGGGAATACTTGCCAAGAGTATCGTTTTGTTTCCAATACTTGTTAAGGGTCGGTTTGAGACGCCAATACTTGTTAAGGGGTGCAGTTTGAGAATATGGAAAATACGTGTTTGGGTGCTTTTCGAGACCCCATGGTCGCGCATGGTATCCACTCGTCAATGGAAGTGCCCCCCCCCCCCCCCGGCCTTCACTTCTCTCAGTGCGTATTCAGAACTATTACTGTATTCTCATTGATCCCCCTGGAGTTGTAAAAAACCCATAAAGGCAAAATATTATATTTTCATCGGCAGCACATGTGCATTAATTACATCATCATAAATTAAGTACATCAGGGTCCATGATCAGAAAAAGCGTATACCCATTAAACCTCGCCAGATGGGGCTTGTCCCAAAATAAAAATTTTATTTTTGTCTCGTTTCGAAATTTCATTTTTATTTTGGCTGCTATATGCTTCAAGCACATATTTGCTTACTGTATATAGTTTGCCTATGCATTTTACTCATTATATATATATTTTTTTATATATTGTATTTCTCCAGTCACTACATATACGATTGTCACTTGTATTATGATCATGTCTCAAGCATTGTAAATTTGTTTTGTATATTATTCCAATAAATGCAAAAAAATCCTGCAAAAAAAGCCACATCACCACATAGTTGAACCATTCCAACTATTTATACGATCAATACGATCGCCTCGACTGATCTGATACGATTAATTATTCCGCGATTATAATTAAGGCCCTTGGAACCGGGGGTGCAAAGCACCCCCAAGATTTTACAATGGGGTGCGGCGTGCATTATTTTCCATGTAGGCAGCTCCCCCTGGGATTCTGGTATAGGTGTCGAATTTGATAAATGTAGGAAAATTACCAACATTTTGTATTGGAACCTTTTTTAATGTTTTTCTTTTGCTTTGTCAAATTTTCCTCAGCACCGCCACCAAAAAAAAAAATCGTGACAGTGTGAACTTGGCACTTTTTTTTCAATCATAAAAAATGATTATATTATTTTCCCGCATGAGTTTTGAAATATTGACACGTACGCCAGAATCTCTTTGGTCCTAATATGAAGCATAAATTTCCACGTCTATAAAACAACAGTTATCATTCGTTTTTCCTATAGTTATAGCAGGGAAATGGGAGTTACAATTCCATTGATAAATAAGTCTAAAATGTTATGCCAATCAAGATGCAAGTCCCGGATGCAAGTAATGTCTTTGTCCTGCTCATGTTGCAGTCATTCACATTTTTTCAACGGTTGAACTGCTCGTGCACACTCTGTATGCGTATAGGCCTTTCCCGGAGGCCTTTCTTCCTCTCATTTGTTATAAAATTTCATCTTTTTATCAATTCTTTCTACTTGTTTACTGTCTATGAAGGGGTAGCAAGTTGATCTCCCATGGGGTGCCCCTATCTATTGCTGCATCATTTGTATCCATTTCTCTTTGACCATCCATTTCTTGGGAAAATACATCAATTGGATGATCCATTTATATATGCCTATCCATCAATTCTTTCAGTCATCCATCCACCGGTCGTGCTGATGGTTTGATTATAGCATGGACGTAATAGGTCCATGATTGTATAAAGTATAAAGCGCCCTACTATATCATTATAGGCTACCCCCACCCCCTCCCCATACTACATAAAAACTCGGCGACCCATGTACACATTTCAAAGCAGACGTAATGTACATGCACAATTCCCTTGTACATGTTGCACCTTGCTGCTTCTCCAGGTTTGCTTAGTCTTCTTTCACATACGTTGTTGCACTTTGCCCCACGGCGTGCCTTGTAAAGTTCTGTTGTAAGACTCTACATGCTGGTCGGCCCTGGAAATCACAACTCTGAAGCACGTGCACCGCGCAATACTCAACTTCTCATTTTTCCATATCTCGATGCAAGCTTTCTTGTGTGGATGCAAAAATAAGAGTTTTCCCAGAAATCTTGTCCCTGACGTCATGTCTGCCCCCCCTCATTTTTTGACTCATGACGCCTTTACTCTGCTTGTTCGACCTTGAGCCGTTGGTCCCCTGGTTGCTTGCTCACAGGCATTCGTGCTTTCTTAGCAGTCAGGTAAAAACCTCGGCACAGAAATAACAGAAATTAGCAACTTGATGCGTACGTTGGTCACATTCATGCTATCACGGTCTACACAATGTAGACTACACGTACGTACTTCGCATCAACAGGTTTCTCAGCTCACCTTTTGACCTCGCGAGTTCAATCTAAACAAACGAAGAGTAGTCAAGTGTTGCATTGGGATTGTATCTTCGTTATGTTTTACTACAGGCCTATATTTAACCCCGCATTGGGGTTGCATCTTCATTATGTTTTACTATAGGCCTATATTTAACCCCGCATTGGGGTTGCATATTCGTTATGTTTTACTATAGGCATATATGATTGCATCTTCGTTATGTTTTACTATAGGCCTATATTTAACCCCGTATTAAACAAACCCTGTTTTATATCGTAGAACCTGCTCTGAAAGTAATCGTTTTTCTCTTCGCCCTTTCCCTTCATGCTTGGCTGTAGACAGAATGGTGGTGGCCGTCTGTTTAGAGTTTTAAATATTTTTGGGCTAACTTTTTTTTCCAATTTCTCCTCTGTACTTTGCGAGTGGATCTAAATAATCTGAAACTGACTGAAACATTCAGGAAAGATAAAAAAAACACCAAAATATCAAATTAGGGTATGTTGTATCCATATCCCTTTATGATGGCTCTCCTGATTCTCTTTCACCAATCCACTTCTTTCTTTCTTCTCTCTCCTCCCTCCCCCTTTCCTTTGGGGAGGGCCAAGGAGTCAGTATACAGAGTATACATACAGTGAGCTGCGCTATAGCGCCTCGCTGTAGTTCCCGTATATGTATCACGCCAAGCTATACATGAAGGGAAAGGTGCATAAAAGAGCTACAATCCACATGAATAAAGATCAAACTCGGAACTCGGCCCTTGCCCATCTCTGGGATTCTCGTATCTCTTTTAGTCTTGGAATACTTTCAGATTCATGACATGAGAGTCCGAAAGTAAGCCGTATTGGGCAATCCTTTGCTTCGTCATTCACGTCAGATAATCAACGTGTCTGAATCCTTTTTCACGCGTACGATACATTTATGGATATAGCTCAATATAGTATTCTTATCCTGTGTGTGCTATCGCAAATAGTGGATTATATCTGAAACTAATGCAGAGCGCAAGCATGTCGCTAGCCGCCTAGCATCGGCTCATTGAGCTTGCACGCACCGTTCGATGTTTGCTTTCTACTCAGCTACACACACAGAGTACTGCACTTTGTTGATACGGGGATTTCTTGATACTGCGCATGCGCCATGACGTATTTCATCAATATGCATGAGTCGTAATGAATATGCATGATTCGAACGGTGTTCTAATATCAATTTATTTTTTAACCCGAGAGGGCGTCAATAAGAAAGTTCAAACTTTTATCGTTTAACCGAGATTTGTTATAATATATGTTTCACCCCTCAATATCATGAGAATATAAAAGTTATGCAAGTTTCTTTTCCGTGATAAAATAGAGCAATAATATAGGTATTTAATGAATGTAATAATTTCAAAATTGATTCATTGCCCTTGTCTGAGATCAACCAATCATACACTATACCTTTAATAATCAAATGTTTTAATGTTTATTCTACTTAAAACATAATCGATGGCAGCAGGAGCAAATGTTGGTCGTGATGAGGCGTATACCACCATCAACAATGCTGCAATTGCAGTCACCACCACCACTGCTGCCACCACCATCAGTGCTACTAATGCCACCACCACCAAGTCTGCTTCTGCCACTGCCATCACCATTGCCACCGCCACTACCAAGACCACTCCTGACACTAAGCCCCCAAGTCCTCAACTGACCAGATATTTCAGCTGGAGAAGGATAGACAAGGAACTTCAAAGCCAGGGCTTGCCGGTCTCCTACAATAAGAAAAATGCCAAGGGCCCATCTAATGAACTTGTTGCAGAATATTTGGCCACAGTTGTAGAAAAGCAGAGACTAACATGCAGCCACAGGTAAAAATCAATGTCAGATATGATGGATAGTCTTTGAAATATGGGTTGCAGAATGAATATCAGTAAAACCCATCATGATGTGCAATCTGATTTAACCGTAAAAAGGCGGTGGGGGGGGGGGGCTCAAAAATTTTCGCGATAAATCCACAACGTGAAAGATGGTGCCGCGTCATTATATGCCTTTTTTTTTAAAGATTCATGAGTTTTCAGACAAAATTTGTGACACGTGGGTACCCGGTTCTGTAATTACGCAACGTTGTGTAAGTACATGTCAGAATTACTTTAAGATGTGATTTCATGAACAAATCCAATGCAAATTCTGTTTCTAGCCAAAATTCATAATTGTATCATACCGGTAATTTTTATTTTTACTGATTAAAATCAATTACTTTCAAGTTGCTTATGATCAGAAAATTTTGTCAACAATATAAAAAAAAAGTAAAAAAAAACAACAAAGAAATACTTCAGAAAAAAAAAAAACAGATAAATGGAATTTGATATCATTTAACGTTTATGTGTCTGAACAAAAAAAAAAACACTTCAAGGGCTTTGTTTATAGATTTCCAGCCAAATTCTAATTTCATGCATGAATAAGTAAAATTTATTAATTACAAATAAATTTAAATAATTTTAGAACGATCAAATATACAATTTTTTCATCTGTGACAGGCATGTTGCATTTTTTCACAATTGCGCAATTAACGGTCAAGATCTTGAGGGCCCCCACCCCCCTTCCGCCCATCTTTCCTGCCTCCAAAATACCCTGGCAGTCTTATTAGGGTTAGATTAGGTTTACATTAAAATATAAAATTCTTACAATGGATTTCAGTGGCGTAATGAGCCAAATATTTTGAGAGGGCTAAATATGGTGGATGGAACAAAAGTTCTCCAAAGATGCAAGAGAGCGAAGGGAGTGAGCAAAATTGTTGAACTTTTAAATACAGAAATCAAATTTTTAGAAAGATTTTGACGTAATCAGAAAATAATAGACTATTTCACCCTTTCCCATTCCCTTTTTTTTTTCTTGGTCATGAAACATTGGGGGGGGGGGAGGCATTGCCCCCTCATCTATACACCAGTGATGGATTTAATACTTTTTGCATGTACGATGACAACGCTCGCTCTCTCTCCCTCACCCATCCTCACTACGTGTACATGTGTGTGCAAGATAAATTATGAGGAACAATTGCATAGCATATGAAGTGATGTTTCTCAACCAGATATTCCTTATATATTATCTATTGTTGCATGTTTGCATTTTTGTTCATCATATTAACCCATCTTGATCCCTTTACCCCCCCCCCCCCCCCATGATAAAAACTTAGTAGTCAAATGACGTTTCCTCTTATTTTCTTTTGATATACATGCAATGTATACATGTGAGAGAAAAAAGTGCCAAACATTTTTTGAAAATTTCAATTTAATTTATTCCTTCAGGTGAGGCTTTGTCCACATTTCCAGAAAGACACAAGATAGTATCAGAAAGCCATGCCAAAATCAACGACTGAAGGGTTCGGAGAGCCATTCAAAGAGCCTAGAAATGTGATATCACCTGTAAGTTAAACACTCTTGATTATAATTCTGATTCACTTTGGCATAGGAAGTATGTCACATGATAACAATTTGAATGATTTTTGTCTTCTTGATTTGCTCTTCGTCAAGTGTTAAATTGATATATGATATTTCTTTTACAGCTGCAAAAACAACAAACCAATATCAATCATTGGTAGATAATGTGACTTGCTTTCTCTTGCCAAAGTGGTACATGAATATTCTGCATTTCTATAATTATTGACCCCCACCACTACCACCTAAGATGCAACATGTCAAATTACTGCAAAGACATAGATGCTAGTTATTCACTTCATCATATTTTTAATCATTAATTTGTCAGTAAAGGAGTAATAGGACTCAGGTAGATTACCCGAAGAAGCTCACATAATTTTTTTTACTGGTAGACCCTTTACATTCATTTGATGAATTGAGTTGATGCAAAATCAACTGAATGTAAGGAGTACAAAATCCTGTTAATAAACCTTACTAGGTGAGGCTATTCTGGTAGATCATCCCGGGGGCGCCTGAGGATCTTGTCCATTTTGAGAAATCTTGCAAAGTATCGAAAGGTGCCTCCACCCCCCCCCCCCCCCAGTCTATTAAGGGTTAACAATGAAAATGAAATTAGGAATAACTTTGGTATCTTGCTTATATGCATTATGAATTAATTTCTATTTCAGGTACTTCAATCACATGAACAGCAGCAGGAGCAACAACAACAGCAGCATAAACAATTTCTGCAGGAGGTGCAAAAACCACACCGGCAACCTCAACAACATCAAGATGTCCAACAACCACTCCGGGAACATTAACAGCAACCACAACTTCAGCAAGAGTTTCAACAAACACATCAGCAAAAACCAACAGCAGCAGCAACAACAGCACTTATGAAATGAATTTAATTAAAACTCAAAAGCCAATGAGGAAACATCTTTTACAAAATGAGACATCATTTGTTCATTCTTTTACAGGATAAAGGAAAGCTTTTTTGAAAGTGTAAATTTGCAGGAACGCAATGTATGTTCCCTCTGTATCTATTTATTGAAATAAATTTGACTTTAAAAAGAATGAATGATGATTCAATAAATATCTACTTTTTATTTGTCAATGAGTAAAAATACATGTATTTTCTATTTAGAATGACAAAAAGCAATTTATCAAATCAAAATCATCAAAAAATTGACCAATATGGCTCTTAGGCCCTCAAAATTGTTGGTATTTTGATGAAAAAGCTGTTTCTGCGGCAATATTGCCGCAGAAATTGTCATTTGCCGCAGCTCCTTGAGCTGCGTCAAATATTGCCGCTGAAATTGTCATTTGCCGCAGAAAGTATCTGCGGCAAAGTTTTATGAAACGGAAACTTGACGCTGTTTTAAGATTTGCCGCAGAAACACAGATTTGCCGCAGAAAATGGGAGTTGCCGCTGCGGCAAATGTTTTATGAAACGGGCCCTGCCAGAGACAATATACAAAAGAATATATGAAATCATGTTGGAACCAAGCATATATAAAGGCCAGAGATTTTGTGTTTTTTTTATTCTCCTATTGCTGCTTTCAGCTAGTGAATTGGACCAACTTCATAAATAATACATCATAATAACTTCATACATCAAGGTACCAGTAAAATATGTAATTCATAAACACATACATTAATTATTGATCCATTCATTTTTACAATTCACTGAATTGATGTCAGAAAAAGAGGGGGAAAAAGAAGAATAAACACACCCGCACATGCCACACACAAGTCCTTCACGTTCCCATCTTCCCCACACCGCCCTCCCCCACGCCGGCCCCACCTTCGAGTGGCGTACACAGGCGCCCCCCCCCCCCCCCCCCCCGAGATTTCGCAAAATTAAAACAAAATCGGGAAAAGGGAACCGAGGAAAAATAATTAAGAGAGCGAAAGGTAAGTAAAAGTAAAGTATAAGAGGGTACGTGGAATAAAGGGACTCCAAGGGGGTAAGGATGAAAGAAAGATCAAGAAAAGAATAACTTAGGGAGAACGGGAGGAAATAGGGGGAAAAATTGTGACAATCAAGAACAAAATTATTCATCCCGAAATAATAATAAATGAGTGAGACAGGGGAACTGAATTAAAGCATGGCAAAATGGAGAGATGGGGGAGCCAAAAAGAAAGGGAAAGTAATTGAGCAGTGGCGTAACAGGCGTGGGTGGGGGCAAGGGGGAAACTGCGGATATCACGGACGGGAAAATAACTGAAAAACAGGAATAGGGGAAGGGAGTGAGAAAGAAAGGGGGAGTAAAGAGGAAAGGGAAAGGGAAAAGTGAAAAGAAAACGAATAAAAAAATATTTATAAAAATGGAAAAAGAAACGAAAGCGGGAAAATGAACGAAAGAAGAACATTTAAGAAAGAACAAATCATTCCGAAATAGGCCTATGTAATACAATAGCATGATTAGTAAGAAAGGGAAATAAATCAAAAGATGACAAAATGGCCAACAATAGCGGGAAATGAACTTGATGTAGAATGGAATTAGCCAAAAGCTACATTGGAAAACGAAAAAAAGGGACAAGGAAAAAAAAAGAACTTATTACACGACCGGGCTGCTGAGGATTGAAAATAAAGAGCGGGAAGAAAGATGGACTGCATACAACATGATGTTATAATAATGCTTGCTAAATTTTATGCAATTATATAAGCTACCGGGGCTCTGCCCCAGACCCCTCGCAGTAGGGGCTCTACATCTTCAACCTTCAAATTGGTATTTTACGCCCCCTGTATAGGTACCCTTCCTAGCTTTACGTTCTATCACTGGCATACAGGAGGGGGGATATTGGTTCCACACATAGGCAGCGGAAGCGGAGGGGACGGGGGATGTGTCCCCCCTAAATTTGAGGTGGGGGGACGATCCCCCCCAAATTTTTTGTTGATAACCTTTTCTTTTTTTTTCTGGTTATCAATTTAGTTTCCTGCGTCCCCCCCTAAAATTTAGGGTTGATAACCTTTTTTTTTTTTTGCTTGTCAAAAAATTTTGTGGCCCCCCTAAAATTTTTGGCTTCCGCCGCCAATGACTGGGTTAAATAAATGTGTTTTATGTAAAAGCTATATACCCGCTAAGTAAAATAACGGCAATCTGCGAGATTTAAAATGGCTTTGATAACAAGAAGTTCCAGGGGCTCCTCCCCCGACCCCAACCGCATAGCACAACCGTATATGATTATGGAAGGGTTGGGCCATGGCCCCCAAAAGGTCTACAAGGGCCAATAACAAAAAAAAAGAGGAAAGAAAAGCAAAAGAAAAGTGTAGGATATATGATTTTCGCTCGCTTGCAACTTTTTATCAAAAAATAAATAATTCTGCCCGATACGCAATATCTGGCCTTTTTCGCCTTTTTACACCATTATACCTGTTCATACCATGATATGACCGGGAATGATTTTTTTCTCTTGCCCCCCCCCCCCCCCCCTGGCCACCAATACCTGTTACGCCACTGGTAATATATTATGGTAAAAGTCTAAAAGGGAAAGGGGGCTGTATTGGGAAATGAAGTTAGGAAACTAAAGGGAAAATTAATAAGGGACAAAATAACGGTTGGGATGTCAATAATTAAAAATAAAGAACGGGAAGAAAATGTGAAGGCGTAATTATGGATGATGTCTAGGCCTATATGGGCTTGCAAAATTTCAAGCAATAACTTGCGTAAGGAAGGGTTTACTTTGGAGGTATTCTACACTCCTAAACTCAGTTTGGTCATACTGACTAGCATGGTTTTATATGCAGTATAGGTCCAGGGTTCTACGACCAAGAACAGAAAACGGAGAAAAGACTGAAAAGGAAAGGAAAAAGTGTAAGATTAAATGTTAATCTTCACAAGGTTAGATTATTATGAAAAGGTGAAATGTTTGCTCTCTCACTCGTGACTCTTTCATCTACAAATTTTGCCACACGCGCCATATGCTGTGCCCCTCTTTTTTTTACTCATCACGCTCCTGCCGCAGAGAGCTTTGCGCTAGCACTCTCGCAGATTATAAAAAAATCATGTTCACATAATTATTATCATTAATTATGACCGGGAAATTTAGGGTTCTTGCCCCCCCCCCCCCCCCTCCCCCGGCCCGGTCATTAACCCCTGATTTTTGCTTCTTGGGAGGCTCCTAAATAAATAAAAAATCTATCTAACTATCTATCTATCTATCAATCCATCCATCTAGGCCCCTAGGCCTATCTATATCTATACACAACAAAAAAAAGTAAGTCCTCCCTAAATCAAATTGCTGTAACTTTTGAACGGAATTATTTTTAGATATGATATTCCGTAGGTGGTTTTTTACACTCATTAAGCAACTCCTGGTGAAATATAAGATTGATCGGTTGAGTCATGCATGAGTAATTAAAGATTGAATTAAAAATGACCATTTTTGAAAGTCACAAGAGTCGCTTTTCAGATTGTGAAAATACAAAGTTGGGCAAATGTTGTCTTTAGGTGATTTTTATGGTGTTATGCTGTTTTAATATCCATCATTTGGACACTCCACACACAATTTTGATATCATATGTTCATGGTTGAGTGAGCACAATGTATTGCAGGGGCTGCGGAAGCGAGGGGGGCTGGGCGGGGAGCTTCAGTCCCCCCCACTTTTTTCCAAAAGCATGTACAAAAATGTAAAAATGACCATACGATTGTGATTTTTTGCATGGTCAGCCCCCCCCCCCCACTTTGAAAACCCTTCCCCGGCCCCTGTATTGTGACGTATCATCATAGGGGTTTATGGTAGTATCCTCTACAACTTGTTAGATCATGTTAAAATTTGAAAATGTTGGTGGCTACCCAGATTATAGGCCCCTCCCCCATTTTAAAATTCTGGACCCACCACTGATTTGTCCATAAATTAAACTGATCATGAGAAATTGTTAGGAAAAGAATACATTTATGCAGTATAAAGAGTATTCATTCCTAAGTTTTCGAATGTGCTTGCTCAACCATGAAAATGTTTAAAGTTCGAAAAGTGACAGAAATGATGGATGATAAAACAATAGCAATTTAAGTCTTATTTGAAACCGAATTTGCCCCCAATATTCACTTTATTACCCTTTAAAATGAGTCTGTGACATTGAAAATACAAATTTTCCCACTTTGATGCGTGCTATCTCATCCATAAATAACCAAATCGATTTCATATTTGCACAGAATTCTGCCCATAGGTTGATAAACATTACTGCCAAGTTACATTGCTAAAGACAGCCGTGAAAAAAAGATCCACCATATTGAATAAGGGGTTACTTATTCTTAAACATATTATGCACCCATAATGTACACAAGTCTATGAGAGACGAAGTCAAAATTTTAACAAATATGAAATGAGGGTTTGTTTCATGGACGGATTTTGTTACTTCTGCCAATATTTATTTCATGAAACTTCGTACATGGCTTCAGAGTAACACTATCCAAAAGGCGCGCACACCAAAATAACCATTCGATACGACACAGAGTGGGGCCAAGGCCTTGAACTTTCTTCTCATTTGCATAATTTTCTAATATTGTGTGCTCACTGATGCATTAAACATCGTGATTTTCATAAAAATCAAATCAAATGAACTATGCAAGGAGGTTTGTGACAGATATCCATAGTAACAAATTGCATTTTTTCCAATAACGTAAAAAAGAGCTAATCGCATTCCACATGTTCATTCAAGCGTGGATATTTAATTAAACGCCTTTGAATCATTGAAGCATGTTAATTGGTCATGAACATAACGAAAAAGTTGAGAAAAGATCATTTTCAGTTCTCAAAATGAACCAATACTTATTTGAAAATCGTATTTTTTGTTTTCCATAAATGTTCATTGAACCGTGAAACGATGAATATTGTTGAAGAAACTCTTCCAAAAATAACTGTCATCATATTCTATCATTTTTATTGACATAAATGTGTAAAAAATCCAATTATAGCAAATTTGGACTTGTGTTTATTCAACCGTGAAATTTAACCCAAAAAAGTTGTATCGTCTTTTAGAGAGTACCTTTTACAAGCCTTCTGACTATTTTTTTATGATGAGAATGTGGAATTAGTTCCAATAAAATGGAATCAAAGTCATGATATTTGGCTTGTGACTTTTGAAAAGTGACATTTTTGCCTTCTGACGGTGCTCACTGAACCATGAAGTAAAATACGTCCATAACGTTTACTCAGAGGGTAGCTTATAAAATTACCTACACGCTCATGTAAAAATATATTAAAAACTCGCATTGGTTCGGAAATTATTGATGTTTGTTTAAAGGGGGGACCATAGAGATGTATACTAGTAACGCTAGAGGGCGTACTTCGTCAAATCGCTGTGATTACGTGGAGACCGTCCGCCATTGCTCGATAGGTATTCGCAGCCTGCCATGCGCGTACAGTACCTATGGGGCATGTACACGGATGAGCACAGAACATGACAAATTGATGACATATGAGCACGAAAGCATATGGAGAAGCAAAATTGTAAATATTGCACTGGATTAAAGTTCAAATACAACAAAAATCTAGCAAAACTGAGGTCAAAAATATAGGCCTATCTATATAGCGTTTAGGAAATTGGCAAAGCCGATCTCCTAATATTTATATAAAAGTTAGGTCCTACCTTAATTCTTGCTCGCCAGAAGATAGAATGTGGTCCAGCCGCTCAGAATCTCAGATAAATTGCACAAATCCGTGAATAGAAATATATACACTTCACAATTTCAAATACAGTAGATAAAGGGACAGATGTCACAAAATGTCTCGCGAAGTAATGAGCTCATTAAATATGCAGAGAATATAGACTTCGAATGAGTGGAAGTGACGGTAAGGAATAAGATTGGAAAATGTAGAGAAATAATTAAGTATAAGTTGATCCTCCACAAGATTTGATTCAATCCTCACTAGCAGCTGGATGAGATGGTCAGCATGAGTGGACAGGACGAAGGCAGAGAGTAGAGTGATAATGTGATGGAGAAAACAAGTTGTTTTTACCAACATCAGAAAAGGTGAGACAAAGAAATAAGCGCCAAAAGGATGGCATAACACAGTTGAAAAGAACAAAGAAGAGAGAGGTAGACTGTGAGAAAAGCAAACATGCCAGCATCTCTGTAGTGATGTTGTATATACCTGCAAGTTCATTGCAATAAACAAGGAACAATGAAAGGATGTTTGCTCCAAGTCTAGGAACAAAAGAAAGGTTGTTTCTCAATATAAGAATGTGTTTGCCAAGTAGATCTGGGCAGGAAATGAATTGCCTTGTTCTGTGAATGTAGAGTATTGTGGTACATACACATGGCGTGAACAAGTGAGAATATATGAAATTGGAAATAAAAGAAAGAATTTATATACATATACAGAATGTAGAAATATAAATGAATATATATACAAGGAAAGAATATATAGATGTAGATATATATAAAGAGATATAGTCAAGTCACTACAGTAGCTCCCCCCTAGATTTGTACCGAATAGAAATGTAGTAACAAATCGACAAAGGAAAGTAAAAGGGAACTTGGCTATATAAAACAAGAGAATAAAAGGAGTGGAAACACTAGTGAATTTTGAGACATGTTTCAACCGTCTCCGAAAAATTGAACGTACTTGGCAGGAAACCTGACATGGCGACCAGAACGGGTCTTACGAATTTCGGGAGGCATATGCTCGTCATCAGGATCCCCTGCCAAGTCCGTGGAGTTGGATTGTTGATGAACTTGGTCAGGTGGATCTTGATGATGAAATGGAGTGGTAGCCTCCTGCTCGATGAAAGCCGGTTTCAGTCTGTCGACACTGACATTTTCATGTTTACCATTATAATCGATGGTAAAATACTTGTCAGTGCGACGGATGACTCGGAAGGGTCCTCTGTATGGAGGCTGCAATGGCTTTGTAACAGTATCATCTCTAAGAAAGATGTGAGATGAAGAATGGAGTTCAGGATGTACCTGTGTTCGAGTTTGCTGTTTTCGAGTAGGAGTGGGATGTAATTCCCGCATCATTCTCTTTAGTCTGTGGGCATAGTTAGATGGGTCATCGGCAGAATCAATTTGTGAAGGAGCTACAAATTGTGCAGGTAGAGTGACTGTAGTCCCAAATACTAGTTCTGCTGCAGAGCATCCAATGTCCGCCTTGATTGCTGTGCGTATACCTAGCAAGACTAAAGGGAGTGACTCAGTCCAACGGACCTTGTTATGAGCCTTGAGAGAAGCTTTAAGTTGGCGGTGAAAACGCTCCACTAAACCATTTGCGGCAGGATGGTATGCTGTTGTGCGGATGCGTTTAGTGCCGAGGAGGTTGGTGAGTGCAAGGAAAAGTGCTGACTCAAATTGCCTACCTCTGTCAGTTGTGAGAGTAGTAGGTGCGCCAAACACTGCTACCCATCTGGCCACAAATGCTCGCGCTACCGTCTCCGCAGTGATGTCTGGGATAGGGATAGCTTCTGGCCATCTGGTGTAGCGATCAACACAAGTAAGAAGATAATTGTTACCCTCTGATGAAGGAAGCGGGCCAACAAGATCAATGTGCACATGAGAGAAGCGTGCATCAGGTGAAGTGAAAGTACCAAGTGGTGCTTTGGTGTGCCGATGTACTTTACACTTT
The DNA here is from genome assembly GCF_037042905.1 of Lytechinus pictus. Taxonomy (NCBI): domain Eukaryota; kingdom Metazoa; phylum Echinodermata; class Echinoidea; order Temnopleuroida; family Toxopneustidae; genus Lytechinus; species Lytechinus pictus. Next base: position 42,259,067 of record NC_087251.1, on the reverse strand, counting down.
TGACATTCGAGGCATGTTTTGGCCCATTTTCTGACATCAGCGTTGATGCTAGGCCAAACAAAGCGCTCTGTAATGAGCTTTTGAGTAGCTCTGATTCCTGGATGAGAAAGTCCATGAAGGGAATCAAAAATAGCTCTTCTATGTTTGACTGGTACCAAAGGCCTGGCTGTACCAGTTGATATATCGCACAGAATGGTAGTGGTAGAACCTGGGAGAGCAATTGACTTGAGTTGAAGTGAGGAGTCTTTCACCTCAGTTTCATCTTCCTGATCTTTTGCGATGGCCGCAAAGTCTATGATTGAGGAAGAATCAACTCTGTCAATATACAGACGAGAGAGAGCGTCTACTGCTGTGTTCTCCTTACCTGAAATGTGCTGTATATCAGAAGTGAACTGAGAAATGAAATCGAGTTGTCGGATCTCACGTGGCGAATGCCTATCCGGTTTCGATTTGAGTGCATGGGTAAGAGGTTTGTGGTCAGTGTAGATAGTAAATGACCTACCTTCAAGAAGATGGCGAAAGTGCTTGATACCCAGATATGCTGCAAGCAACTCCCTACCAAAAGTGCTGTATTTGGTTTCAGCGGGTTGTAACCTCTTAGAGAAGAAAGCCAGAGGTTGCCAAACTCCATCTACTCGTTGTTGGATAGCTCCCCCAACTCCTACGTCAGAAGCGTCGACTAGTAGGCACAAGGGAACATCAGTGCGAGGGTGCACAAGAACAGTAGAGTTAGCCAATTGATCTTTAGCATGATTGAAAGCAAGAAGCTCTTTCTCTCCAAGATCAATTGGCATGTTCTTTTTTGTTCTGTTTTTCAACAGATCAGTCAGTGGTTGCAGCACCTCTGCACAACGAGGAATGAATCGCCTGTAGAAGTTTATCAATCCCAGGAATTCTCGAAGTTTGGTGAGTGACGTAGGTGCGGGAAAATCACGGATGATTTTCACTTTGTCGCTAAGCGGGCGGATTCCGGTGTTGTCCACCATATGTCCGAGGAAAGAAAGCGATGAAGCACCAAACTGACATTTCGAGGGATTGACGATGATGCCATACTCCTGCAGGCGATCGAAAAGCTGACGGAGATGTGTCACATGTTCATCCTTAGAGGAACTGGCTACCAGTATATCATCCAGATAAACATAGACAAATGGGAGGCCGCGAATGACGGTGTCCATCAATCGCTGGAATGTTTGTGCTGCATTCCTAAGGCCGAATGGCATTCGAACGAATTCGAATAAGCCGAATGGAGTGGTAACGGCAGTCTTGTGAATGTCGCTAGGCTCGACTGGGATCTGATGATATGCCCTAACGAGATCAATTTTGGAAAAAATTGTCTTACCTGCAAGAGTTGAAGAGAAATCTTGCAAGTGTGGGATAGGGTATCGATCCGGGACCGTGCGAGCGTTGAGCAAGCGATAATCACCACAAGGCCGCCAGTCCCCTGGCGTCTTCTTGGGAACCATGTGCAATGGACTTGACAAGTTGCTCTCAGATTGTCGGATAATGCCAAGTTCAAGCATGTGCTCGAACTCTGCTTGGGCAATTCTCTGACGATCTGGTGCAAGTCGACGAGGACGCGCTGCCGCGGGCGGGCCTCGAGTTGGGATGTGATGCGTGGTAGTATGTTTCACTCCTGAGTGCTTGTAAACCGGTCGTGTGATATCCGGATATTGACGGAGAATGGAGTGAAACCGCTCCGATGAGTCGTGTTGAACATACATCGGGCTAATAGTACCTGTATATGAACCACATCCCTGGACTGTTAGAGTGGTTTTGGTGTCTATCAATCGGCGGTGTTTGATATCCACCAACAGTCCAAATTGGTCAAGAAAATCGGCACCCAAAATCGGCGTGGGTATATCTGTCACAACAAATATCCAGCGAAAAACACGCCGTAAACCGAGATCAAGTGTGAAAGACTTTTGTCCGAAAGTCTTGATTGGTGATCGATTTACAGCCTGTAGTTGGATATTTGTCGCGTCAACCCTAGCCGGTTTTCCCAATTTTGAATGAGGGAAAATGCTCACCTCAGCACCTGTGTCGACGAGATAGCGTGTACCAGTGTACTTATCGTTGACAAAGAAAAGGCGACTGGGTTGGGTGCTGCCAAGGGGGTTAGTCGCCGCTATTCCTTGGCGGGACCGTTTCCCTGGGCTTGTCTTGCTGAGAAAGAGCAAGGACTAATGCACTTTTGAGCACTACTCCCATGTTTCCAGTGATACCAGCACTGGGCACCTGCATGCTGTTCACTGCGATGCAGGCCGCGTGAAACCGACTTGCGCTGTCGACTACAAGTCCCTCTCTGGTTTTTCAGCATGGTTAATGCTTGAATCTGCATTGTGAGCTGGTCAACCTGCGCAGAGAGTTGGTCGATTGGAGAAAGGAAAGATTCAGGAGTAGAAGAAACATTAGGGATAGTCATGTTGTAGGGTTAAGAAAAATTGAGGAGTAGAAAGGAAACAAAAAAATAGCGAAGTGAGAATAGAGAAGTGAGAGCTCGAGAGGAAGCGAAAATAGCGAAATGAATAGAAGGCGATAAAAGAAAATTAAGGTTTCAGGATCACGTCGGGATCACCAGTTTAGGAAATTGGCAAAGCCGATCTCCTAATATTTATATAAAAGTTAGGTCCTACCTTAATTCTTGCTCGCCAGAAGATAGAATGTGGTCCAGCCGCTCAGAATCTCAGATAAATTGCACAAATCCGTGAATAGAAATATATACACTTCACAATTTCAAATACAGTAGATAAAGGGACAGATGTCACAAAATGTCTCGCGAAGTAATGAGCTCATTAAATATGCAGAGAATATAGACTTCGAATGAGTGGAAGTGACGGTAAGGAATAAGATTGGAAAATGTAGAGAAATAATTAAGTATAAGTTGATCCTCCACAAGATTTGATTCAATCCTCACTAGCAGCGGGATGAGATGGTCAGCATGAGTGGACAGGACGAAGGCAGAGAGTAGAGTGATAATGTGATGGAGAAAACAAGTTGTTTTTACCAACATCAGAAAAGGTGAGACAAAGAAATAAGCGCCAAAAGGATGGCATAACACAGTTGAAAAGAACAAAGAAGAGAGAGGTAGACTGTGAGAAAAGCAAACATGCCAGCATCTCTGTAGTGATGTTGTATATACCTGCAAGTTCATTGCAATAAACAAGGAACAATGAAAGGATGTTTGCTCCAAGTCTAGGAACAAAAGAAAGGTTGTTTCTCAATATAAATGTGTTTGCCAAGTAGATCTGGGCAGGAAATGAATTGCCTTGTTCTGTGAATGTAGAGTATTGTGGTACATACACATGGCGTGAACAAGTGAGAATATATGAAATTGGAAATAAAAGAAAGAATTTATATACATATACAGAATGTAGAAATATAAATGAATATATATACAAGGAAAGAATATATAGATGTAGATATATATAAAGAGATATAGTCAAGTCACTACAAGCGCATAATATAGGCCGATACAGCTATAATACAGGCAAACGATTTAAAGTCCCAATTGTTTTTGCTTAGGTAAAATTTCGATACATTAATATGACTTCTATTTTCTAATGATTTGGAAGAGATGAATATCAAAAATAACATTTAGGCCTAGGTCCTGATAAATAAATTTAATGTGTTTTAATATGATTTGATGTACATTAACCTAAGAAAATTCATAGGCCATATCACAGTGTCTGATGCATCTGAGACGCTGTATCGAAAAAAAAACCACGATTGTATTTTTATAGTTCATAGTTTCCTAATTACTATTATGCTGATTGCTGATAATTTATTTCTTCACTTTAGATAATTGTTATAATTCATTTTCCATATATATCTACACAATAGGGCCTATAATAACTCGATCCCTTTTCCCCATGTCTTACACGCGGCTGATGTAAACCAACATCACAAAAACTCGCGAATCATAAAATGACTTTTTATTGATATTTGGAAATGATTTACGCATTGATTCAGTTAAAAATTGATGATTTAGATTTCCTTTGCTGGCAACCATCCCATCATATTTATAAATATGTATATAAAAGTATACTTTCTTACTTGCGATCAATGTATAGAAAAGTTTGTTGACAGCAAAATTTGCATATCAAATGCGCGCATGCAGTCGTACAATTTTGCAATGTACAGGAGGCCTAATTATGGGGGGTTGGATGTTTATGTACAGTGTTATTACCTTGCAAACATTTTAAAACTTCGGAGAGTAAACAAATCACAATGCGCAAAACAATTTTACTTTGATTTTCTGGAAAGTATAGACTTGATTCTCCCCGGCTGAAAATATGCTGATCGGCAAACTGGCTGAAATATTTTGTTTATCGCCGTTGTTTCTGATCCTATAATGATTGGACCAATATCATGTGAACAAATCAAGGATAGAATAATAAGGAGAGGAAGAAGGGGGAGAAGGAGAGAAGAAAAGGGGCGGGATTATGATATATAATTTGTATTATACTATAAAGAATATTATTACTACTGCAAGAGTGTATAAAACTAATATCATGAAAGACATCAATGCAAACTTATCATAATTATGAAAACGGTTGCAAAATTGTGAGTACTAAAACCAAACATAATTATGAAACAATAATATTGCAAAAGTGACAATACTTGGAATAAGATATTAAAAATCCTAATTTAATCTCAAATTTGATACCTGCCTTGAAATTGTGTTAATTAACTGTGTCTGTGTCGCTTGAATAAATGAACTTTATGGCAAATATTTGTAAGCACTGGCACCGGCCTAACATATAAACAGATAAACACGCGTTTTGAATATCCAGTTTTGTTTTTCATTTTAAAAGTATAACTGAATTTGATTTTCTAGTTTTCTTCCTTTAATGTCATTTGCTGGCCTATGGACCTGAGTTTGGTTATTCGATCAGTTTTTTTTAAATAAGATTTCCATGGATGAACAAAATTATTATATTATGTTACGGCGTCGCGGAATGATTTTGAAAGTGATGGGGTGTATAAAATCACAATCATTTATTATGTGTAATGTTCATTTTCATTTCAGGGAGGGGTCCGGTCGCGCCCCCTGTATTTTATTTTGATCAGTATGTTAAAGCGAATTTGCTTAGGTGTGTTTGTTATTTTAATTGCACACACGGCCCCTAAAAAGCGAATTAAAACAAATCTAACTTAAAGTGAAGGGAATTAAAACTGTCATTTTTGAAAAGTTTGAACAAATTAGGCTATATTCTCGACATTTTAAATCAATATTTTATTTTCGGGCCATATAGGCCTGCAGATTTTGGGGAATTTATTATGTTCCTATAAGAACAAAATCAGCACGTTCACCAAATAACACAAATTTCAACATTGATGGTGTAACGGGAGGCTCACCAACAGTGGCGTAGCTAGGATTTTTTTCTCGGGGGGGCACTGGGGGGTCCTTGCTTTTTCAGGGGGGCCACCGGCCATTTTTCCGGTGTGTGTGTATGTGTCCACAAGGGCGGATCCGACTTTCGCCAATAGGGGACGGTGCCCGAAATTATCTTCACCTATATCAGTCACTTCTTAGTTTTATTCTTATAAAACAACATAAACATAAAATAATCTCATATGCCTTATAAAAAAAAGTGCGAGCGTGAAGCGCGAGCGATTTTTTTTAATTTTTACTTTAATGTATTTTTCCTGAAAATCTAATTTTCTGGGCAATGTTATGTGTGATCCTGAACAAGATTCGTATGTAACTAGATGGTTACTGCAAACGCCAAGCGCGAACTGAAATTTTTATCAACTGTTCTAGCATTATCGAAAAGAGACCTGTTAAGGACTGCTTACAGTTACCCACGAAGACGGTATATATTTCAATAATGTGAGCGCGAAGCGCGAGCAAATTTTTTGACATTCCGACCTAAAAAAAATGGTAATTCTAAGCACTTTTTGTATTAATAAATGGGATAGGTATGTAACTAAACAATTGATGCAAGCGCGAAACGCGAGAGGAAGAAAATTGAGATTTTAGACCTAAAAGCGGGACACTCTATTCATATTTTGTAAGTCATAAATAGGATATAGTCAATTGGGTATCATTAATAATGCGATCGTGAAGCGTGAGCAGACAATTATTGATATTCTGATGTGAAACTGGATAATTTAATTAAGTACATTTTAAATAAAGAACATGCAGGCTATCGCACATGTTTTAGATTTAGACCTAGAATCTGGGCATTCTGAATACATTTGTTTAATGGAACATTATGGAATACACGTAGACAATATGAACTTGGCAAATCAAACAATGTGACCACGCAGCGTGAGCTTAAAATGCTGATATGTAGACCATAAAACGGACATTTTACAGAGCAAAAAAATAATGAAAGCTCGATGTCCGAGCTAAAATATGTTTTGCATATTGACTTCAAAACTTGCTCCATATCAGCCTATTGAGCAAGATATGAATCCCATCGAACAGGCAATTCTGGCGCGAAGCGCCGGCAAAAAATTTATATAGTAACATGAAAAGTTTTTTTTTTTTTTAATTGCAAGTCTTCCCCTTACATTATTTCATTCACTCGTCTTCCTCCTCTTATTTTCCTCTTCTTTTTACTTCTGTCTTTCTTCTTCTTTTCCTTTTTTCTTTTCTTCTTTTCCTTTTTTCTTTCTCCTTTCTCCTTTTTTTTCTTTTTTTTTTTGCTCTGCCAATTTTTTCTGGGGGGGCACCTGGGGGGGCACACCAAATCTCAGGGGGGGCACGTGCCCCCCCCAGGCCCCCCCGTAGCTACGCCACTGCTCACCAAGAACAATAATGGGATGCCCTTTAACAGCGCATGTAGATCAAAACACTAACTTATACAGAATTATTGTACAACTTAATATATAAAAATGATAGGCCTATATTTCATACAAATTAAAGCAAGTTACATATCATGTAGGCCTATATAGAAATTACAAAATTATATCCAACATAAACATAGAATCAAAGGACGTATATGTGGGAAGGATGGAAGGAGGACGGCGATGCAGTTAAAGGTAGGGAAATCCAGAGAAGGGTTAATTCACTGCAGTCTTTTGAATTAATTGTCAATCTTTCTATTAATGTCCGCTGTATGTTTTTATTTTTATATGATTGTTTATATGATAGTATATCAACATTGTTATCTATTACAGGCCTATAAACGGACAGGTAAATGCAAATTATTTAGAATTTCATCCCGAGAAATCAGGTTTTTTAAATGCCAAATTAATAGCATAATCCCCATGTAATCACTCTAATAGTGTATTGAGATGCAATTTGTCATTCATATTTTCGATTTTTATGAGGTTGTGTTCTTTTCTTCAAGATAAAGGCCGGAGACGGCACCCCTTTTCACAGCGTTACAACGCACGAGCTATGGGTACATCCGGGTACTTTTGCGAATCTATACCTATCGAGCAATGGCCGCCACGCTCCACACAATCACAGACGTTAAGTTAAGTACGCGCGCCTATGGCGACTCCGCACTCTAGCGTAGTTAGTATACATCTCTATGGGGGGGACTTACTTTTTTTGTTGTGTATATAAACCGAACCTGCCTGTGCGTTCATTCATTCATTCCAGAGATAAAAAAATACATTCCGTCAGCAGCACGTACGTGTCAGTCAGTCAGTCACGTCACGTCAGCCGTCGACACTCGTCGTGCGTTCGTGCGCGGCCGCGTAATAAACCAACGAATGGCTTCCGTACTCCACGTTGTTTTGATGTGTGACAAGTTTATTTGTGAGGCCCCATATTTTGGACAGATTTGACTAGTTTTGTTCATGTTATCTACATTCCGTGTTTGTATTATTGCTGAAATAATAACTCTTACGGTATACGAGCCCGGAACCTGAATTGAAACCTGCGACTTGAGATCTGCATCTAGGTTCTTTTCAGCTGTCTCGAGCTCGACGCGACTCCAGCTCCAGCGAGGCTTGCTTGGCGGTACCCGGCCCTGCCCTGGCGCTGGCCTAGACTCACCCCCACCGACACTGGCCATCACAGTCTGATCTGAGCCTGTGGCACTTCGACAATACAGCATCGACAATACAGCATCTGGACCTCGCGCGCTCACCTCGCCAGTTGGAACTTAATCTTAATCAGTATCAAACAGAAGGTTCATTATAATAATAATTATGGTATGATATTGCTATTATTTTTTGTTTTATTTTCCCCATATATATATCATTTTATAACCACTCATTCTTTTCAATGAACAAGGTTATCATATAAATAACCTCATGAACCTTGTTCTCTGAGTCTGACTCTGTTTTGTATCTCCGTGAGTCCGAGTCCAAGACTCCATGTGTGGCAAAATAAGGGTGGCAATGTTTGGCTTATTTTCTCTTTTTCTTTGGGACAAATGCTTGATTTTTTTACACTGACAGTTTCCATTACACCTATTCCATTCATCATACAACTTGGCTCTTAAGTATTAAAAAAAAAAATTTGATTCTTTAAATTATTTTTTACATCGGGTACAGAAAATAAAGACTTTCTGTAGATTTTCCTGTCTTCACTTCTGGTATTGATGATTTAATATCTAAACAGTTTATTTTATATTAGTTGAGGAATGGAGGTTTCAAATCTTTCCACACCTGTACTACATGTAGTCCAACTGATCTTTAAGGGACAATGGGATAAATAAGGCCTCCTTTTTCATAATTCAATCATATCTTTTTAATTCATAGCAGTAGAAACATGATTAGATGTCTAACACTAGCCTACAATAGGTCTACATTATCCAATAGAAATATGAAAATTCATCTCATTTGCATATTAGCATTAGACACTGTTGTCAGAGGACCTTATTTGCCCCATCAAAATGGGGAAAATGAGGCCCCTTTATTAAAATTTGTGTTGCTACATACATTCAATGTTAATATATGTAGCTCAGTTGATTTGATACAAGCAGTGAACATTTACTAGTAACAATCACAAGATTAATAATTATTTTCCCAGAGGTCCCCATTTAAGGATTTATTTATTATATCTCTATAACCCTGTTTCAACCAGAGAACAATAGATTCAGTCCACTGAATCTATTCTCTGGTTTTTAATAGGTAATAGTAAGTCAAAGAATGATGACTGGTCGTGTACACACTTCCATTCATCTCCATTCCTAGTGTAAACACTTCTTGAATTGTTCTTCCCAAAATGTAAAACCTTGCATTTATTAAATATTGTTAAACTCGAGTTGCCAGTAGCACAATAACACAGAATTTTCCAAGATATTTGGTAAATCATTTATGAAGATGTCGAATGGAATGGGTCCAAAAATATTCCTTGTGGAATTCCACTGCTTGCTTGACTCCAATCAGAACTTACACCGTAGATTATTACTCTTGATCGATTTTGGCAATTGAAAATGAAAATTGTGCTCTATCCCCCCCCCCCACCCCCAAATAATTGCTTGATTGTTTAAACAACAAATTAGGTTTCATGACATTTGCTCTGGTGACAATTTCTCCACTCTAAATTCCACTCACTAATCGAATGACCCAACTTCAACCCTGGGTTTAACGCTATACCCTACACTAAACCAAAAATTAACCCTATATTGCTACCTAAAACTTACATCTAAGATGAAATTAAGCCCAGAGCAATTGTCGCAGGAGCAAATGTTGTACAACCACAAATTATTTCTGCCTATACAAACTAAGATTTTTGATTTATTTTTCATATTTTTTTTTTCAAATAATTTTGGGAAATATAGTAAAGTATTCTTAAGAATAACTGTATGGTTGTCTTATGTTTAAATATCGTTTCACACTTTCATTGCAGTCTCATACAATACTGTTGATTCAGCCAGGAGAGATAGCGGACACAAGAACTTACACGGATTACAATTCGGTGAGAGAATGCATGGAAGGTGAGTATTTGTTATCTACATGTAGTATACACTTACATATATATGATAAATTGGATAGAGTCAAGTAGTGATTTTGATTATGATCCCAGTCCTGTCAATTATCAGTTATTGCAAATTCAACTCCAGTCTGTTATACATGAAATCCTTGAGTATCTGGGGATAAGACTCAATATAATGATAATTTTTTAGCAATATTAATTTTGTCTAAAAGTACTTGAGTTTTGGAGAATGAATATAAATGTTTGGTTAGAATCTGCATACAGGTATATGTTTCTTTTATGTATCTGAGCTTGTTGAGAGAAAAAATTCAAATTACAAACATTTTCATCTTATGAAGTCAAATTATATATCTTTACTGATATATAATCATCGTTATGACATAAAGCCGAACTAAAAGTTGACAAATGAAAACTAGCTCATGAATATGCTGAAAACACGGGTAAACACAGGCATATATACATGGGTGTGTGCATTGATAATAGCTTGGAATATGATCCATCTACATATAATGGTAAAATGCTGTGCTAAATGTGATTACTGAGCTATTACTATCCTTATTACAGAATGATTTTGCATGGTATTTATAGCATAGTACCTCATGCCGAGCCGATTCATAAAGACTTAACGATGGTAACATTGCAATTATTGTAAATACCATGGAAACCTTGATTGCGATAGGCCAGTATGAAATGTGCCTGCCGTGTTCTGAATTCTTTTTATGTTCATTACCTTAACTGGAATTTCATCTTTTTAAAAATTGACTTTAAAGGTAAAAGACAGTAGTTGCAGCAAACATTTATTTCATGAGAAAGTCTTTTAAATCAAGGTTAATAGTCAAAATATTATCATATATCTAGATCTGGTACATTAATGACAACTTAACTTTGTAAAATTGTGAAATCGTTGCTCAAAATTGATAATTCTAATGATATTCACTAACACAGAAAAGCATATGTGGGACTGGGACATATATTAATATTGCTTCAAAAAATACCCGACATTTGATGGAATTCCGTGTTTATTTTGCTCATTTCTAAGCTATTACACATTTTCTTCCTGAGCAATTTGGCACATATTTTTCCTTTATACATACGGACACTTTGGAGGTAATTTCACTGGATTCTATTCGAACTCATTTTGATATTTTTTACCACAACTGGTATTTATCTTTAATTCAGGAATTTGTCGGATCTTTGAAGAACACCTGAAGAGATTGCATCCTAACAGCCCATCCATCACATATGATATCAGTGAACTCTTTGATTTCATTGATAACCTCACAGACCTTAGCTGCCTGGTGTAAGTTGAGTAAACTAGTGCGTTTCACGAAGTAACATTCGAATGCCTGAACCAAAAGAGTAAATCACTTTCAAAGATTCAAGGTTCAATATATCAACCACTTTAATACAAGTTTGAATGCAATTTACGTCTTGAGATGGAAAGCATTCCACCTTTTATTTCTGTGTGTTTATTTGCATGATTCTCAATAGTGATTGAAATTATGAACTTCAAAAATATCCTTCACTGTGCGAAAATAGGTATTTTTTAAAGTTTGCACTACAATATTTTATCCACTAACAGGAAATCCACTGACGTGCAAATGTCACAGGATTTAATGATTCGTTTAGTTATTGACGTCATCACATAAAACTGATACAAATTCTGCCAACCTTCAATTAAAAAAAAAGAAGAAAATCATCTTCTGTTACTTTGACTTTAAATTATTGGTTCTGAATTATGAAAATTTCAAAAAGCTAATGCCATAAAGTTATCAATTGATTAAATAAACTAGAGAAAAAGAAAATAAGCATAACACTATAAAAAATTTCATTGAAATTAGATGTAAAATAATAAGGTTATGACATAAGTTTTACTGAATTTCACAAAAATGATCATATCCACACAATTGGTGATATGTAAAGTTCATGTCACACAGTCACTTTTGTATATTTTTTATGAATTTTAATGCATGTTAAGAATTAAATATTTCACATATAAAGTAGCCAAGTGGTCTTTTCCGTTAGAAGAAAAAATTAAAAATCTTCAGTTTCTTCACACTTTTAAAGTTATTTGGGGTGTTGCAAGGAAATAACATTGATTTCCATCCCCCAATATCCTTTCTCTTATCAATAGTGTATCATTACTTGTAGACTGTCCCAAAATTAAAAGGGTTCTACAGGCTGAAAATAATATGATTTTAACAGGTATAGGATAAAATCAGACCAACAAAACACAGAAAATTTTATCAAAATCGGACAATGAATAACAAAGTTATAGGATTTTAAAGATTTGCATTATATTCATGTCTTCATGAATATTCAATGAGCAAACTGATTGTGTTATATCCCAACTTATTATTTTGTAATTTATTACATTAAATTATGTTAAGTCATTTTTTTTCCTCCAAGAGCTAAAAAAGATTGCATTGATAACTGATTTAACTCATTAGATATTCATTGCTGCAACTTATTTGGGAGACACCTCATTCACACTTGTATGCAAAAATGAAATAATTATGATTTCATGTAATAACATAAGAAAAAGGAAAGTAGAGATGTGACATCATCAGCCCACCTAATGAATATTCATAACGACATGCAGATAAATCTTTTTACAAAATATTGCTAAACTTTAGAATTCAATAACTTGGTTTTTTTTGTCTCACCTGCATAGCAGAGTGAGACTATAGGCGCCGCTTTTCCGACGGCGGCGGCGTCAACACCAAATCTTAACCTGAGGTTAAGTTTTTGAAATGACAGCATAACTTAGAAAGTATATGGACCTAGTTCATGAAACTTGGCCATAAGGTTAATCAAGTATTACTGAACATCCTGCCTGAGTTTCATGTCACATGATCAAGGTCAAAGGTCATTTAGGGTCAATGAACTTAGACCATGTTGGGGGAATCAACATCAAAATCTTAACCTAAGATCAAAATCTTAACCTAAGGTTAAGTTTTTGAAATGTCATCATAACTTAGAAAATATATGGACCTAGTTCATGAAACTTATACATAAGGTTAATCAAGTATCACTGAACATCCTGCATGAGTTTCACATCACATGACCAAGGTCAAAGGTCATTTAGGGTCAATGAACTTTGGCCGAATTGGGGGTATCTGTTGAATTACCATCATAACTTTGAAAATTTATGGATCTGATTCATGAAACTTGGACATAATAGTAATCAAGTATTACTGAACATCCCGTGCAAGTTTCAGGTCACATGATCAAGGTCAAAGGTCATTTAGGGTCAATGAACTTTGGCCAAATTGGGGTATTTGTTGAATTACAGCCATAAATTTGAAAGTGTGTTGGTCTAGTTCATAAAACTTGGACATAATAGTAATCAAGTATCACTGAACATCCTGTGCGAGTTTCAGGTCACATGATCAAGGTCAAAGGTCATGTAAGGTCAAAGAACTTTGGCCATGTTGGGGGTATTTGTTGAATTGGCATCATATCTCTATAAGTGTATTGGTCTAGTTCATAAAACGTGGAAATAAGAGTAACCAAGTATCACTGAACATCTTGTGCGAGTTATAGTAGTTTTCAAAATCAGCACTGCTGCTATATTGAATCGCGTGATGCAGGTGAGACGGCCAGAGGCATTCCACTTGTTTTATATGACAATGATAATAATTGAATACATTATTTGTTTGTATTTCATCTCAGCTTCCAACCAACTGCAAACATGTATGTTCCTGTTAACAAGGACTGGATCAAGGAGAAGATATACCTTACGCTCAGGAAGCAAGCGGCTAAGTGATGACTACGTGGATCCAAGATTTCTCATCCAAACTTTGAACATTTGATTACAACTTACGATGAAAAAAGATGATGGAACTTCGATTGAGATCACATTATGCTGTATTTGACTGGAAGGCTTGATCATGGAGTTGCTATGTTTTCTCAGTGTTGTGGGTTACTTGTATTATTTTTGTTACATTTACAAGCACAATTGAGGTGAGATATGATATGTAACATTTGCTTTTGCAAAACAGTTTTCTTTTTTTGAGGGGGTAGGATGAGGGAATGATAGAGTGATTAAAAAATGACAAAATACCCCTTTTCTTTTTTACCATATTAGTATCCGAGAGGCCCCTACTTTGCAGAAAATCTGAAAAAACCCAGAAATCTGATTAAAGTGGGAAAAACATGAAAATGAAGTAGAATTACTAGCAGTCATAAAATTCTTGACTTGACTTTACAATACATCACTTTACCATTGTGTGTCAAGGGGATTGAAGAGTAATATGGAATCATGTCTTAGTCAGATGTTAACTTATTCAGCAAGTATCATTTTACTCGAATTCTTGAATATTATTTTGGGAAAACAAAATATCAGATATGACCAGTGAATAACTATGTACCAACTCTTTTAGGAAGAGATTTTTATTTTTTGTTTTACATATACTGCAAATATAAGAGTATGTTTGTAGTTTTGTTTGTTAAAAGTATGAAACTTTGGTGATATACAGCTGACATTTTACATTCATAGTTGATTGATATATGGATGGTTTATTTTTGGTGTGTTTTGATTATATTCTGTTGCATCATTTTCATTTAAAGTTGTCTAAAGGAAAGGAAGCCTCCTTAATCTTTGTTTGCTGGAGAAAGACAGTAAATTTATTCCAATATAAAACTTAGTCATTTTGTTATCTGTTGCATCATTCTCATTTAAAGTTTTCTGATGGAAAGGAAGCCTCCTTAATCTTTGTCTGCTGGAGAAAGACACCTTTAGTTTTTGGAGCTTATCAGATCAGTCATCACGTAATGAGATCTTGTAAAAGTTGGCATCCTTAATAGGTTTTTAAAGAATAAGTAATAAGATTTCTTCAGATTGACTGGAAACTTTATCATCACTGAATTTTTCTAATCAATGTATGTAATGCAAATTCCGACTTACCATTTTACCCTTTGCCATTTATATCTCATTCAACATTTTCATGAGATATTACACAGGGTTTACGGTGAGCTTGTACTGTATTGGGTTTTAGTTTGCACCTCTTATTACCTATCTGACACTCACCACCTGATCTCATGCATTTAGCTGAAATAGACTTTTTTTAACACCTTTCATTTACATTCAATTTGATTTTTTAAGGAAATGTAGAGTTCGGGTGATATTCAGGAGGGTGTTTCACAGATATTAAGTGTGACTAAGAATTACGTTTAAATTCCAAGTTATATATGTTATGAATGTTTTTAACAGAAATATGACGCAATCTGAATGCTGTGGATCATCATCATCATGAAATAATGCATGAAACCTATTCATTTATTGGTGATTTGATACACATGGGACGTCGTAAGTTCTACTGCATATTAATCAGTGAGATTGCTTTGTTGAATACCATGTGTACATTTGCACTTCAGTTTGACATTTAATCAAAATTTACTCTTGCAACCCCCCCCCCCCCCCCATGATGAGAACTTTTGGTAATAGTCTGCATTAATCTAGAGGTGTATCCCACCATACAAATTCTGTAAATCACCATGATCATGTTGAAAAAGTTAGTTTTGACTTTTTCCATTTTTCCATTTTCAGATATATATGTAAAAGCCATAGACCACTTTCAAGTAGTTTTATGTGTCATTTGGTGGAAGAACATATTAGTAAAATGCGTTTTTGTCTCGCCTGCATAGCAGAGCGAGACTATAGGCGCCGCTTTTCCGACGACGGCGGCGGCGGCGGCGTCAACATCAAATCTTAACCTAAGGTTAAGTTTTTGAAATGACATCATAACTTAGAAAGTATATGGACCTAGTTCATGAAACTTGGACATAAGGTTAATCAAGTATTACTGAACATCCTGCCTGAGTTTCAGGTCACATGACCAAGGTCAAAGGTCATTTAGGGTCAATGAACTTAGACCATGTTGGGAAAATTATTTTCAAAATCTTAACCGAAGGTTAAGTTTTTGAAATGACATCATAACTTAGAAAGTATATGGACCTAGTTCATGAAACTTGGGCATAAGGTTAATCAAGTATTAGTGAACATCCTGCTCGAGTTTCAGGTCACGTGACCAAGGTCAAAGGTCATTTAGGGTCAATGAACTTTGGTCAAGTTGGGGGTATTTGTTGAATTACTATCATAACTTTGAAAATTTATGGATCTAGTCCATGAAACTTGGACATAAGGTTAATCAAGTATTAGTGAACATCCTGCCTGAGTTTCAGGTCACATGACCAAGGTCAAAGGTCATTTAGGGTCAATGAACTTTGGCCAAGTTTGGGGTATTTGTTGAATTACCATCATAACTTTGAAAATTTATGGATTTAGTTCATGAAACTTAGACATTAGGTTAATCAAGTACCACTGAATATCCTGTGCGAGTTTCAGGTCACATGACCTGATGACCATGGTCAATGGTGGTCATTTAAGGTCAATGAACTTTGGCCGTGTTGGGGGTATATGTTAAATTACCATCCTAACTCTGAAAGTTTATGGATCTAGTTCATAAAACTTGGACATAAGAGTAATCAAGCATCACTGAACATCCCCTGTGAGTTTCAGGTCACAAAACCAAGTCAAAGGTCGGTTAAGGTCAATAAACTTAGGCCATGTTGGGGTAATTGTTGAAGTGCCATCATAACTTTGAAAGTTTATGGATAGAGTGAATGAAATGTGGACATGGGTGTAGTTGACAGTCTTAAGTCTCTGTTCAAATGTCATTTATGGTCAATGAACGTGGTATTATGTCATTATATGAATGATGTTTTTGTTAATGATTATTTTATAGTAGTTTTCAAAGTTAGCACTGCTGCTATATTAAATTGCGTAATGCAGGCGAGACTGCCAGAGGCGTTCCACTTGTTATATTTAGTAGTAACTGAAGATACATTTACAATTAGCAATAGGTCCTAGCCATTTCAGGATGCATGCATAATCTGTGAAGAAAAAAAATGTTTCATAAAAACAAGTCTTCAGAAAGTTTTACTGCTTGGCTGTAAAAAAAAAAGAACGTAAAACTTGTATCTACTTATTTTAGTTTTTCAAATCAGAATACATGACCAGGACGTATAGATTGGTCAAGCAAACTTTAATTACAGTACTACTTCATCAAGATTTTTTTTTCTTCTTCGAGACCACTTTTGTGTCATCGGCCCATTCATCACTTGTTATGTGGTTTTTGTTTCTAAGTTGATAGTCCTTTGCTCCAAATTGGTTTGATTTATATGAAATTGCAAGAACCTTCCTTCAGAAAAAAAGGAATCATTGCTTATTTTATCAATGTGTAAATATAGTGTTTTAAAACTTGTGTTAGTATAAAAAAAATATTACTTGATATTTTTAAAAGGCAGTGGGTGTAGAAGGGTAGAAAATCACATCGTAAGTCCACAATTTAATAAGTTTTAGTCATATTAACACCAAACATCCTTTCCTGATGTTGATATGTTTATCAGTTCCCTGTTACAATATGGAAAATGACAAATGTGTTGAACTAAAAAGGTGATAAAGTGTTCATGGTCAAAACAGTTTTATGTACGAAAATGCTGTGTTATTCAATAATTATAACCATCTCTTTATATTCATAATTTTATATTTTGACTTGGTACTTCTTTAAGCCAATGATTGCTTGGTCATATGCCATGTCATTTTTTTTTCAGATATTTTCTTTTCCATTTTGATAAGAGTTTTCATAAGATATGATATGACACATTTGTGAAACCTAGAATTCAACAGGAAATTCTGTGATATTCTACAAATACGTCATTTTGTACCATTCTTTTTAGGAACAAATGAACAAAAATTTCATATCGATTTAAGATTAAATAGGAAATGGTACCAATGTCTGTATGCTAATTCATGTTTTACAAATGATCGTTTTTGACGAAGAAAACTGCTTATAAGCATGGTGAATAGAGTCAAACCCAATATTATCTACTTCTTTATCTCTGATTTTTTATTTTGAAGAATATAAACCAAAATTCAAGATGGAGAAGTTGTGTTTATAATGTGTCGATTGAATCACACTGGTACATCTGTGTATTAACAGAGCACTGCACATACTTTAGGGATTTTGTACTTCATGTATAAAGATATCTATTTGCTCATTTCTAAAGCCAGGAAGAGAGTCCTGTTCATGTTTTTTTTTGTTCATGTTGTCTTCTCTCCAAAGTGGATGTGCGCCCTCTTGTGTTCTTATTTTTACAGTCACAATTCTCTGAGCGTCAGAAAAAGTTTTTAAAGTTTGACATCTTCTTCAAGATGTGTTTTAAAACGGTTCTTGTATATGTATGTGAATTTTCATCTTGAGTACATAGTGTAAAAACAATGAAAACATGTTAATTTTTGCTTCTACTTTTTTTTTTATTGAAACAACTATTTCATTAAAAAAATGTGATTAAACAAACAATCTAAAAGTGTCATTTTTTTCATATGTACCTCAGATATGTATAAACTAATACTGTAATTTGATACCCCATTTCCCAAGGCCACTATACACATAATTACATGTATACACACCCATATACAATGACTTGATTAGGTGTGATACAGAGAGACCTCTCCTATTGTTGATGCTGTGCTTTGAATTTTACAGATCCTTACTGGGGGGGGGGGGCACTGTCTTATTAGACAGTAGACAGCATCTGCAACAAGAAAAACACAAATAGATTATATTTCAAATGTAAACCAGACCTCTTATAAGAAGAAATATAAAACTAAAAAAAGTGCAGGTCGGCACTTGCTCATTTCAAAAGCCAGGAAGAGAGTCCTGTTCATGTTTTTTGTTCATGTTGTCTTCTCTCCAAAGTGGATGTGCGCCCTCTTGTGTTCTTATTTTTACAGTCACAATTCTCTGAGCGTCAGAAAAAGTTTTTAAAGTTTGACATCTTAAAGATGTATGTTTTTAAATGGTTAGTGTATATGTATGTGAATTTTCATCTTGAGTACATAGTGTAAAAACAATGAAAACATGTTAATTTTTGCTTCTACTTTTTTTTAAATTGAAACAACTATTTCATTTAAAAAATGTGATAAACAAACATAATCTAAGTGTCATTTTTTTTTAATATGTACCTAAGATATGTATAAACTAAAACTGTAATTTGATACCCCATTTCCCAAGGCCACTATACACATAATTACATGTATACACACCCATATACAATGACTTGATTAGGTGTGATACAGAGAGACCTCTCCTATTGTTGATGCTGTGCTTTGTATTCTACAGATCCTAGTGGGGGGGGGGTCACTGTCTTATTGGAGAGTGGACAGCATCTGCAACAAGAAAAACACAAATATATTATATTTCAAATGTAAACCAGACCTCTTATAAAAAGAAATATAAAACTAAACAAAGTGCAGGTCGGCACTTGTTCATGCTGTGAAGTTGTGTAGAAACAAAAACTACATCTACTCATCATTCTATTTCTATTTTCGACCCAGCTGTAGACAAAGTTTCAGCAACAATTATCAATATGCCTATCTTATTTGGGCATTTCATTTCAACAATAAAAAAATCATCAGGCTGGGCAGAACAATGAATGCTTCCGTTGGATACACTGGTGGGACTCGAGTATGTCAGTTCAATCAAGGACTGTTGTGCGTTTAAAATAAGATCAAGTGAAACAGATCGCTGAGAATAATTCAATATTTTAGAAACGGGACAGAGGTAAAGAAAGTAACATAAACAAAGAAACAGAAGCCCCTAAATTAGAGAAATAATGCTAAAAACAAGCCAGAGAATATAACATAAGAGTTTAGTAAACAAATTTATCAAACTCATAAATCACTTCTTTTCATTCACCATAGTATCTAGTTGACAATTTCCCTGAATTGAGTGTAATACCATCTGCTTAGAAAGATGCAATTCTAAACAGAAAGGACCGATCTGACAAAAATTACAACTTTCAAGTGAAACAGATCGCTGAGAATAATTCAATATTTTAGAAACAGGACAAAGGTAAAGAAAGTAACCCAAACAAAGAAACAGAAGCCCTAGATTAGAGAAATAATGTTCAAAACAAGCCAGTGAATATAACAAGAGTTTAGTAAACAAATTTAATAAATTCGTAAATCACTTCTTTTCATTCACCATAAGTATCTAGTTGACAATTTCCCTGAATTGAGTGTAATACCATCTGCTTAGAAAGATGCAATTCTAAACAGAAAGGACCGATCTGACAAAAATTACAGCTTTTCCAATGAAAATAGAGATCCCCCCCCCCCCCCCCCCTAATCCGCATTCCCAGGTCAGCGATATGTCCCGATGGCACCGCACTTACAGGCCAGAATGACCGTGCATATGCAGTATAGTTTGTCCCCGGTACTATACACTCCTCATTCAGTTTTCACCACGTGTGTTACCGGTGGTGGTACGGAGCCGAGAACAGTAACGATAAGGGCTTAGGCATCCCTCTCCGTATTCTTTTCTGCCCGAGTAGGATATTCTGCGTAAAATAATCTTCGTCAATTCTGCAGAAGTTTGAATATGCACATTACCGTTGTGCTCAGTGATGTTCAAGCAAGTTTATTTTGAGGTTTCTTAAGCCTAAGTTCTTCATTCCTAGTGAACTTGACATAGAGGCGAAGGTTCGAAGACTTTGTTAGCCGTGAGTTCTGCGGGGAACAATGGTCGGTCGTTCGCTCAGCAACCAGCGAGGCCCTTAATCGTGTTTGCCTTATTTGGACTTCAAAACATTAGCGAGGTCGATATAATGTTGTTGGAAGCAAATGCAATGTTTATTTATCGTTTTCTAAACTTTGGATTGTTCATGGATATATTCGTGCTTTATCTTGAAGAGAACGTATGTTTTTAATGGTGCATCCTCTGTGTGTTTTTATGAGAATCATTTGGAGACCAATTTGGTATCAAATCTTGAGCGGAGTGACGATCAAGAGATTTAGGATGCCTCGAAGGAAGCGATTGTGGTTTTTCACTCTTATTCTTGCCGCCTTCGCAAGTGTACTGTACCTGATTAATTCAACATACAAAGATCATGATATAGCTGTAAGTATCCCATTAATTTTACTAAATGAGATTTAAGGTAATTAAATGCTGGTAATTTGTGAAAGGTGTTAGTTACTCTTGTCACATATGGAAAAAGAAATGTTAAGTCTAGATCTGAACAGTAATTTTAGTTTGCAAGGGAAAAACTTACATATGCATGGGTAGGATTAAATACTCTTTATAGATCTATACCACTATCAGTATATGATTTTCAATTTTGGATTTCATTTTCTCATATTTTCCCTGTTCCTACTTTATTTCTTTTCCTGAGAAGTGAGTTCCTCTTCTTCCCAAATCTTATTCATCTTGATAATCTTCTTGTTTGCCGTTTGTTTTACTTCATCATTATCACCATGATCACCTTTCTTCTTCTCCTCCCCCTCTTCTCCCTCCTTCTTCCTCCTCCCCCTCCTCTTCTTCCTTCTTCTTCCTCTTCTCCTTCCTCTTCCTCATCATCTTCTTTCCCTCCTCCTCCACCTTCTTCTCCTCCATCTTCTCCCTCTCTTCCCCTTCTACTCTTCCACTTTCTTCTCTTGTTTGAGAAGAGTGCATGATCAACAATATTCAACAATTATCTTCAAGTGTTTATGGCCGATTTTAAATGCCAATATATCAAGCAGATTGGTTATACTGTTAAAACTCGATAACTTGGCCCATTTTATCATGTATCCAAATACACTTGTGTAGCATGCTGAGTTGTTTTGATTGATAATATTAGTGAACCATAATTAGAGGATTTTGTTTTATGTTCCATGGAATTAAAGTAAAATACATGTAATATTTAATAATATTTAATTATTCAATAGAGTGGTGTAACAATTACTCTTGTATTATGACCTGTATTAATTACAGAAAATTTGTTGATGCATGGATTTATTCAATAAAGCTCATTTAGGCCTACTTTCTGTTTTAAATATTTATGAGTGAAAAATTGCCAAAGCCCTTTCTCCTCAGCTCATTTCATGCTTTGGTAAAAGTATGTTGAAAGTATAACTTTTATTTTAGTATTATATCATACATAAATCTTTTATGTTTAGTCACTTCTGAATTTTATTTTATTCTTGTTTATGATTTTGAGGTTATACTTTTCATAATTGCCTCATCTGAATTATGATAAATGTTAGAATAAAATCAGGAAATTGAAAGCCGTCAATCTCTGCCTCTCAGCTAATGAGTGTACTATGTATCATCATCTCCATAGACCTTGCAACCTTTCACAACATTAAAAACCCATTCTAGATGCTGTAATTGAATTCAGTAGAACTAGGAATGGAGATTGATGGATAACGGACAAGCTGTTTCCGACACATTGGTCCGTGCACTCTGATATTTCATTGCGCATCCGCTTATTCTCAGCACGCAACATGTGGCTACTGTCGGGAATATTGCCACATGCCAGCACTGATTTGGTTCTTGATGGAGGGAAAGGGTGGTTGCCATTTTGGTCGGAGGGAACATCCTTTATTTATTTCCTCCTCATTTAAATTTGTTGCTCTTCTAATTATTACCATTTGGAAAACGAGTTTGGTCACCCACTATATGTTCAAAAGTCTATCAATTTGTGAAAAAGAATTACAAGTCTTATCACCACCTTGATAGTATCATGCACTCAGGCCTACATGATGAACTGTTTGTGCAGTCTGCGAATAGTGTTTCTCCAGAATTCTATAATTAAAGGACAAGTCCACCCCAACAAAATGATAATACAAAGAGAAAAATCCAACAAACAACACTGAAAATTTCCTCCAAATTGGATGTAAAATGAGAAAGTTATGACATTTCAAACTTTCACTTAATTTCTATATATGCACATCCTGCATTGGTCTGTATGCAAATGAGGGAACTGATGACATCATCCACTCACTATTTATTTTGTATTTCATTGCATGAAATATAAACACATTCTGATTTCCTCCCCATTGTCCTGTGAAACAAAGTTTTATTCCTCTCTGAACATGTGGAATAACCATTATTTTAACATTTTATGGTTCAGTCAAGTTGGTCCTTATTGTCAAATTTCTAAAATATGAAATATTGTACAATTCAAGCAATAAAAAAACAAAAGGAATAGTGAGTGATGGACATCATCGACTCTTTCATTTACATGTCACTGAGTTGTGCATATAAATATTTTGTGAAAAATAAGCGAAACTTTAAAATTTCATAACCTTTTATTTTACATCCGATTTCGATGACATTTTCAGTGTTATTTTTGTTTGATTCTTGTCTATTGATTCAAATCAATACTTTTCTGGGGTGGACTTGACCTTTAAGCTACCAATGTGTCTATAAACAAATGTATTTCCTATGCAGTAATATCTTCATAAGATTTGAAATACTTGTAAAAAAAATGCCATTGACCATAACAGCAGCAGCGATTTGAAAAACACAACAACCTGCATCTTTTGAGAAGATGCTATCTGCACTCATCTTTGGTCAAATATCCAACCCTCCCCCATTGTGACACCGCCCCTCACACACATGACATGGGGCTCATCTCTTTTTATTTGTTTGGTCAAAATGCTCCTTGGGGTCATTTGAATGAAGACTGATACAATATTTTTTTTGAGTCATTCATTAATTTTCACAAACAAGGAGAAGCAGTCCTACTCACAATAATAAGGGGAAGAAGATTATGATAGTAATCAGCTCCTGTTTTATTAAACCCAGCTGCTGAATACTAATACCTATCCAATATTCAAAATAATTCTTTTTTGAAAAAGTAATGAGTGAATAAATTGACTCTCCTGAGGTCATTTGAATTAAGATTAATAAATACTTCTTTTTAGAATTATTCATTAATTTTCACAAACAAGGAAAATGGAACTCATGATGAGGATGGGGGGGGTGAGATTATGATAGTAAGCAGCTCCTATTAAAACAAAAGACAGCTGCTGACTACTAACACCTATCCAGTATTCAATATTAATTTTTTTTTTTAAGTAATGAGTGAATAAATTGAGTGGACTTGGCTCGTGCAATGAACTGGCTCGGACAGATGTGCCACGAATTGTTGAAAGTCTGTCTGACTCAGAAGATTAAGTAAGACCCCCCTTTCAGACGGTGTTGGCAGAAAGGATGATCATTACCTCTTTGAATGGTCCATAGACGTTGAGCGTTTGAACTGTCTAGATGCTCTCAGGGTATGAAGTGCTTATCCCTTTAGTGTCACTTGTATTGATTCTTCTTGATCCATGTAACAAAATCCTCTTCTGGGTCCTCTTCAAGATGACAAGATTACCACATTATTGGTGTGATTGATGTTTGGTAAAGGTTTCCACTGAATGTCTTGAAATCATCGACCTACATCCTGCTCTAATGATGGTGAGTTACCACTTGGTCTACACCTGCTGCCCACTTTCCATTTGGTCTAATTCTACGGTTTTATTGCCATTTAGCCCATATAAACCATTATTTCTAAATTCCAGTTAGACCAAGTGGAGTGTAGACCAAACAGCTATATTAGACCAAATTGATAGAACAAAAAGCCCAAGTGGTATTTAGAATTAGTTTTATAGCCCAAGTGGTGTTTAGACTTTCTGAGAAATAGGCCAACTGCTTTAAGACCAAGAGCATATACCCTTGTGGATTGTACTCTATATATAAATTGAGGGGAAACACTGAACTTTGGGATTTGTGTTATATGGCAAAAGTATTGCTTGGGAAATTTAGTAGTAGAATTCTAGTAATGAAAAATATACCTGCCACTTTGGTTGCGTATCATTGTACAATGAAATAGAGCCACATTTACAACATCAGAAGTGTATAATATAGTGTTAGCCCTGTAATATTCTGATGTACCATTTAAGCATGGAGCTAACACAGAATAGCTCCATGATTTAAGGGAATGAGAAAATTTTACTAAACACTGACTTCGGTTCAGATATTGACTTTCCTCTGTTTGTTGAGTGAAGAAAGTATACAGAAGAAAATGGTACCAATCTTCTAAAAGTAGAGTCCCAGAGAGCAAACAAAAACAAGATATATTGGATTTGAGTTTTTTGTTTGCTTTTACAACTATGCTTCAAGTGATCGTGTTCACATCATGGTCAGGATTGAAAGAAGATCCAGAATTGTAAAACTGTTACATTGTGGCGCTGACTTGTCTGCACCTGTCAAGATAACTGCACTGCGAGATGAATCACAAAGATAGTTAATTAATTGAACTGATTAGAACATGTCTGTAGCATGCTGTCCTGGAGACATTAAACCGTCATTCTGGATAGAATAAATTATAGGAAAGGGGGCTAATCAGGATGCTTATGAGAGTTGCCAGGAGCCAGGATAAAATATTCTGTAGTGACCTTACTCCATTTCTAAAACATTGAATTGAATATAATATTTGAATGTATTATTTGAAAATAAAATACAAAATACACTTTTATGTAAAAAATTCCCCACTTCCTGTAGAATCCATGAAGAATATGCTATTAATTGTGCAAATCTATAAAACTTTTTTCCATTCATGAAAAATAATCTATTATACCTCATGATCCCTATAATCATGCTTTTTATAGAGTCCATATAAAGTGGGTTTTATTATAAAATCAATTTTATGCTAGGCAGGGTCGAATCCAGGATTTTCCAGGGGGGACACATTTTCCTGATGAAACTTTGACAAGCAAAAAAAATAATGGTTTTCACCTAAAATTAAAGGTCATCAAATTTGACAAGCAAAAAAAAATATGGTTCTCACCTATTTGTTGTCCACGGAAAATTTGACAAGCAAAAAAATATAATCACTGATGCTACATGTAGGTCATGAATAGACACCTCAAAGAAATCCAGACAAAATTCTATAGATGTATACCTCATGAAAATGATGCAATCCATTTAGATTATTTCAAGAATGTCTCATGTAATCCTTCAAGATTACTTCATTATTACATAGTACCTCATGTAATCCAATGATTTTATTAATACTTCCATGTAATCCATAAGGATTACTTCATTCATTCCTCAGGTAATCCACATACATGTATAAGTATTTTATTAAAACTCTAACTCTGCCAAGATGTATTTTGTAGACCATACACAAGGAGTCACAAACCATTACAAAGGTATATAATTTTAATCTCTTTTATTCATTTCTCGAAAGATCTTATGTTAACCAAGTGAACTATTTCATGCATTCTAAAAAAAAAATGAAAGGGTTGGAAAAGGGCTAAATCACCTTTTAAAAGGGCAGAGAAGTGACATTACTCTTTAAATAATAGGGCTCTGGAAAATGCTGTCATTTCTCGGCCCTTTTCCACCCTTTTCCTCTTTTGTGTTTTGAGTGTTTCTTCATCCTTTCTCATGTCTTCTTTTAGTGGAATACCTGTATTAACCCCCCCCCCCCCCAAGAATCGATAGGTATATAAGCATGCATGGACCAATACAGTCATGTACTGCAAAAGGTAAAAACATGGCTTCATAAATGCTGAATAGATGATCCGGATGATCTTCTATGTAAATGTTCGAATTTATACTTTTAGATCCAGAGTCCTTTCTTGGAACTTTAATTTTAAGAAATCCTGTGACAATGAAAGTAGATTTTTGGCTCAAAACATGACAAAAAGAGTGCAAATTCTTTATAAAATATCCGTTGAATGAGTGTGTGAACAGAATTCAAGATAAGGATAAGATAGTCACAGAGATGCTGCTTAAATAGATCTATATTTCAACTGGAAGGAAAATAGTATTGCATTATGAGTCCAAATTAAAGTCTTCTTTATTCAAATCAAGTAAATGAACATTGAACAAAGAAATCTACAAGAAACAGGCTCCATAACACTGTATATATATATTGAAACAAATTATATCATTACTAGGGTGTTTCAGATAGGAACAGTATGGAAAGATTATATAACAATTTTTAGAGAATATGTTTGAGTCCAATTCGATTTGTGCAGTGAAGTACCAGTGTAGGTGCCAGGAGTCGGTAGTATAATAGGCAAATGATTGATGTGTGATCTTTTTGAGCATTTTTAGTAAGTTTCGTGCCAATTTTTTTGTTTACTATCACGTCTGTTCAATATCCACCCTATACAGCAGGTCAATATTTGAATAGAAACTTTTGCTCCTAGGTTGTTTGTTCTTAGGATTATTTCACACTGAAGCTCTATGATCTGGGTTATGGCAAGAGGTTTTATGATTTCCCTTGCATTGCCATATTTCTACACCAGTAGTCTTACCAGGTGAATGATTTCCTTCCTGTGAAATAGTGGCATTCATTCTGCATTCAGGATTTAATGTAGGAAACCCAGGGGAAATATTATTAAGTTTTTCTTTAAACTTACAGTGATGCTAAAAAAGTTAGTGAACCCCACCACAAATACACAACTTCATGCAGAGTGTTGAATATAGACAACAGCATTACAATTTTCAGTGAGTCTAGAGAAACAAACTTCATTCAGTGTGATAATTTATCGCCCGGCTTCACAATTAAATATCTAAAACATGGCAGAACTTGAACACTTAAATATGTTCATTTTCTGGTGGGGTTCACCAACTTTTTTAGCACCACTGTACACTTAATATTTGCTTATCATGGGGGTGGGATTAAACAAAATTTTGTTAAAATCTTATTAGACAAAAATAATTAAGAAGGTTTTAAGGTTTTATTAAAATATCCACATATGGCAGCCATTTAGACTGAATTGCATTGGATTTACAAAATATAACAATAAAATGATAACATGGTATAGCAATCGAACATTATAAATATATTATTTACAAATAAAAATACAAACAATTAGGTACGTAACTTGACAGATTAAGGAAGGGGTGAACAGAGTGTAGAGATAAGGGGAAAGGGAGGTACAATAGAGAAGGGAAAGAGGGTGGGGGAAGATGAAGACAGAAGAGATGAATATGAGAGTAGTAGTACACAGATGTAATTCTAATTTAAATCGAGAAGAGTACATGTATATCAAAATATAAATATAACTATGGTAATGATATGTAAATTAAAAGTGTCAGCGAACCCCCCCCCCCTATATGAGTGTATTGAAACGTATATGGTATACGGGATTATGGTGATAATTGACTATTTTTTGGTACAGCAAATAGGATGATAAAATATACTAGTATAAAGGTATAAATGTTTATTTTTCTCAATGAAACGTTGTACTTGTATAATATATGCTGGCATTAAGCCCCCCCCCCTCCATTTGTAAATCTTACCTCATTCAGACAACGTCCAATCACTCTAATGGGGGTATTGCAAGAAACTTGCGCAAGAAACTTGCTATCAATTGCAAGTCGATTTTTTTATCCTAAAATTAGTCATAAGTATGGCGGCTAATTGCAAATTATTTGTATTTAAATGCTAGTCTGCAGACTGTCTGCTTCTTGCAACAAATAGTAAAAATCAGTTTGCTTAAAGAGAAATTCCAGTATTTGCAGTAAACACTGATTTCATGAGAAAGTCTGTAAAACAAGGCTTAATTGTCAGTATATCATCGAGGATCTAGATCTGGTACAGTTACATAAACTGAACTTTGTGAAATCTTGAAATCTACGATGAAAAATGTTCACACTGAAGATCACCAACACAGATAGGCACACGTGGGACACTGTATTATTATTGCTAAAATAAAGACCCGACGGAAGTGACCGAATCCGCGCTTATTTTGCTTATTTCTCAGCAATTACACAATTTCTTCCAGAATCCTTTGGCACATATTTTTTATTCATACAAACAGACATTTAGGTGGTCATTATATTAGATTCTGTAAAAAGTCATTTTTAGATCGTTACCAAAACTGGAATTTATCTTTAAGCTATACTTGTTATGTCCAAGGCTACACACTAACTTTTTTCTTGGTGGCCCGATTGGTCCACCAAAATCATCAATTTCATATTCTTGGTGGCCCGAAATGCAAAATTTGGTGGCCCTTAAACAATAGAAAACTTCACAATTTATCAAAAACTTTGGTAGCCCGACCGGGCCACCAATTGTGGGCTTTTACAGAATTTTGGTGGCCCGTCTCTCATTTTTGGTTGCCTCGGGCCACTGCTAATGTCGAGCCCTGATATACATGTATCAATTGTACATCAGGGCGCCTTTGTAAAGCAGTTTTAAGAACTGAACAGGCCTACCCTGCAGTATAAAATAAATAAAACAAAATAATTAAATAAATAAATAAATAAACATGAGCAACATAATTGTGTTATTGATTGCAAATATTTTCTTGGAACTCCTCCTTGGTCTTATACTGTAGGAAATACACCCTAATCTTGAAACTGACCACCCCTCTTTCATAACTGTTCACAGAACTTTTGTAAGCCCAAATACAAGTCCACACCTTCCTTGTATATCCAGATATTTTGGCCCTTAATAGTATCACAGTTGATAGGCCTACTGACATCAAAATTCACCTATATTTGTCATCCGTTACTTTCCTGTGGCTCTAACTTTTTGAATTGCAAATCTTATAAGATACTTTCTGTCTCAAGGTAATCCCAATTTAAAGATTACATGCAACTGTTGTAGACATCTGTGTGATTTTATAAATACCCCTCCTCTCTTCCATTTCTCTTAATGCTATAAGCCTGTATTAAAAAACAAAATCGCTTCTGTTTTTTTTCTTCACCTTTTTGTTTGATCGGTGGATGAAGGAATCATGTCATGTGTAATACTTTTCTGTGTGTTTTAACCCCCCCCCCCTTCGCAGTAAAATAAAAAATGAACAAGGTGATGGCTTTGCAAAAAGTTGTGTCATTTAAATATTCCTGTGCATGAAATTAATACTCTTATATTCTGATAACTATACATATAGACATGTAATGTATGCAAGATAGACATAAACATGCATTTTGTATAAAACAAAAAAAGTAACGACTTGGTTAATGGAATTTGATCATTATTCTTGCTAATTTGTGGGAAACTTAGAGTTAAAGTACTCGAGGCTGAAAATACGTTGGCTCATAGCTATTAATAGATAGAGGAAAATTCACAGATCAATGTGCTGAAATTTTCATCAAAATCTGATAACAAATAGGTTATTGAATTTTAAAGTTTAGCAATATCGTCGGTGGTCATCCGTCGTACATACGACGGTGCAAACCCATTTCAAAGAAAATCGACCTCAAAGTTTACTATGATTTTCACACTTAATTCCCCAGCCTTACAACATATTCATTGCTTGAAAAAAAAATGGTTGGAAAGACCAAGAAAATCGCTTGACATTGGTATCTTTATTTTTACACAAAACTGTTAGACACCATTCTCACTACCGTCCTAAAACTAGTTTAACGTGTAATGAGAACGGTCAAAGCGCTCTTGGAATCGATCTTCTAAATCAGTTCAGAAAACCACCTTGTGATTTAGTTTAGAAGATCGCTTTGCCTCATTAAACTTGTTTTAGCGTAAGTGAGGGCACAATCGTTCTTCGGGAAGCAATCTTCACACATTTTGAGCGCGCTAATCCACGCACTGTATGTGGAATGCCTACGCTGCAGTTTCAAATTTCACGCGAAAACATGTCACCCCACTGAGAATGTTCCCATAGCAACACGACCGCTTTACGTGAAGTGGTTTTAAAAACCACTTTCGGGTGATCAAATAGGAACGCGAGCAATGCAATCTTCTAAACTGGTTTCCCGAACCGGTTTCCAGTAAACCAGTTGTAGAAAGTATAATGAGAACGGTGTCTCAGAGGCCGTTCTCATTACGCTTTCTAAAACTAGTTTACTGGAAACCGATTCAGGAAACCAGTTTGGAAGATCGCTTTGCTAGCGTTCCCACTTGATCACACGAAAGTGGTTTTCAAAATCACTTCACGTAAAGCGCTCTTGTTGCTATGGAAACGCTCTCAGTGGGGTGACACGTTTCGCGCGAAATTCGAGGCATTCTACACCTGTCGTGTTGAGTAGCGCGCTCAAAATGTGCGAAGATCGCTTCCCGAAGAACGGTTGTGTCCTTACTTACGCTAAAACCAGTTTAACGAGGCAAAGCGATCTTGAAAACTACATCGCGAGGTGGTTTTCCAAACTGGTTTGGAAGATCGCTTCCAAGACCGCTTCGACCGTTCTCACTATGCGTTAAACTAGTTTCCACTAAACTAGTTTCCAGTAAACTAGTTTTAGGAACGTAGTGAGAACAGCCTCTTAGTTACACCTCCCTCTCCCCCTCCTGAAATTTTAACAACTTCCTTCCTTAATTGCAAACTTTCTGTTTGAAAAATCCATATTAAGTCAGTCACCACCAGATCCTTAATTTTCAATTACAAAAAATGAAAGTGCTCTGCAGGTGATAAAGTCAGTGTCTTCACTCCCTCGCTTAGATATATTTAAACATTTTATTAAAGTGCTTTAATAATATTCAATATACTATATTTATATTATTATTAGGGAAACGTGTCTGAATAGTATCATCTGGCAAAAAGCGCTATATCAATCTAGCACCATTTTATCATTATTATTATTATACTTATATTATTCTCATTATTATCAATGATTATTATGATTATTATCATTTAACCAGTTTTTTTAATTTTATGTAGTAGTAGTAGTAGTAGTAGTAGTAGTAGTAGTAGTAGTAGTAGTAGTAGTAGTAGTAGTAGTAGTAGTAGTAGTAGTAGTAGTAGTAGTACTACTACTAGTAGTAGTAGTAGTAGTAGTATAGTAGTAGTAGTAGTAGTAGATGTAGAAGAAGTATTATTCTTTCTTTTTTTATCATTTTTTTTTGGGGGGTTGGGGTTAGGATGGGGTAGTATTTTTGTGAATGAGATTGGAAGAAAGGAAGGATTAGCAATCATGCACATCCTGTCAGTCACATAACAAGCATTATTCCTTCACAATAGTTCAAATTGCCTCAATCCAATCAAGACAAGGGACCTCAGTGTTTAATCCTCAACACCGGAAATAGCCGAAGGATGGCATAATTTGAATGTGTATAATTTTGTTCTTCAGTGTAAAAAAAGAAAGTATGGTGCGATATATCATGGGGCCTATACCAGGGACTTTCCTGGTTACAAATAGTGCATCCCCCAATAAAAAAGGATTTCCAGTTCTATTTCCGTCAATTTTGTTTTCCATTTAAATTTAGACCTATCTTCATAAAATCTTCTTTTTTTTTCCTTCACATGGTATGCAGAGTGCATGTGTAGATCTTCAGAGAATCAAATTAATCATATTCTATATTTATAAATTCATCAATACTTTCTTACATGTATGTCTTTTCCAGATTATCTGAAAAGCAACTGCATATTTTACTAACTCTCACATTCTGTTAGATAGATATTCTTGCAGTGAAAGCAGCTCTTTTTATAGATTAAGTTGATTGAAATACCATGCTTATCAAATATTACACTATTACAGGCTAAAATTGTACCTGTAAAACAAATTCATGATTTTACCCTAGGAGAATCAAATTAATCAAATTAATCATTTACCAATAAAAAAAAAATGTCTTTTCCAGATTTGCTGAAAAGCAATTGAACACATTACGAGCTCTTATATTCTGTATTATAACAATATCCTATCAGCTCTTTTAAAAGCTTTCATTGATAATTATTTTCAAAGATTACAGGGTACTAATTTACCAGTCGATACACTTTCAAGCAATCATGATTTTATCTTCAGACAATCAAATTAGTCATATTCTTAGTGATAATTTTTTTGAATGTCTTTTGCAGATATTCTGAAAAGGAACATCACATGTTAGGAGCTCTTACATCCTGTATGATAACTTTTCTTACAGTGGTAGGAGTTCTTTTCAGAGCTTTTGTTGATAAAAAATAGCCCGCTTTTCAAAGATTAAAGATTATGGGGTAGGCCTACCATTTTACCAATAAGTCACTATTTAGGTCTGTTTGTTTTCTGTTTGACAACTTCTTTTTTTTTCTTTTTAAAGATAACTATTATCTGAAAGAACGGTTGATCAAAGGAATTGTATTACCTGTATCGAGGAGAGATTTGTTGGATTAAGATTTAGATGGAGAAAATGGTACAACAATGTCAATAAGGTTTTAATCTCGTAATCCCTAGTTCTATATATTTTTGTACTTATAGGTAGAGATGATTAACCCCTTATTCAACTCATGCCTTTATATAACGAGTTCAATATTGTACAAATCCTTTTTTCCAAGCATATAGATAATTTTATTCTCCATGTGGAAAGAATCCACAAACAATTATGCTTAATTTTGTTTATTGACAGCTGTTTACTCTATCTCAGAGTAATGATGCAAGATAATTCATTCGGACATGTTTGCCAATATGTAATCAACTTCTCTTGATTTGAGAAGCACAGTATAGAACGACCAACAAAAAAAAACCCAAAGTATTCTTGTGCCAACAGTGAAAGAAGTGTTTTGATAAAATCTATATTTTTTGCATCATACAAAATTTGTTAGGTATTGTCCTTCTTGAATGCATGAGATACTTGTAAGTTGTAACTAAACAAATTTATATCGTGATTTCCCGTCATAGAGACATTCTAAATTGCAATTATTGGAGTGAATAAAATTCCTCTTTTGCTCTAATCATGGGAACTTTTCCCTCTGAAATTATTGATTTTTGTTTTAAAGTTGTTTGTTTTAATCTTTAAAATTGCAGCTAACTCTGGTCACCATGGTTTTACCATTCTGTATAATTTGGTTTGGTGGTCTGTCAAGTTCTTCATTCAATAATTGAGTTCATGGATCGATCTCTGTGGTTTTTCAATTTTCCTAGGTCTCATCCAGGGGAATCTTTCACAAAGTATCTTGCATGTGATTTTTCACTTGCAAAGTAGCTTTGGACCAATAACATGCAAGGAATTCAGGAGCTTTTCGCTGTTGTCAGTTCAAATACAGAACAAATTCCTTGATGAAGCTCTCCCCTAAATACACCCCTGTGCAAATAGTGTTGCAATACATTGATCTACATGTTATTTTCTCATCATCTGACCTTTGAACCTAGGAGTATGGTAAACACATTAATGACAATAATCTATCTTTGTTGAAGGATTTACGACCATGTATTATAAGCATATAGAAGAAATTACAAAAAGGCATTGGTGTTTTACCTTTTAAAAAATCTTGAGCTGCAAGTTCCCATTTGTCACCTCTGACACCTGTACCTTGGATCAGGGGCGGATCCAGGATTTTCCAAAGAGGGGGGGGGGGGGCATTTTGTTGCAGGAATAATTTGACAAGCAAAAAAAAAGGGGGGGGTATCACTATACAAAATAGAGGTGACTTTGTTCCAGGAATAATTTGAAAAGCAAAAAAGAAAAAGGTGGATCACTTAATTATGAACTGCAAATTTTCATTAAAATATTTGTATGGCTTTCAAAGGGGGGGGGGGCATTTTCATATTAAGTGTTTTTTTTTAGATTTAATTTACAAGAACAGCATTATAACACGCATCAATGATACAGAATTTTCTAAAATAAGACATTTGTAATGCTAACCTATGTCTTTAATATAAAAATTATATCACATTTTTAAATTAAAACTTAAAGGTTCTGAGTAATATAATCTGGTAAAAATGTCCCTACACCAATTGAAAATATTGGTTATATGCATTAAATTAGGAGTTGATTAAAGGCAAGAAATTCTCTTTTTCCAAGCGAGTAATAAAAAGAAAATGTGTTGGTCAAATTCTTATTTTGGTGAATGTCCATGTGCTATGGCTATATAATATTGTCATTCAGTTAAATATTCAGGCCAGAAGCCCCACGGTGTCACTTTTTTTATGGGTATGAATATTCATGTATTCTGATAAGACATAAATAAGACATACATGTAGCTCTGCAGATGCCAGTGACACCACACAGTCACTTGAGACTGGAGAAATCATAATGTAAGCATCCAAGTCATATAACGATGTTGACGTGGCATCTTTAGTTTCATTGGCTTTGAGATGGAATACAAGATAACATTTCAAATAATGTTATAACAAGGAGCGGAAGGGGGGGGCAGAATTTTAAGTGTGTATAAACACTTGGATAATAATCATTAATCTTAAGACAGTCATTCGAGTATGGCATATCATTAAAGAAGTAAATCTTTATCACTAATTCAATCAAACTCATATACATTGGCAACCCTCTCGCCAATAATTAACAATTTCATTTCTGTAATCATATACGTTGATGATGATGTAGTGATGGTTTAATATTATCTGCCAATGCTCTTGCCTTCTCTTGAAATTATGTTTAGTTTAGTTTTATTTATCATATAAAAATGAAAACAACATTGTACAAATATGAAAAATAACTTAATATTATCAAGACTGATGAATCACTCTATTCGAAGCCTTATTCAGGAATTGATATAATGGCTCTGTTCTTCCTAGATGTCAGTGGTTCAACTTAAAAGAACATTATCAACCAGTGAAATTGTATTTCAATTAGATTCAGGTTCTTTTAATTTGGTATTTTTCTCTCTATTTGCAATCTGTTCTGGCTCAATAGTCTCCAAGCATCAAACTCTAATTTGTAGTTCAAGTCTGTAGGCACATACGTTAATTGACTTTTTATTAGAACCAAATTTAGTGGGTTTTGAAGCAGCCGATTTGCAGTAGTTAGTATCTCCGTGCTTTAATACTTCAGACTGCTTTAATATCTTTTGACAGACCGTTGGTGTATTGATTATATTCCCTTTTTATTGACATATACTTTTGTGGAATATAAATAAATAGGTTTCCTTGGATCATGTTATCCTCATTTTGCCTGATTAGAAGCAGTTCATCTTACACAATAAACAAATTGAAATCCTTTAGTGAATTGATGATGGTGATGATTGAGACAACGACAATGATGATAATGATGATGGTGGTGGTGGTGATGATGATGATGATGATGGTGGTGATGATGGTGGTGATGATGATGATGATGGTGGTGATGATGATGATGATGATGATGATTATGATGGTGATGATGATGATGATGATGGTGGTGGTGATGGTGGTGATAATGATGATGATGGTGATAGTGATGGTGATGATAATGATGATGGTGATGATGGTGATTCCCAGCATTTGTAATCGTGCCATATACATCAAGTGTTAGAAAAATACAGGTACAGACTCCAGTTTGCTCCGATTTGGTTCATTATTGATTAACACTTTTTCTTTGTAATCATTGGTGAAAACTTTGACAAATATTGAGTCTGGTCCAAATTTACTATGTAAGATCATTGGGATGGCAATGAAATGTCCCTACCATCTGTTGTACCATGGACCTTATAAGAGACGGTTAGACTGAACTGAAATGAAAATACCTTGTGGAAGTATTTCTGTAAGAATGGTATCACGGTCAGATAAATAAGGAGTATACTCTGGAGTCTTTACATTAAGGGGATGGGGAGGTCATGCAAACAAAACCAATGAAAACATGAAGAACACTTGTGACAGAAAATTATGCAAGATTATTGAGGGTTCCATGTGGTAATAGGAATCAGCTTAAATTTTGTAATAAAAGTAGTTCATGTTTACAATTAAAAAAACTCTTCTTAACGGTCTTTCAACTCTTTAATGATTAAGTAGACCGTACATAAACGTGAATTTTAGGGAAATTCCCACTTATGACCGTATCAAATGCTTGCATCAAGTGCTTTTCTCAATATTCCATTGTTACACTTATATTCTTCACTTGCAATATATACCACCTATTTGATGACATACATCTTAACATTTTTAAGCACACATATTGATGTCTTCAATACAATATTTCATTACATTGAAATCCTCTAATGTGACCACATGCAGGATGTTTATCAAGTATTTTACTTCAAATCCTTATGAATTTTCTCCACCGACATCTAATTAAAGATATCCGCTCTAAGGATTCTAAGAAGAAGTAACCAAGGAAATTCCCTAGTGATACCACACTTAGACCATGCATATTATAGCAGCTTTATCTTGAATCTTCTCTGAAAACGATTTCTTAGATGATTTATTATGCCATTGATTGTAGCCACGTATAAATCAAAATTCAAGTACAAAATTTTATGAAGCGCCATTGTGTGACTGAAGAATTTCTCCTTGATGAGCCTGGGGGGGGGGGTGTTAGCAAGAATCTTGCAATCATTGGCAAGTCAATTTCTGATCTCAGAGTTAAGTTAGTCATATGTCTAGTAGTTAACGATTACTACATATTTACACTGCAGGGTTCAATCAGATATGCTTTGTACATGATCAGAGGGTTAAAAACCACCCCTATATTCGTTATTTTTAAATCATCTTATATATATAATTTATTAATGTATTTCCACATTTTTTTTTTTTGGGGGGGGAGGGGAGGGGGGTGTTTAAAAGACCTACTAGACAAGTGAACCCATCTGGAAAATTTGAAATTTGCACCCAGTCTACTGCAATTTTCTACATTTTCATCCAATCTTTCCAACATTTTGATTAGAATCAAAGAGCTATATGCACTTTCTTTAATTTTTTAATAAATTATTTTCAAGTCATAGAATAACGAGCCTTTTCTAATCTAATTTGAGAATTTATTCAAATAGATATGACAAAAGAAGAATTCAATTATTTAGCTCAGGAGTACTGCCTTTCTTCAACCTTGGATGTATATGAGGCATGATGTGTTGTGATTTTATTGATGTTGCTTGATTAGGCACTGGTGATTTGATTCTAATGTTATTCGTTGGAGTGTAGCCAGGTGAGAAATAATCTGCTGAAAACATGCTGATTGAATCATACCCCTTTCATAAACCCAATAAAACATATCCTCCAATTAGCCGCCTAAGAGTAATGCGGATAATTCAATAAAAATTGCGTTCACAAACTCCATAAATTATTTTTACGAGCGCCCGTCCTGAAAAAGGCGGATAATCGTCATGACAACTGGACACGCCCCCTCCAATGCGGTTGTGTTGGAAAAGGGTGACCTTGTGACCGCACCATGGTAATTATCCGCATTATTTGGAAATACGTTCATAAACTCAAAATCTTGTCCCGATGCCGCTATTATGCGGATAATAGCAGCATCAGAATAATGCGGATAACTCTTGTCCTCCTCTGATTTTACGACCAAATTATGCTGCTATTAGCCGCATAATTGTGTTTTATTGGGTTTATGAAAGGGGTATCAAACATATTTGGAACCTGCTCATTCAAAACCAGTGGAAATCCTCTTAAATCCAATTCTGTGTTGGCAATAACAATAATGATTGTAAGGTGCATGTATTGTGGAAGCTCACAAACAGGTTTGTACTATTGAAATATAGGCATTTTTATTGTTATTGGGTGTTGATTTAAAAAAAAATTATATGAAATGAAATAATGAATGAAAAGGATGCACCGTGCATCTCATTTGCATGATTTGATGTAATATCATGCAGACACTAAAATTTTCCTGATTAAAAATTTGATGTCATTATGAACATGAATGAAATCTATGATATAAGCCACTTTTTGTTCTGACGGGAATAATATTATTGTGTGATCTCTGAATGGCTTAATGATACACCCACTACATGGGAAATCCCTTTATATTCACACACCCAAGTGTTCACTGAGAATAAAGGCCTATATTTCCAGATACTCCCATATTTCTGTTACCAATTTCAGACAAAATGTATCGGAAACTTTAATCATGTGTCATCTTGCAGTTTTCTTTTTGTGTTTATTCTATGACTGCATGCTATTTTTAATGACATTTTGCCAAGAACATACCTGTAGTTAATGGTATACGCCTATATATCATCTTAATTATTGAATTTTCAGAAATGGAACTGTTCGACTTTTTTCCATTGTTAGACATGACGCAAACAGAAGTTGCTTTCCACTGTCCATTAAGACCCCCTTTAAAAATTGATCATAATAATATCCCTCTTTGTCAAGAGGCAAGTCTCCTAAAAGGGCAAGCGTCTAATTAGAATCCCAGAGACAGAATACTCCAGAGCTTCATCAATTCATCGTTAAACTGCTTCACAGCCGTCTGAAGAGATTTAATCAGAGGATTTATTGGCCCTCAGAGCAAAGGCATGCAAGTCAAATGGCTCTTCTTCCCTCAAATCATAATTCCCACTTATACATGAAAATTTCAGAACAGTCCCTGCCCAGAGGAATGAACTTGAGCGGTGCCCTGGAGCAGCCCATAAAAGGGAAAGTGTCCTGAGTGCTTCTATCCACGGTTCGCTGTTGTTTTTCTCCCGTCTTAACTTACTTTAGTATGTGTTATTTGTGAGGAAATGAAGTTCTTGAAAATATTTATGCTACTCAATTCATTTTCATTCCTGACTTTCTAAATCCGTAATTTCGTAGTTGATCATCAACTCTGAAATGATGCGGCTATTAAAAATAATGGTCATTCCATCAAATAAACATTATTTCATTTAATAGGCCTATATTATTTACGTGTACAAGGGTGTGGAGTGGTTTTGAAAGTGGGGGGGGGGGCTGACCATACAAAAAAAAAATCACAATTATATTGTCATTTTTGCATATGTTTTAGTTCACAATTTTTGAAAAAAGTGGGGGGGGGGCTGAAGCCCAGCCAGCCCCCCCCCCCCCTCCCTGTTTCGCGGCCCCTGATTTATGTGTACAGTAAATTACGTACATTTACAGTATCTGAAGCAGTTAGTTTAGATATGAGAGATTGAGAATTCACTTTACAAGTATCCTGCCACAGGCCATGGATGAACATTCATACACAATTTAAGTAGCACTGCTTATTGGTCTTTGTGGTGTCCATTCAATAAGTAGTGACTTTGTGGTTTCTAGCTGTCGGTATGATTGATAGGTAGATATTTCAATATTTGCTCAAGGATCAGTTTATCATTTTTCATTCGATTTTTTTTTGAAATCATGGATATGGAGCATTCAAAGCACTTTTGGCAGAGAATGGCTCTTGGAGAAGAATCCCTGATCAGAGTTCGTAGGAGTTGGATCCATGATGAGAATGAATCGAGAGGAAAGATCAAATAGATTGTCATGTTGTGGGGTGAATGAGATATGAAGTTCTTTTGGGGATATGGCATGTAGCAAGAACCAACACAGAGCTCTAGGAATAATTGTAAAATGATACCCCTTTCATAAACCCATCCTCCAATTAGCCGCCTAAGAGTAATGCGGATAATTCAATAAAAATTGCGTTCACAAACTCCGAAAATAATCCGCACTATTTTTACGAGCGCCCGTCCTGAAAAAGGCGGATAATCGTCATGACAACTGCACACGCCCCCTCCGATGCGGTTGTGTTGGAAAAGGGTGACCTTGTGACCGCACCATGGCAATTATCCGCATTATTTGGAAATGCGTTCATAAAGTCAAAATCTGGTCCCGATGCCGCTATTACGCGGATAATTGCAGCATCAAAATAATGCGGATAACTCTGGTCCTCCTCCGATTTTACGACCAAATTATGCTGCTATTAAAGGCATAATTGGGTTTATGAAAGGGGTATAAGATACAAAGCAGTGTAGGTAAATTCCTCCATAGTGCCCGTTACCATTCCAATTTGTTACTAGACCATGGATGATCCTTGAGAAGATTATAAGAATGTGCATGAACACTCCTCCTTATTATCATTATTATTATTATCATTGTTATTATTATAATTTTTGATTGAAACATTTGTCAAGCAAGAAATGGGCTCAACATTTTTTGATACAATCTGACATCCAGTCAATAATTTTGTAAGGTAAGAGTTTAAAAGGCATTTCAAAATTATTTAAAAAAACAAAAATTACAAATTCGAAGTCTCATAATCAACAGATGAACAAAAATGAATGGAAAGTAAACTTTTTTTAATTGGAATTTTACTTGATACTTCAAACTATTGTCCCTTTACCAACACTTTCTATATGATTGCAGAAGCAAGAATCTTCATGACTTCACTTGGTTTAATTTTGACAATATCACTGTGCTTTTCATTGAATTGTCATGTTTTTAAAAACACATTTCATTTCAATCATAAGAGACATAAATTAACCCAATTCTCCCCGTTTTCAGTAAATTCAGGCTTGTTATTTTTGGCATGTGCCTATTGCCTCGTGGGTTACGCGTTTCCACCTCACATTTTCATGGAAGTTCTCTTGGCATTGTTATATTGCATCTACTGCAAGAAATTCATCTGTTTTGTTTATTTTTGTCTGGGTGAAATGGTATTAATCTGCTGGAGGGATGGGATCTCGTCCATTCTCTGGATTCAAACTAATAAGGAACTTTCGTTTGGAATGAAAGGTGCTTCTGAGTGCATCAACAATTACGAGGCCGTTCTCATTACGTTTTCTAAAACTAGTTTTCTGGAAACCGATTCAGGAAACCAGTTTGGAAGATCGCTTTGCTAGCGTTCCCACTTGATCGCACGAAAGTGGATTTCAAAATCACTTCACGCAAAGCGATCTTGTTGCTATTCAAACGTGAAATTCGAAACCGCAGCATAGGCATTCTACACCTGTCGTGTGGAGTAGCGCGCTCAAAATGTGCGAAGATCGCTTCCCGAAGAATGGTGGTGTCCTCACGCTAGAACCAGTTTAACAAGGCAAAGTGATCTTGAAAACTACATTGTGAGGTGGTTTTCTGAACTGGTTTAGAAGATCGCTTCCAAGATTGCTTCGACCATTCTCTGTACACGTTAAACTAGTTTCCACCAAACTAGTTTCCACAATTCCAGTAAACTAGTTTTAGAAGGTAGTGAGAACGGTGTGTTATTATCATTGAACCTCTAGTTTTTACTACAGTTTTTGGGGTGCATCAGTTTTGTGTTAAAAACAAGAACACAACAGTAGATTTTGTGTTAAAGGTAAAAGAGATTGTAATGAAATAAATCACTCCAAAAATTCTGTTCACATAATGCTTTGAAATAAATGTAAGTACATTTACATCAATACATCCTTTTTCCTTCAATTCTGAATGCTTTATTTGAAGGATAGGAACACTGGACGGCACAGATACAGGTCCTAACAACCCTCATAAAAGCATCTATCCTCCCCGGAAAATATTGTTTTCACTTAGAATGTGATACACATCTAAAAGTTTCATGAAATAATGTCAGTCACAACTTTTCAGAGCATCTTTTGTGGGGGTGGAGAGGAGAGGTAATAGATTCAATTATGATAAACTAGATCACTTGCCAATCTCATGATAACGAGCACTAATCAGAAACCCCAGTTACTTGAATTTAGGCCGTAGGATCCATCACCCATCCATCATCCATCACTCTATGATCACATGAAAAGAATGTGATCATCTTGAATCTGAAGTCTAGTAGGGGGGGGGGCTAGAATTCTGGCTATTGACAATAACCAAAGTTCCTGGATGTTCCGTATGCCATGAATTTGCCATTCACTTTGTAGACTGAATTAGAAATTTTACTTCTTGTTCAGTGATGCGTGACCCAAGAACTTCTGGTCTACTCCTACAGTACGTAGCACTAGTCTTGTCGCCTCCGCTTTCGCACCATGCTCTACATCTCTTCTTACATTTTGAACAGGAATCATCATAGAACTTGCTACTTGTACTATCCTTCTTGTATTATACTGTTCTTACCTTCAAGCTACCGGAAGTTATTAAGTACACAGCGTGAGCTACCCATTGGACACCGTTCTCACTACCTTCCTAAAGCTAGTTTGATGGAAACTAGTTTAACGTGTAATGAGAACGGTCGACACGATCTTGGAAGTGATCTTCCAAACTGGTTCATAAAACCACCCCGCGATGTAGTTTTCAAGATCACTTTGCCTCGTTAAACTGGTGTTAGCATAAGTGAGGACACGACAGTTCTTCGGGAAGCGATCTTCGCACATTTTGAGCGTGCTACTCCACACACTGTAGAATGCCTACGCTGAGGTTTCAAATTTCGCGCGAAACGTATCACCCCACTGAGAGCGTTCCCAT
The DNA here is from genome assembly GCF_037042905.1 of Lytechinus pictus. NCBI lineage: Eukaryota > Metazoa > Echinodermata > Echinoidea > Temnopleuroida > Toxopneustidae > Lytechinus > Lytechinus pictus. The sequence continues at coordinate 42,216,479 of NC_087251.1, read as the reverse complement.
AGCAACAAGATCGCTTTACGTGAAGCGATTTTGAAAACCACTTTCGTGTGATCGAATGGGAACGCTAGCAAAGCGATCTTCCAAACTGGTTTCCTAAACCGGTTTCCGGTAAACTAGTTTTAAGAAGGTAGTGAGAACAGTGTCTTTGAGGAATCATCAGAGAACTTGCTACTTTTACCATGGACTTATAGGTCCATGCTTTTACTATCCCTCTTGCAGTAGGCCTACACTATTCTTACCGTAAAGCTACCAGAAGTTATTGGGTCTCACAAGTACACGTTGTGAGCTACCAATTGGTCATTGTCGAGAATGTAAAGGTCTCTTCATTCATAAATGAGACCTAGAATACTAGCTACCATCCAATAAAACAAGGATTTTTAAAGAATCTATAGAGAGTGATCCGATTAGGAGTATTAAAATGATCCTCAGCTCACGTTGATGAAGCTCATTAAAGTTATATTAATGTTGAAGGTTTGCCTACTTTCCTGTAACCTACTTTCCAGCTGTGATATTTATGGTTCAATAAAAGTAAATTTTCTCAATCAGAGTCATAAACTGGATAAGTTTGTTAAAAAAATGCTTTACTTTTTTATTCCAATACTGTGTTTCAAAACCTACCCTGTACTGTAGGCCTATCAGTATAAAAAGCATTATTATTTGGATGAATGTTTAGCTATTTCAATAAATCAAATATTAGCTGTTGTGTGCTTGACTGTAATATCAAATTAATAAGAAACTGTTCTTCTGGAAACAGTACAGGCCACCGTCTGGTGTATTGTCGTATTTATTCCATCTAAACATGTCTGGTGTATTGTCGTATTTATTCCATCTAAACATGTTTCAATACATTTATCAATTATGCTTTGTTGTAACACATAGTTCAAGCTTTGTGGTATTTGTTGTTGAAGTGGATGGCACAATTCCAATTGGATATGGGATATCTTTCATCAAGATACAGTCTTGTTCGTAAAGATATGGATCTCTGTAGTTCAATTTGCATCAGTATTTGTCATCATCAATCCAATGATCAGATTATGTAACCGTGGACTTGCTTCTAATTTATTTCTATAATATGTGGTGTTCTCTATTTTCTTCTTTGATGTTGGAATTCACAGATACCATGAATGTTTCCTTGTGTTCGCTACTGTCCTTTAGCAAAAAGACAGACTCCCTTTCCTTTTATTACATATATGGGCCCTGTAGATATGATCTATTGTTAAAGTGTAACTGTAAGTCCATGATGAACCATGTACAAAAAGTTACAATTGATTATTGTAAATATCAATCGTATCTCTGTATGTTAACCCCCCCCTTCCCTCTTAATTTTTTTTTCTCCCAGGACCCATTGATAATTGATATCTTGCACATTTATGTCTTCAGTTTGGCATTGAATGGCATAGATCTCGCTGCTATCAATGATACGGATTGTCCTTTGTACTTAATGGTCAAGTTACACCTGTAATAACAATTGCAGACAGATAAAAGTTATAACGTTATTACTAATGACATATCATCGGTCGGTTTGGACTCTGACACGTTGGTGTTACTGTAGCATTGCTTATGAAGGCATGGCTGTGATGATTGAGTCTGGTAGCGCTTTAGAGCCAGACACTTGACTACTGACATGAATCTCTACTAATCATACTAATCATGTTTTGTGGGGAGCATCATGTCCTTGCCTCTTGGCTTCGTAGTGCCCCTCTTTCACACCAGTGGAGTGTTGAAATCATGGTGCGTCAACATGGAAATGCTATCGCGAAGACTTTCAATAAATCATGCTTGTGTTAGGTGATATGATGCTAATTTAATATCAGCATCGTTTTTTAATCCAATATTTCCCTTTGAATTCTAAGGTTGATTTTGAAAGACTTTGAAGTATTGGGAATACTTTCGTATACATTGGTTCATTTTCATTCCAACACCAATTCGTCCAATTGCCAACTCGTCTACTATCATTTGGTCTACCATCGGTTTGTCCAATATCCATAAAAAATCTTCTAATGCTCTGGACACTGGTTTATTCTCAGTCAAAAGGAGTTTAAAGATGGCCAATTATCATCCCCAGATCTGCTTTACTTCAGATATATTTTTTGTCTTGTAATTCAAAGACAATAATATGCAAATTAATAGGCAATTGTGATTTTAAAAAAGAAGAAAACTATCGAATATTTTTACTTCTATTCCAAGGAATACTACGTTCTGCAATGGAGAGTCGAGCTGGGTTATCTTGTGGCTCAGGGAGGGTATTCAACCCCACCCCTCCCCACCCCACCCACGGGTATTGTTATATCATGAGATCAAAGCAAGAATAGACCTCAATAACCTGTTCAAGTTTGTACAGTCTGAAAGGGACTTCAACCTCCTTTGGGGCACAAAGGCGTCTGGAGACTCAATTTCATCACCAAGTTCACTGAGAGAAGAATCATGTACAAGACTCCATTATATACCAGTCTGAAGGTCTCCGTCCAAAATCACATAGCCATCTGGCCTGTCCAGTTCATCATACAGTGAACTAATGAATTAGGCTCCACACATATACATGGGTTTATTTTTATTTGGTCCAATGCCAATTCGTCCATTGCTACAGTAACTCGTCTTCTACCATCAGTTTGTCGAATATCCGTATGGTCTTATTGCCATTTCGTCCACTGACCATTTCGTCTAATAACCAGTTGGTCCAATAGCCATTTAGTCCATATACCATTTTGTTGTATTAGACGAAGTGTTAATTGGGCAAAATGAATGAAAATATAACTAATATTAGACCAACTGGTTATGAGATGAAATGGTCATAGACGAACTGGTGATTAGACGTCGTGATGATCGGACCAAATGGTTATTGGACCAAATGGTAGTTAGACGAAATGTTGATGGATGGAATGGCATTATAGACTTAATGAAGGTAGACCATGTGGTGAGTGGATGAATTGGCAATTTACCTATACATATACCCCTCTTTCACACAAGGCATAGATAGAAGGGATTTAGATCTATTTTTGTAAAAAAAATTCTAATCAATAAAAATATCAAAAAATGTACAAATTTGCATGCATCCATTACAGCCCCCTCAACAAACAACTAAGCTTTAATGCTATAGCTCTTCATCAAGATTAAACTAAAAAAACAAGGACAAAATTGTAAATTTGTATCTCCATCATCAATTTGCAATTCATTTTTCTGATTTTCTACTTTTGTTTAGTGTTGTCTACAAAGAATGTAAAGTAATGCATAATTTACTCTAAAAAAACTCCTTGGCCAGTATTCTGAAGACAGGTTTAACCTAGACCATGGTCTAACTCTGTGCTACAATTATGGAAAGCCAAAAATGTCAAAATTGTCCTTACATCGTATGTTTCTTATGATTACTGTGCTCTTTCCTGACTCATGAATGGTATAGAAAGCTATATTATTTATCCTTCCGAAACAGATTTGAGAGAAAAATAAGCTGATAGATTGAAATTCTACTGTTACAGATTTATGCCACTATTGGCTATCCGTAGTTAAACCACAACTTTAAACCAGAGTTTAAATTAAACCTGTGTTCCGAAGACAGGCCCTTGTCTATTTGAGATTCTGTTTTCATACATGTATATAACATGCATCATAAAATTCTATTTTTTTTTGTCCATGTCTATTCATGTGCAATGAAATGAAACCAGATAGAACTGCACATGGTTGTGGAGTTGGTATATCTTTATTTATTAAGTTTTGGGGCTTGTAGAAGCCGGGATTTTGGATTCGTTTGAATGCACTCTCAGGCATTATAGTATGGTGTAATTGAGCTTTATTGAGTTTTACCAAGCATTCTTTGACGAAAAGCAAGTCATATGTCGTTGAATACGATCTCATGTCTCATTTTAAAATAAATCTCTTCCTAGATTGAATTCCACTTCCAATGTCCTACCAGGGAGTTGGAATAGACCCTATTAAGTGTAAGGAGAGTAAATGGTGTTTTTACACAAGAGGAAACTTGGTATATTGAATCATAAAACTTGGGTGTGAATGATCCTGTGGGTAAATACTCTAGCCCGTATTCTGAAGTCAAGTTTGATTTAACCAAAGTTGTGGATAACTATGGATAGCCAATAGTGACATTAATCTCTAACAGTGGGAGTTCATAGTATCAGCTCATGATTCTCAAATCACTCTTAACTGTCGCGGATGGATAAATAAGATAATTGTCTTCACCATTAAAGGTCAAGTCCACCCCAGAAAATTGTTGATTTGAATCGATAGAGAAAAATCAAACAAACATAACGCTGCAAATTTCATCGAAATCGGATGTAAAATAAGAAAGTTATGACATTTTTAACTTTCGCTTATTTTTCACAAAACAGTTAAATGCACAACTCAGCGATATGCAAATGAGAGAGTCAATGATGTCCATCACTCACTATTTCTTTTGTTTTTTATTGTTTGAATAATACAATATTTCAATTTTTACAGATTTGACAATAAGGACCAACTTAACTTAACCATAAACTATTAAAATAATGGTAATTCCACATGTTCAGGGAGAAATAAAACTTTGTTTCACTTGACAAGGAGGAGAAAATTAGAATATTTCATATTTCATATAATAAAATACAAAAGAAATAGTGAGTGGGTGACGTCATCAGTCTGCCAATTTGCATACCGACCAGGATGTGCATATAACTGTTTTGTGAAATTAAGCGAAACTTTAAAATGTCATAACTTTCTTATTTTACATCAGATTTTGATGAAATTTTCAGTGTTTTGCTTGTTGGATTTTTCTCCTTTTTTTCAAATCGACTTTTTGTTGGGGTGGACTTGTCCTTTAAAGAATTAGGATAGAGCGCAGTAAACACAAGAAACCTACCATGTGAAAAATTTTTGACATGTTTGGCCTCCCATAAGTTTAGCACAGAGTTAGACACGGTGTAAATTAAACCGAGTTTAGAATATGGGTCTCTGCAGTTCTGTTTTTCTTTGCTTGGAACTACTTCTATATATGACATGAGACTGACCTGTTACACTATTCAATAATTCAATTTTTTAAAGGACAAGTCCACCCCAACAAAAAAATGATTTGAATAAAAAGAGAAAAATCCAATGAGCATAACACTAAAAATTTCATCAAAATCGGATGTAAAATAAGAAAGTTATGACATTTAAAGGTTTTGCTTAATTTCACAAAACAGTTATATGCACATCCTGGTGGGTATGCAAATGAGGAGACTGATGACGTCATCCACTCACTATTTCTTTTATATCTTATTATATGCTATAGGGAATATTCTATTTTTCTCCTCATTGTCAAGTGAAACAATGATTAATTCCTCCCTGAACATGTGGAATGAGCATTGTTTTATACTATATGATTTTTAATCAAGTTGGTCCTTAATGTCAAATCTATAAAAAATTAAATATTGTATAATTCAAACAATAAAAAACTAAAGAAATAGTGAGTGAGGGACATCATCGACTGTCCAATTTAAGTTGTGCATATCACTGTTTTGTGAAAAATAAGCAAAACTTTAAAGTGTCATAACCTTCTCATGTTACATCCGATTTTGATGAAATTTTCAGTGTTTTGCTAGTTTGATTTTTCTCTATTTATTCAAATTAACATTTTTCTGGGGTGGACTTGACCTTTAAATATCCAATTGCATTTAGTAGCATCGTCCAGATGCTGACTCTGCCAAGATTGTTTTTCCCTCCACGCACTGCACTTCACCTACTGACTGCTTTTCCTCTGCACACTTACCCACTGATCGCACGATCCCATGTCGAAGGGCCAGCCAGCATCTGGACTAGCAATAGCAAAGTAGGAAAAACTGTAAGGGAAGGGGGCACTCAACTACATATACGTACACATGTCCAGTGACTTGCAATACCCCCTTTTATGTTTGACAGCGTATCATTTGCCATATCAGGGAATTCCCTGGTCAATTGATATTCTTTCCATGTATCTTCACTAGCTTTCTGTACATTTATTTTTCCCTCTAAACAAATGATATCCTTTCCATGTATCTTCACTAGCTTTCTGTACTATTGTTTTTCCCTCTAAACAAATGTAAACACTATAAACCATGCTCTTTATCAGAGAATTTTGGATAGCGCAAAAGGCCAGACCATCATGGGGGATCCTCTCAAGTGGCAAGTGAATAGACTCCAGTAACCGTTTTCACACTCCTTTTAAACCTCTGTCCTAAAAAAATATATATTCTCCCTCCCCATTTTTGTCTCAACTGCATAGCAGAAAGAGACTATAGCCTAGGTGCCGCTTTTTCCGATGGCGGAGGCGTCAACATCAAATCTTAACCAAAGGTTAAGTTTTTGGAATGACAGCATAACTTAGAAAGTATATGGACCTAGTTCATGAAACTTGTACATAAGGTTTATCAAGTATTACTGAACATCCTGCTTGAGTTTCCGGTCACATGATTAAGGTCAAAGGTCATTTAGGGTCAATGAATTTATACCATGTTGGGGGAGTCAATATCGAAATCTTAGCCTAAGGTTAATTTTGTGAAATGTCATCATAACTTAGAAACTATATAGACCACACAGATGGACCTTGTACATGAAACGTGGCCATAAGGGTAATCAAATACATGTATTACTGAACATCCTGCCTGAGTTTCAGGTCACATGACCGAGCTCAAAGGTTATTTAGGGTCAATGAACTTTGGCCAAGTTGGGGGTATTTGTTGAATTACCATCATAACTCTGAAGTTGTATTGGTCTAGTTCATAAATCTTGGACAAGAAAGAGTAATCAAGTATCACTGAACACCCTGTGCGAGTTTCAGGTCACATGACCAAGGTCAAAGGTCATAAAAGGTCAATGAACTTTGGCCATGTTGGAGGTAATTATTAAATTGCTGTCATAACTTTCAAAGTTTATGGATAAAGTTTATGAATTGTGGACATAGGGGTATCAAGTATCACTGACAAGTCTTAGGTCACATGATCAAAGTCAAATGTCATTTCGGGTCAATGAACGTCGCACTGTATCATTACATGTATATGAATGGTGTTTTTTGTGAATAATTATTTTGTAGAAGTTTTCAAAGTCAGCACTGCTGCTATATTGAATTGCGTAATGCAGGTGAGACAGCCAGAGGCGCTTCACTCGTTCCAATTTTGACACCTAAATGTTCTGTAATGCGTGTATCATTTTCTATAACCTGAAATGCCTACCCAGACAGAATAGGAAAAAGAAGGAATAGAAGATATAGAACGGAGGATGGACTGGATATTTTATTGGTCTGTTTTTTTTCTTCAATTTGCACTTTATCTGACCCTGGCCTAAATTAATTTTTGGTCTTTCTAGAGCTACTCACAACAGAATTCGATCAGAAACTCTTGATGAAAATATATTATGGTGTAATGGTGTCATATTTAACAGGAAATACAGCCATCGACTACCTCCCTACTCAAGGTGTGATTATAAACTCAATTTCGGAGTCACTCTGTCTGCATTCAATAATTTGTCTGCCCTTTGTACCGCTTTTCAATAATAAAATCCCAGTTCAGTTATTTTTATAAGTCTCTTTTATGATCTTTTTATTTGATTGAGCATGTCTAAAATCATAAATGGCAAACAAAGATGGAATGAAAGGGATTGAAATTGTACACCAATACGTTTTAAAAGAGAAAAACAGTGAGTCAATATTTTGGAACATTGTAACTATATTATTATCTTCATAATGTATCCATGTACGCCTCTCGATTTATCCATTACTTTCAGAAAAGCAGCAAAGTAAGAGGAGGGAATGATTAAATTACAGGATTAATTTTGTGTTTGAGCAAAAATAACATCAGGGTGAAGGGGCATTTTATCTCTTATTCAAGAAAATCCTCACACTTTATGCATGCACATTAAAAAACTCCCACAAAATAGAGATAAAGAAATGTGCATGTTCTAGCCATGTTGCATTATAAGAGTCATAGTGATATGAATGTATTAAAGGTTAGACCCTAAAATTATGAAATTATTTTAGATTCAAATTGTGTATATGTTCAATTAATCTGGGGATTTGGGTAATTCAGTTTGTAAATAACATTAATAGAGCCAAAGTGTCATGTGTCGTGGGTTTCCAATTATGCAAATGACAGCTGATAGAATAATTGTTCTTCCATTGTTAGGTTCATTGTTTATCCTATTTGATATTGTAATATATGTAGGGACGGTGATTTTCTGTTTTATGGGTAAATAAAACAGAAATTCTGTTTGTTTCTTATACTTTTCATGTAAAAATTCATGGAATTCACCTATGCAATATGGAATTCAGGTTTTGCTGTGTACATTTTCAGTGACAAAATGGATTTTCCATTTTTAGATCAAGTTGAAACGGAATTACAGATTTTCAGAAACGGTATTGAAATGGAAAATCACTGTCTCTATACATGTACTTCATGGTTTTTATGGTTATTTTAGAGAGATCCACCCCCCACAAATGGTTGGTATCATAGAGACCTGTGTTACTCCTCGTATGATATATTGTACTGTTTGTTTGAATATGTAATGAATGTATTAAGAGAGGTGTTAAAGGTAATTATAGGAAAGAACGAATGACAATAGAGGCATTGGCGCACTTATTCATTTTATGCATAAGCAGCAAAGCGATCTATTGCCAATTTCATGCTCGAGAAGCAGCTAGGAACTGAATGCAATTTAAAGAACTAGGATTCAGGGGAAAATGATCTTGGAATTATATTCAGCAATTTCCGTGCCATGAAGCTACCTTGCTAATAGCACATTACTTGCATTCGCATTTTGGAAAAGATATTCGCTAAAGAAATTGGTGAAATCATAGAAGCAAAGTGGGAATATTAGAATAAATGCAGAAATCAATTAGAATGATGTTATGATATTTCATACATTTGTGCTCTCTTCATACTTCTTCTTTGGTTTTTATGTGTTGTTATTATGAGTCTTAAAGCCCTCTAAAGGTTTGATAAATCATTGGCGTTCATCTGAACAGTCGTATCAGTCAATTTGGTCCCCCCAAAAAAGAAAATCGATTTTGGAATTATTGGGATGTCATACAAAGTTTTGATAAAATATGCAAATCCCATTGAAAACGTGTACTGTAGCAGTACAAGGGAAATCTAAACCGCTCAAACCAAAATTACAAGCATGTAGCTCTTTTGCGATATTTTCTTCAATCCTTAGTTTTGTGTAGAAATAAGGATACCAATGTCAAGCAATTGTCTTTGTCTTTCCAACCATGTATTTTTCTAGCAATGAATATGTTGTAAGGCCGGATAACTAAGTGAAATTTATAATAAACTTTGAAGTCGATGTTCTCTGAAATGGGTTTGCACTGCCGTCATCGTATGAGTGATGCGATGGTTCGGATGACCGCCGACGAAATGATTGATTATGTGATTCTTGAGTATCATCTATATTCCAATCTTATTGTAGTGGCCTTCCTTTTTCAGCCATTGATTCTATTTGAAAATTTGAATTGTTTTCTCACTCAAGTATTGTTTCCATTTTCCCTTGAAAAGGTAATTAGTAAACTTACAACTTTATTGATTCCATATCAGAAAGCTATATAGAAAGATCATATCCTGAAGTTTTCAGCTCATTCCATTCTTTAGAACTGGTTTTATATCAAGAAGACTAAAATATCTTCTGGTCAATGAATCCTACCGGATTTTATGGCCATATCATTATCAGAGATGACTTTGGCGATTATGCTGTTAGCCACTTGATTGATAATTGATTAATTGATTGATAAAGTTTTATTTCTTTAAAAATATTTTTAGCATATTGGGAGGTGATTACCTTCACTCTCTGAAATTAACTTGAAAATCACAACGTTGGTTGAACCATAGAGCTATGGTTGAATTATGAGTTAATTTGGTTGAATGAGATCTCCATAATCATTTCTTACAAAGAGAAAAATGTATCAAAATTTGGTGAGTTCATATTATTGTATAACAAACTTTAAGATTTGAAAGTGTGTTTGCAAGGAAATGATGATTTTAGATCTGTAAGAATTTTTTGCCATTAAAAACCAGAAACACTTGTATTTGAATGTAATTTTAATGGATGTGGAGGGAGTAAGGAGGAAATCATGAGAAAGAGCAAAACTCTTACACTTAACTTTCCTCATCGACCCATGACTTTTATGTTACGCTCACCGAATAAAACTGCATCCTCCCAGTCTTTTGATTCTTGAACGAAAACGATCGTGATGATTCGTTGCGTGGTTCAAACGATTCCTCCCTGCCCTAATTGCTTGAATGCGGGTAGAGGAAGAGAATCCCGTATGACATTCACGTTTCAGACACTGTCCTTGATGCTCCATTAGGGCTCAGGAAACACCTGTAGTCAAGACTTTGCTGAAACACTACACCACATCGCCATGTCCCACTGTGTTGTTCCAATTGAAACTTCATTATTGATTGGACATTCTCTGCTTCCCCTTGATGAGGATGTTTCAAATATTCAAATGTGAAAAACTCAAGCATCTCATGAACTAGACCAATTTCATTCAATTCATGTTAAATACCTAAAAAAGTTGTGATTTTTTTAATCTTTTCATCTCGTTGGTAGGGTCATAAAGTCTCAAAAATTAAAGTTACAGTATGTCTCTCTCTTAAGATTATGATCAAAGCTGTCTTACAATGTTCTTGTGCCCTGTGTTCCCAGTTTTGTTCCTTTCACTTGTCTTCTTTCAAATTTGATTTCTTAATTTGTACTTCTATTGTTTCGTATGGACAAGATTAACCTATGTGTCATGCGCCAGATAGTAACTGAATATCATAAGTATTATTAAAAAAGGATAAAAAAAACCCTTAAAGGTCAAGTCCACCTCAGAAAAATGTTGATTTGAATCAATAGAGAAAAATCAGACAAGCACAATGCTGAAAATTTCATCAAAATCGGATGTAAAATAAGAAAGTTATGACACTTCAAAGTTTCGCTTATTTTTAACAAAATAGTTATATGAACGAGCCAGTTACATCCAAATGAGAGAGTCGATGATGTCACTCACTCACTATTTCTTTTGTTTTTTATTGTTAGAATTATACAATATTTCAATTTTTACGAATTTGACGATTAGGACCTCCTTGCCTGAAGCACAAAATGTTAAAATAATGGGATTCCACGTATTGAGGGAGGAATGAAACTTCATTTCACATGACAATGACGAGAAAATAAAAATATTTCATATTTCATATAATAAAATACAAAAGAAATAATGAGTGAGTGATGTCATCAGTTCCTCATTTGCATACCGACTGAGATGTGCATATAACTGTTTTGTGAAATGAAGCGAAACTTAAAAATGCCATAACTTTCTTATTTTACATCTGATTTTGATGAAATTTTCAGTGTTATGCTTGTTAAATTTTTCTCTTTTTATTCAAATCAAGTTTTTGTTGGGGTGGACTTGTCCTTTAATGTTGTTGATTATTGTCCCGACTCGCTTCCCTGGCAGTCATCCATTCTGAAAAACATCTTTTTATAATCTTACATCTTTTTTTTTGCATTCAGACATGATATTTTCAATTATTGAAGGTGTTTGAAATACATGTATATGCACCTGCCCTTTGTCTCAAATTTCAGTTATGATATTGATTTAGAGTCATTTCACTTTTAATGATTGGTGCAATGTGTCTCAATTTCCCCAAATTTATTTTGAATATCTTTCATTGATTTTCCCATGCATTTCAGTGTGGGATGAAAAGTATTCTTTTTGCCTCACAGTATTGCTCAATATCTCTTGAAATTGGTGACAGATGTTGTTTTTTCTTTAAGTTTAATTTCTGACAGATGTTCCTGTTAAAGTTACAAAAAAAATCAAAAAGGCATAAAAGCAATAAAAAATATTATTTTCAAATGAGACATTCCGAATACCTATGTGTGGTTTTTTGTCTCACCTGCATAGCAGAGTGAGACTATAGGCGCCGCTTTTCCGACGGCGACGGCGGCGGCGACGGCGGCGGCGACGGCGGCGTCAACACCAAATCTTAACCTGAGGTTAAGTTTTTGAAATGACAGCATAACTTAGAAAGTATATGGACCTAGTTCATGAAACTTGGCCATAAGGTTAATCAAGTATTACTGAACATCCTGCCCGAGTTTCATGTCACATGACCAAGGTCAAAGGTCATTTAGGGTCAATGAACTTAGACCATGTTGGGGGAATCAACATCAAAATCTTAACCTAAGGTTAAGTTTTTGAAATGTCATCATAACTTAGAAAATATATGGACCTAGTTCATGAAACTTATACATAAGGTTAATCAAGTATCACTGAACATCCTGCATGAGTTTCACATCACATGACCAAGGTCAAAGGTCATTTAGGGTCAATGAACTTTGGCCGAATTGGGGGTATCTGTTGAATTACCATCATAACTTTGAAAGTTTATGGATCTGATTCATGAAACTTGGACATAATAGTAATCAAGTATTACTGAACATCCTGTGCAAGTTTCAGGTCACATGATCAAGGTCAAAGGTCATTTAGGGTCAATGAACTTTGGCCAAATTGGGGTATTTGTTGAATTACAGCCATAAATTTGAAAGTGTGTTGGTCTAGTTCATAAAACTTGGACATAATAGTAATCAAGTATCACTGAACATCCTGTGCGAGTTTCAGGTCACATGATCAAGGTCAAAGGTCATGTAAGGTCAAAGAACTTTGGCCACGTTGGGGGTATTTGTTGAATTGCCATCATATCTCTATAAGTGTATTGGTCTAGTTCATAAAACGTGGAAATAAGAGTAACCAAGTATCACTGAACATCTTGTGCGAGTTATAGTAGTTTTCAAAATCAGCACTGCTGCTATATTGAATCGCGTGATGCAGGTGAGACGGCCAGAGGCATTCCACTTGTTTTTGCAATATGTCTTCTAATTTTTTTTTTTAATATCACATCATGATCACTCTAAGGAGATTTCTCATGTCCCTGATGATACACACCCACACTCTCACACTTTAACATCCATCACTCACTCTCTCCCCCACACACACCCACACTCTCCATCACTCTCTCCTGAACACACACCCACACAATCTCACACTTTAACATCCCTAAATCACTCTCTTCCCCCCCCCCACATACACACAATCTCACACTTTAACATCCCTAAATCACTCTCCCCCACACACACACTCTCACACTTTAGCATCCATCACTCACTCTCTCCCACACACACACCCACACATTCTCACACTTTAATATCCCTAAATCACTCCCCCCACACACACACTCTCACACTTTAGCATCCATCCATCACTCACTCCCACACACACACCCACACAATCTCACACTTTAACATCCCTAAATCACTCTCTCCCCCACACACACCCACACTCTCCATCACTCTCTCCTGAACACACACCCACACAATCTCATACTTTAACATCCCTAAATCACTCACCCCCCCCCCACACACAATCTCACATGTTAGCATCCCTAAATCACTCTCTCACCCACACACACTCCCACACTCTCACACTTTAGCACCCACCACTCACTCTCTCCCCCACACACCCACACAATCTCACATATTCACACCCCACGCCAGCCCCAAACACATCCACACACTTTCACATATGCACATCCCTATACCCAATCCCAACCCCATACACCCTCACTCAGGGGGAGGGGGGGGGGGGGTGCGCCAGTGAAATGTATTGCTGTACATATGTGTGACCAAATTATTTCCAAACACCCCCTAAACAAGTTTTTCTCTGTGTGCAAAATAACCCCCAAACACTGTTTTTCACAGGCTTTATTTACACATTTTGGTCCCTAAACAAGTTGTCACCAAATTATGACCCCTGGGAAAAGGCTTGGGGAAAAACATACCCTGAATACGTTTGGCTAGTCTTAAAAAAAAGCTTTGAAAAAAAATTACTCTAAATACGTTTGACCCCTCGATTAACTATTGACCAGTCTTTTAAAACCACCCTTAAAAAAACCCCAGTGTTTTTGATACCCTTGACGAGTGCATGTGCAGCCTGCATCCAAAACTGAAAAAAACACCGCTTTAAACACGTATTTTGGTCACGCATGTGTACAGCAATATATTCGTCTGCCCCCCCCCCCCCCCAGGCACCCTCACATTCCTACCCCACCCCTCCCTCCCTACACACATCCACACATTTACATCCTTCCGTACCCCACCCCTCCATCCACACACACCCACAGACTCCCCTTCACACACCCTCACGCACACCTTCACACCCTTACCCCCACAACAAGGTACATAATTCCTGGTATTCCCTGCATTGACTTAAATTTAAATTCACAAAGTCATATATTATTCCAAGCCATATTGGCAATCAGAAGAACGATTCCCCTGTCACTTTTTCCATCTTATGACATTTCTCTTCCAGGTTTAGTTCTATTATTTCATCATCCATAGCAGCGATATATTTATATTTCCTGTTGAATTACTAAGATGCTCAATCGTGAGGAATAGATAATTGGCCTGTCTAAGAAATATAGAAAAGCTTTTTTATTGGATTATGCAAAAGTAAGTGGCTCCTGCAACAAGAAATTGAGTTGATAGATCTAGCGAAGATGACAGTGACATTTGAAATGGGAAATATTGCATTTAGGCACGATTTTGTTTCTTCTGGAATGAGTGGATTCCTGCGGATTTACATAATGTCTTGTGAATGAGACAGAGCAGGGAACTATATATTTACTCCCTCAAAATATTATTCTTAAATGCATTAAAACATGATTTTTTTAAACCTAAAATTTTAAAATTCTTTTCAGGAGCGAGCCCCCCCCCCCTTCCATTTTGATACCCACTCCTACGAGGTGGGGCCCTTGCTCTCCCTCACAACCAGCAATTTTCTTCTTTATTGAATTTTATCTCCTGCCTGTGTATTTCATATTTTCATTAAGTGTCAGACAGGTCTTAAAAGTAATACATGTATACACAGCTCAGGAGCTACACGCTGGGTCGAGAAAGTTCCAGTAATTTGCTTTCACACTGCCAAAATACCCATGACCTTAAAAAATCACTGCAAAAGTTTTCATAATTTCGGCAGTACCTACTATTTAGTGGGTATTTTCTTTCGGTGATGTTGCAAGTAATTTGCTTTCACACTGCCAAAATTACCTGGTATTATCTGATTGGGGTCGATCAGGGCAAATTTTCCAATCAGATATCACCTGGAACTCAAGCATTTTGAGACAGTCTGAATATGTCTTGTGATCCAATGAACAGCTGCCTCATCACATACATAGATGTTACAATTTATTATCAAATAGGGCTATATACGTGTATATGAATACAAAGAATATTGGCTGTTTGACATTTTAAATCAGGAATATATGACTTTACCTCACAGATCTCTTTCATATTTCATACTTCAAACAGATTCTCATTAGTTTCAGTAATGATTGCACAAGGGGAAATATTAAAAATCTGAACTATTTTCATCTTATTTCATTTTGATTCATTGGTGAGTTTACACTCATTTGTGATTGCATCCATTGGTGATTGCATCCTTTGATGATTGCATCCTTTGGTGATTGCATCCTTTGGTGATTGAATTCATTACTGATTACATTTTATTAAATAATGAACATTAGCTTAATAGTCGATTCATTTTATAATATGTTTCATCCAAGAGAGAAACCCTGGGCAGTGGGGGGGGGGGTGTTGGATTAGTCACTATTATTCTTCCTGATCATGAGTTTGAACTTTGGAGATTTCCTGTATTATTCTAGCAGACACAAATCATGACACATTTATTCGAGTGCTCCATGCATTCTAATTCTATTTTCCTTCCGAATTCCTTGAGGATATTATTTGCATTCTCAGACTTGATTTCTGGGTCATGGAAAGTAACTGCATAAATCAAGAATTATAGTCACGTGGGATTTTTATTGAAATTAGGGGAGATTGATAGAGAGGAACAAGGGAGGGGGGGGTCATCAGATATATCTAACTGATTTTTGACACATTTTCTCAGATCAGTCAAGGGACTGCCTTTGACAACAATTTTGTATACAGTATAGCACAGAAATGTGACATCACGGTTATTCATCCCCATGGCAACTCGTTCTTTTCAGTTCAAACCTGATGTCTGTGCATTGGATGTCGCTAAGAAGGTGCTATCACCACTTATACATGCCTTGTGTAAGGATTTCTGGTTTGGATCTGTATTGGTAGACACACGTTGCTACACTTGTCATCCCTTGGGTGATCAAAATAGGTTACTGGTACCTCAAGGATAAGGTTACTTTCAAGGAAGGAAGAAATTACCTCAAAGAAGCTGTTACTCCTTGTTTCCTTCTTTAACTCCTAACATCCCAATGCCATAATAGGCATATAATGTAAACAAAAATACATTGACTTGCAATTTATCTGCCATGATATTAATAACTACACAACAACATGTGAACGTATTGGAGTATGTTGGGTGGACAGTTTAACATACTTCTGGATTAGCCTTGCCTTCTGAGTAAAAATTTGAATTTTACAGTCCTTTGCCTTTTGGGGTGAATGATTTCAATGAAAAAATACTTTTCACTCTATTTATGGCTCTGAATAGTATCTTGAGTGTACTTGAAATGCATTTGTGCAGAGGAATATGTCTATCTCCTATACTTCATAGTACTATGTACCCTATGACCGTAAAGTTCACTGGCTGTTTTTGGAAAGATAAATCCGAATCTGGGCCGAGACATCAATGCTTCCCCAAACATCCTGATGATGTCAGCTACTCATGAATGGAAGATGACATGCAGTAATGCATAACGGATGACACAGCCCCCATCTCCCGCTGCTACTGGAGGTCGTGCCGTGATCTCTCGGGCTTCTCCAGGTCTCGTTAAACTTCCGACGTACTGCCAAACTAAATTGGTAACATCTAACAAGGAGAGGAGTGCAGATGGCGAGTCAATCTGTTGTCAATTAAGCCTGGTGCACTAACTACCGGATGTCCTTTCCCATTAGGTGGTTTCAGACCGCCTCGAAGTTCGTCAGTTCCAGGTATTCTCTGATCGGGAAATTTACCCCGATCAGAAAATACCAGGTATTTTGGTAATGTGAAAGCAAACTACGCGTAATTTCCCCGAAAGAAAATACCCGCTAAATAGTAGGTACTTGGCGAAATTACGAGAACTTTCGCGGGGATTTTTCCAAGGTCGCAGGTATTTTGGCGATGTGAAAGCAAATTACGGGAACTTTTAGCCCAGCGTGTCATTGGGTGTGGCGCCGTGGGTGGCTGCTGGGCTAGTAGTTTTGAATCTCGCGCCTTGCCTGCTTATTAGACCATACTGCGCATGCTCCTAACTTCAGGAATTTATCCCGAAGTGTATGTTTCGGGGCAGTCTGAATGCAGGAATAATTAATGGGTATTTTTTAGCCTAAAAATGTTCTCGTAATTTAACGGGGATTCTTGTGATTGAGGCGGTTTGAAACCACCTATTCTTATACCGCTGAAAGATAGTTCTCAAGTTTGAACTCAATGTATTGAGAATGATATTTGATAAAGTTTATATAGTATCCATCCATTTTGGTATTGATGTAGAATCTATGCTGTAGTGATTCATTGAAGGAATGGTTTCTCAGCATATTGTCTTGATGACTTTTTGTCTTTTTTAAGTCTAGAATAACGAATTATATCCTGGAGATTGTGGAAGTAATTCTTCAATATCATAAAATATTGCCATGTTTATGCCTTGTGTATTGCAGGATTGGAGTAGACATGAATCTCATGAAAATCAAAATAAGCTGAAAAGTATTGTGTTAGATGTAGGCCTACATAATTGCCTGGTGACTTTTATCTTCTGAAATAGAGAAGTATATGGTAACGATAAGATACTTGACATTTGCATATTTACCACAAATCCATTGCTTTTTGTCTGCGATGAGTTTTTTCCACATCAGAGAGTCTTTTCATATTGCAGAGAGGAAGTCAATATCTTCTCAAATTCATATTTGGATTCCCATTTTAATCGATAGGCATGTATATTTTCTCCTCTTTACTCCTCTCCGCCTTTTACTGTATTCCTTTTCATTTTCCTGCTTAAGGTGGAGGGGGCCTATATTTTATGACATTGCATATAAAATATACACATTTGTCATAAATCATTTTATTTCAATATCTGAAGAGGCCATCAAACCAGAGTGGCTAAAAGGACTTCAGCCCCTCCCCCCATTTTTTTCAAGTAAACATATAAAAAAGAAATTAAAAATTGGATCATGTTAAGATTACTTTTATGGTAAACCCCCCCCCCCTCCACTTTCTAAACCATTTCGTGGCCTTTGAATACATAAACGACTTGCAGATTCATAGCCTCATAGAAAGACGCTAAGATGGATGTTTAATGTGAATACTATATACTACCTTGCTTATATCATACTGTACTCTACCACCAAGTTTCACTCCCAACATAATTTTCTATACTTAGAAACTAAGCAGACCTTTTTGTACATTGTTATTTTTCAGTTTCACTACTATCCGGTGGTTGTGCCCTTTGACATCAAGGAATATATAGAAGCAAAGAAGGAAGAATCTCGGAATGACCCTTATAGCAGACATGCTTTTAATCAAGTGAAGAGTGATCTGATACCACTAGACAGGACTATTCCAGATACAAGACATCTCAGGTATGATACTTATATAAAGGGCAAGTCCACCCCAACAAAAAGCTGATTTGAATAAAAAGAAAAATGCAACAAACATAACACTAAAAAATTTCATTAAAATTCGAAGTAAAAAAAGAAAGTTATGACATTTTTAATTTTCACTTAATTTCACAAAACAGTTATATGCACATCCTGGTCGGTATGCAAATGAGACTGATGACATCACCCACTCACTACTAGTATTTCTTTTGTATGGTATTATATGAAATATGAAATGTTCTAATTTTCTCCTCATTGTCCTGTGAAACAAAGTTTTATTTCTCCCTGAACTTGTGGAATTACCATTGTTTTACATTTTATGGTTCAGTCAAGTTAGTCCTTATTGTCAAATCTTGTCAAAAAATTGAAATATTGTATAATTCAAACAATAAAAAAAAAAGAGAGAGTGAGGGACATCATTGATTCTCTCATTTGCATGTGACAAAATTGTGCATATAACTATTTTGTGAAAAATCCGCAAAACTTTAAAATCTTTGATAAAAATTTTCAGCATTATGCTTGTCTGATTTTTCTCTATTGATTAAAATCAACATTTTTCTGAGGTTGACTTGATGATAAGTTGGTTTTGATTAAAGCAGAAATGATAATAAGAGAAAGACATTGGCAAAGATTTGATGAAAATTGGTCCAAAAAATAATAGTTATGAATATTAAAATTTTGATTTTGTGATGTTACAGATAAGCAGCTCCTATATATCAAGAGATATGAATTTTAAAAGAACACAACATTTTTTTTTTCCAAGAAATGAAAGTTATTTTGTTTATACCATAGAGTACATCATTTCATACCCCCTTCTATTAATTTTTTTTTTAAATACCTCAAATTCAATAAAAAACTATTGAAAATGTAGAATTCATATTAAATGATACATGGGAGAGCTGTTTGATTATGACATAAAAAATCAAAAAGTTTTAACAATTTATAACTCTCTTTTTCTATTTGGATTTTATCAAACCCTCACCAATAGTTTTCTCTAATTTTTGTGCCTTTATTAGAACGAACTTGATGTCAGGGTGAACTTCCCTTTTGAAAAGGACACATCTGTTAAAAAAGATTTATGCTAAAAGCTTTTTTTTTCACATGATACAAAGCATTGCAGTATCAGTGCTTTCATATGATATGTAACCAGGTAATTGTGTTAATCTCACGAACTGCACTAAATGTTTGATATTGTGTGAATTTTATTATAGCAAACTATCAAATTTGCACAAATTATCTGTTCCAAAGAATGCTCAATACATTATAAGGTACATTTTCTGATTTTCAAATACTTGAATGTTTCTTGATTGAGGTTTGTGATATTCCGTTTTTATATCTAGTGCATGTGAATGTTGAAACGAATGAAATATACATGAAATTCAGCTTTATAAGTTTTATTAGGCCCTTTTTTCTTTTAATAATAATTCATCATATTCTTCTAGATATCTTTAGTTTACTGGGTATATATCTAATGTATATACTGGACCTTTGACAGAGGGATTTGTAATTTGATAATTGGTTATTGATTTCAACTTCAATTTGATATTCTAAACTTTAAACAAAATCTCATCTTTATTATGGTTAAAACAAACTCCTCAAAGTGAACTTTAATTTATTTTTAAACATCAATTGATGTATTCAGATTTCCTTACGATTCCACACTATTTTACTTGCATTTCTTGATGTTTTTGACTGATAAACCACATTTTATTGATCAATAATTAGAAATGGAAAGAAAAATATCAGAAATGTATTATGTAAAAAAAAGATTATTGCCAAGATTGTGACTGAAATATAACATGTCATCATTCTACATGTATCATACTTGAAATGTATCATATTCCATATATCAGGTTTTTGAGGTGAACCATAATAATATCCCTGTAATTGATCTCTTTAGAGCAAGGACGAATGATTAAATTCATGATGCAATAGCCCTTCTTGCCTCAAAGGGACTAAAAAAAAATTGTGACCAAGGAAAAAAAAAGAGAAAAGGGAAGAGAGAAGGGTGAAATTTATCATTTTGTAGATATTAAGTCAAAATCTATTACAAAATTAGTTTTTGTATTAAAAATGTCAAAATTTTGGCTTGCTCTCTCGATACTCAACTTTTTGTAAATGTTGCCTGATTCGTCATATCTGGTCCACTGGTTTGATATACTGCTTGATTGTTTGCTATTAATAGTTGTATGACATTTTTGAAAATATTGGTATAAGACAATTCAGACACTTGGATGGTTAGTACTCGTAAATTAGATTATGAATTCAAGCTATGTATCTCTTTGTTTAGGGCCTGTAGGCCTGCATAATAGAAAAACCTTACTTTGAAAAACGCCTGGGAGTTCTCGAATTCACTTCAAATTTCAGTCTTCATCGTGAATTAGTAAGCATGGTCAACACTCCGTGCAGTGGTTGAATCAGTGCATATTGTCTAGTTCATTTTGGTGGTTTAATCACCATCAGTGTCAGAAATATCCATGGAGGATTGTGTTGTGAATAATAAAGGAAAGGGTAGTCATATGCATAGCATCTTGAGACAGCGAGAGCAGGGGGGTGTTTCACGAAACAAATAGTGAGTGATATTCACTAACAAATATGCTCTGAGCCAATCGGATGCAAAGATTTCAGTAACTTACAACAATAGTCAGTGGAAATCAGTGATAATTTGTTTCATGAAATGCCCCTCTTCCCCGAACCCTGATGGTCAATTTGAACAGGATACCTCTAATTACCGGAGTCGTCCTTTCGCTCCTCATATCAAGGGATTTAGGGCAGGAATCCCAGAGTTGATGACACATATCGAGGTATTAGCATCTCTAATGGTTCTATTCTACATGTTAAGAAGTTTGCAAAAGCTAGGGCATAAATAAGCAATAAATAGGTCTACTATAAAGGTGTGGGGTATGGAGACTCTCACCTCAAATGAACTGCGTTAGTAGCCCTGCTTCATCATGGACAAAAACAAACAACTGACCAAGCAATGAACTCAAAATTGAATCTAACCAGTGGGTTTCAATTGGGTATGTCGTTTGGATTCATAACAAAATGCTGCAGTCATACCAGTAGGGCCGTCTGCACCAGCCCGAGTGTTCAAATTAGCTTACTATTTTTATTTCTGATTCGGCAAATTATCCCGATCTCGAGATTAATTGTAATGGAGACGCAATTATCGCGCTAGTTCGCTGGATTAATCTCGAGATTGCAATCCCAAGTCAACTTGGGATTATTTGCAAAATAACACACTATTTTATGAATTATCCCGCTAATTCGCAGGTGCAGACGCACGCGGGATTATCTATTCACGGCGTCACACCATATTGCATCGATGCCTCGCTCGAGCAGAAATTGCTCTTCTTGCGATGGTGGAGACGGGTTTCTTGAATCTCGAGATTAATCGCGAAGCGGGCCGATCGGGCTAAAATCTCGAGATTGAGCAAACTTGGGCTGGTGCAGCACTGCCTAATGTGACTGACTTGAGTCTGAGAGCAATCAAAGATATCATGTTATTTCTTATGGCACATTATCATTCTGTTTGGCTATGGTTATGTTGGTGTGACTTAAGCAGTGGGTCTGAGACATTTTAATATAGACACAGGTATTTAAAGGATAAGTCCACCCCAACAAAAAGTTGATTTGAATAAAAAGAGAAAAATCCAACAAGCATAACACTGAAAATTTCATCAAAATCGGATGTAAAATTAGAAAGTTATGACATTTTAAAGTTTCGCTTAATTTCACAAAACAGTAATATGCACATCCTGGCTGGTATGCAAATGAGGAGACTATGACGTCATCCACTCACTATTTCTTTTGTATATTGTAATTTTCTCCTCATTGTCAAGTGATACAACGATTGATTCCTCCCTGAACATGTGGAATAAGCATTGTTTAATACCATATGGTTCAGTCAAGTTGGTCCTTATTGTCAAATCTATAAAATATGAAATATTGTATAATTCAAACAATAAAAAACAAAAGAAATAGTGAGTGATGGACATCATCGACTGACTCACCTAGTTGTGCATATCACTGTTTTGTGAAAAATAAGCGAAACTTTAAAATGTCATAACTTTCTTATTTTACATCCGATTTTGATGAAATTTTAAGCAATATGCTAGTTTGATTTTTCTCTATTTATTAAAGTCAGCATTTTCCTGGGGTGGACTTGACCTTTAAAGACACCATAGAAACTGTAACATACATTTAAAGTTTATGTTTGAGCTTTTCATAAAAATGTTGAAATGGGAAAAAAGTTTATCATTCTAGTTTAATGAGACATGTTAGTATCTAGGATTAAATGAACTGCTGCACACAAGTCCAGGGTCCCGTTTCATCATATTAAGGTTCTGCACAATTTCTACTATCAGCCAATCAAATTGAAAGATTTCAGTAGCTTTAAACTTCTATTGCAAATTTTTTATTATGACATGTTTTGTGAAACGGGGCCCCAGGTCTTTATTGTGAAGAAAGAATAATTTTACTTGTGGGGATGCATACGTGTACCTTAAACTACATATGAGGGTAATGAGAAGGCTCCTGTTTTATCAGCCGACTTGTGATTGCATTAGTGTAGGGTAACAAGATTGTCAGTAATATACCCTCCGTCCTTACTGTTGTCGCCAATCTTGTATCCTCCTTTCCTTTGCATCTCATCTCGTTATCAGCTCAATGTATTAAGAGTTTTCAAAAACACATGATAATTAACTAGGGCACCAATCGAATCCTGGCACTCGTTAATGCATTGCATGTGATTGAGAATTAATTAAGACTTTAATTTTATGAAGAATTTAAAGGGATGGTCCAGGCTGAAAATATTTATATCTAAATAAATAGAGTAAAATTCACAGAGCGAAATTGTGAAAATTTCATCAAAATCGGACAACAACAAAGTTATTGAATTTTAAAATTTATCAATATGTTGTGAAAACAGTTGTATGCACATCATCATGAATATTCATAAGGTGGGCTGATGATGACACATCCCCACTTTCCTTTTTCTTATGTTATTACATGAAATACTAAATGTTTCATTTTTCATACATGTGTAAATGATGTGTCTCCCTTATGATGAAATAAGTTGCAGCAATAAATATATAATGCACTTAATCAGTTGTCAATCCAATTGTTTTAGTTCTTGGTAGAAAACTTTTGAATAAACCTAAATTCATATGATAAAATACAAAAGAACTAGTGGGGATGTGACATCATCAGCCTACCTAATGAATATTCATGACGACTGTTTTCACAAAATATTGCTAAACTTTAAAATTCAATAACTTTGTCATTTGTTATCCGATATTGATGAAATTTTCGGCATTTTACTCAGTTAATTCTACTCTATTTATTAAGCTATAAATACTTCCAGCCCGGACCATCCCTTTAAGACATACCTGATATTGAACAAATTTTTAAAGTCTCTCATCACTGTGGCAAATAGAGTTCTGGTAAATATCATCAGGAAGGCGTAAATGTACTGATAAAAAAGGGTGAAACTCTGAACACATGTATTTGACTCTGAAGTGTATTTTTTGTGGCATTGGTGGAATTTTACATGAATATTTTCTCTTTTTTGTGTGCATTTGATGCCCGAACACACACAAAATGTATATAATTTCTATGAAGTTTTCTTTATTGGGTAGTAATTTATAGATATTGAAGTAAACATTGTTGGATACTTGATATAAATTAGATTTCTCTACCTGCCAATGTGAGTCCCTTTTTATTTGACAGGCTAAATCTTTTAATTTATTGAATCTTCAACTAGAGCCTGTGTTTGATAATACCCATCATCACCATCATCCTTTGATCTCCCCCTCCCCCATTTGTCATCAGTTTATGATACCAATGTTTGTTTTCTCTATCATTCTTTATAAACTAGACATGTTTGTTGTGTCTGGTTTTCTGTGAGATTGGAGGTCGTGCTGCAAATTTATGAGATTAAAAAAAGGAACGAGTGACTCATTTGTCATCCATTTTCAGAGCCTTTGAATGTTTTTTTTTCTACAAATGCTATTTATCTTCATCATCATCATCATCATCACCACCACCACCACCGCCACCACTATCATCATCATCATCACCATCATCACCATCATCATAATCATCACCTTTATCACCATCATCATCATCTACATCATCATCTCTATCATCATCATCACCACCACCACCACCATTGTGTACCAATTAAAACTTGCCTGGAGAAAAGGGAACGAGTGACTCATTTGTCATCCATTTTCAGAGCCCCTGAATGTTGTTTTAATAAATGCTATTTATCTTCATCTTCATCATCATCATCATCACCATCATCATCTACATCATCATTATCATCATCATCATGTACATCATCATCGACATCATCATTATCATCATCATCTACATCATCTAAATCATCATTATCATCATCAACTACATCATCATCTACATCATCATTATCATCATCATCATCTACATCACCCTTTTATTAGCTTTATATGGTACCAGCCATGTGTTTAAACCTGTTTTTTAGTGGTCACCCAAATTGTATCCAATGTGGAAGTTATATCTGATATAGAACCTGTCTTTAAAAGTCCACCTGCCTTCAGTGGTCACTTCTCTGTTTCCCTTGGGTGGCTTTATTAGACACATGTCATGCCCATATCAAGAAGACTGATTTTGAGCTTAAAAAAATACCAGATGAATTACTAGGTCTGTTAATCTTTCGATATCCCTATGTCATAGCGATACCACCATCGGTTTAAAGGACCTTTCATTGTTATTCAATAGGGACAAGATATCCGCATATGAGTAGTTGATATCAAATCAATCCATGGCCTTGATCAATAACTCATTGTAATTTCTCTAAGCAGCGATTGTCATTGTCCTGTGTACGATCTTGGAGTGTAGTCACTTCACGTTCACCTCAGAAAGAATTATTTCCATAGCAACGGGGCTAGGGTAAACATAGTTTATGTTTATCTGGCATTGTAATAGTTTGCTCTGTGTCCAATCCCAGTATGTTATTCAAATATAACTTGATGTCACCGTATTATGAGGTGTGTGGATATTGGAGGAGCTGTCATATCAGATATCAGTAGACAGTATAGAAAAGCAATGTGCCAACAGAGTTATTATCTTCAGGGCTAAGGGTGTTGATGATGTATTTGAAGGGTTTTGTGCTGACTCTAATACCCCTTTAATAAACCCATCCTCCAATTAGCCGCCTAAGAGTAATGCGGATAATTCAATAAAAATTGCGTTCACAAACTCCGAAAATAATCCGCACTATTTTTACGAGCGCCCGTCCTGAAAAAGGCGGATAATCGTCATGACAACTGCACACGCCCCCCTCCGATGCGGTTGTGTTGGAAAAGGGTGACCTTGTGACCGCACCATGGCAATTATCCGCATTATTTGGAAATGCGTTCATAAAGTCAAAATCTGGTCCCGATGCCGCTATTATGCAGATAATTGCAGCATCAAAATAATACGGATAACTCTGGTCCTCCTCCGATTTTACGACCAACTTATGCTGCTATTAGCCGCATAATTGGGTTTATGAAAGGGGTATTAGCTGGTTTTGATAAAAGCAGAAAATGATACAAAGGCCTAGGTGAATGTTTGTTTATCAAGAAATCCATTAAAAAATGAGATAATAAATTTTCAAGGGTTTGATTTTGTGACATCATTCATACTCTCTAAATTTCGTAGATTGAAAGTCAATCTAATAGATTGTGGCCAGGGACCAATCTAAAATTGGATCAAAAGTTTCAATCAAATAATAATGGTTTCTAAATCTATTCGATTTAAAACTTTAATCCAACTTTGGATTGGTCCCAGATTGCAAGCTGTTTCAGTCTAAGGGGAATTTAGAGAGTATGCGAGCAGCCTCTCCATAATGTATGAATTTTAGAAATTCCCAATTTTCAATGGTTCATGATGACTAAACTTTTTTTCTCTTATAGGGTTTATGAAATTGTAGGTAAATATTCCACAGATTGAATCATCGAGTATAAAAAGTGGGGAAATGTGAATTGAATGGGGAAAAATTAGAGTTTCAGAATTAACTGGCAATATTTCGTCTAGTTTGAGATAAGGCTTGTATACACCTGGGATCTGTGCCTGTCATCACTGGTAAAATATGCAATAGCAACAGTGACAAGGGAGAGGTATTGTTAGCTGCCTGATTGTGTAGTTACATCTTGTGAAGATGGCCGGAGAAATCTCACCTCTCAGTGAGTTGACAGAAGATGACACCCAACCAGCCAAAGTGATTAAAGCCTGTAGCAATTAGACCATGGATCTTCTCACTTAGCTTTCTTTCCCTCATCACAAGACGGTCTGATGAACATACTCCTCGGGCGATTTAAAACCTGCTCGAACTCCAAAATACCTGTAAATTTAAAAG
Organism: Lytechinus pictus; assembly: GCF_037042905.1. Taxonomy (NCBI): domain Eukaryota; kingdom Metazoa; phylum Echinodermata; class Echinoidea; order Temnopleuroida; family Toxopneustidae; genus Lytechinus; species Lytechinus pictus. Next base: position 42,189,499 of record NC_087251.1, on the reverse strand, counting down.
ATCTTGTTCAGGCCTCGAAATAACTGATAATACTTATTTTGCAATCATATCCACCCAAAACGAACTTTATTTTAGTGTAAGTTCTTGAAGCTGTGGTCATCAGCGAAATGGCCTGTGTCCTCTCACGTCACTGGTGTATCAGATGAGGCGCATTTCTTAAATTTGCAAGCTCAGCAAAACAATCAAAGCAGCCTACAGTGCCCGTACGCAACATAATCGCTGGAAGGGACAGTTCTCGTAATTGCTTTCACACTACGAGAATATCCGTAACTTTGGGAATATCCTTGCAAAAGTTCTTGTAATTTTGACAACTGACAGGTATACCTAGCGGGTATTTTCTTTTGGAAACATTACGCCTAATTTCCTTATACGCTGCTGAAAATAGCTGGTATCTTGTGATCGGGGTAGATCAAAGATAGTTTCCCGATCAGAGAATACCTGGTATCTTATGTGTTTGAGTCAGTGTAAAAGCACCTATCTGCCGTGATTTACAGATTCATTTCAGATGAACTCTCATGATGAGTTCCTTTCTCCAGGGATCCCTGCTTTCTCCATATAGGTGAGGTTTGGGACGCACTAGATTGCGATGAGATTTGAAGCTTTGTCGGTAACAACCTTCTGGCTTTAAGTGCTTCCAGTTTAATTATTTTAATGATGAAGTTGTTATCATTACAATTGGTAAAAGTTCAAGGAAATTCTTTCAGGTCAGTTTTTCTTCAGCGCATTCATGAAGATGCAGAGGATATTTGTGACTCATTGAATAAGAAGTATAAACATTTTAAAATAAGATTTTAATTTTTTTCTCACTACTCTCAACACATCTCTGAGTATATTGTCCAGTTTGATGTAATGACGGTATAGGGATCATGAAAGTGGGCTCCTGGTGGCTTAGCTTAAGATAATTATAACTCCTTGTAAATCCTTTGTGATTCCAGTGACTAGAGGAGAATCCGAAAATAACGGATAAGAAGATGCAAATAGAATTAATAATCTGAAACGAAAGGATGAAAATTGAGTGGGCGATGACATTCAAGGAAGTAGATGCTGATTGGAAAGAAGTGAAAAACGGAAAGATGGTAGACTGCATGTGTCCGAACAGAACAACTTTCTGAAAAAAGTCAAGCTGGTTGAAGCGCACTTTGATGTCGAAGATGCACTATAATGTTTCCTTGACCAAGGTTATGGGTGCTCATTAGACATCATGCATGAAATGATAAAAGCTCATCATCCTGTATCTCATTCCAGCTTTAATGATACTTATTCCCCAGGTAATTATTTATCCTGTTTCTGTCATGATACTGTAAATTCATCCTCTTTGTCATCCTCACCCCCCCCCCCCACTCCTCCTGTCTCTCTTTTCCATTCTCCTCTGTCATCCTTCCATTACCCCTCCCTTCTTATTTGCAACTTACTTTCACCCCTTTTCTTTTTTCCTGACTCCTCTTACCCCTTTTTTTTTCAGCTTCCTGATTTTATTGCTAATTTTTCTTCTGACCTGTTACTCTCCTCTTTTTTCTCATTTTAAAACTTTGATTTCTTGAATTCTCCATAATTACTACCAGTCCTTTTCACTCCTTCCGTATTACCCCCCCCCCCCCATTTCATCATCCCTTCTCATTCTTCTCTAATCTCCCCCTTTTTCTTCCCTCTCCTCCTCCTCCTTACTCCATTTCAGTTCACCCTCTTCCTCTTCTTTCCCTCGAATGCTTGAGTAACATTCTCAAGTGCAAGTGGGCTAAGGTTTCAGAATGATGCTGCAATGCATAATTCATTGCTACTCTTTATGGAATCCCATCCATGTATTACATGGGTTATGTCCACATTCGGTTTTCCATTATCAAACAAGATTAGGGCTATGCAGAGTGATACCAAAAAGAACTACCCTCAATCATGAAGGTTCATCCTTGAGAAATTTACCATGAACATCCATATCAGACCATAACTAATTTAATGGAAATATGCAGTTTTTCTGAACAACAAACTACATGCATAGACCTCATTCTTGCATACTCCGACTACTTTATTTATTCATGTGCATGAATGCAATCAAATGAAGATGGGTAAGCCGAGTTAGGCATTGATCTTCTAATTATCTTGTTTTTAGTATCCTGGGATTTGTGAAGAGAGGGAGAAAAATGATGTCAATTTGATGGATCAAATGCAATCACATTGAGAGGAAAAGTGTCTTTAAAGGACAAGTTCACCCCAGAAAAATGTTGATATGAATAAATTGAGAAAAATTAAACTAGCATAATGCTGAAAATTTCATCAAAATCGGATGTAAAATAAGAAAGTTATGGCATTTAAAGTTTCGCTTATTTTTCACAAAACAGTGATATGCATAACTCAGTGACATGCAAATGAGTCAGTCGATGATGTCCATCACTCGCTATTTCTTTTGTTTTTTATTGTTTGAATTATACAATATTTCATTTTTTACAAATTTGACAATACGGACCAACTTGACTAAACCATATAATATTAAACAATGCTAATTCCACATGTTCAGGGAGGAATTAATCGTTGTTTCACTTGACAATGAGGAGAAAATTAGAATATTTCACATTTCATATAATAAAATTCAAAAGAAATAGTGAGTGGATGACGTCATCAGTCTCCTCATTTGCATACCGACCAGGATGTGCATATAACTGTTTTGTGAAATTAAGCGAAACTTTAAAATGTCATAACTTTCTTATTCTACATCCTATTTTGATGAAATCTTTAGTGTTATGCTTGTTGGATTTTTCTCTTTTTGTTGGGGTGGATTTGTCCTTTAAGAGAAGATTTCATTATACATTGCCAACGTGAATAAGAAAAAAACCTTTACATAATTCAGGATAAGAGTCATAACATACAAGCACTTGGAGGCTGTATAGTTTTCATTCCACAGTTATTCAACAAATGTATTACCAGGGAAGTGGGAGCAATCATTTTGCCTTGCAAACACTTGTATAGAATGACCGATGTGCTTGTTACCATGGCAACCAAACAAGTATACTACATATTGCTATGTGCATGTATTCACTTCACATGTGCTTTCTAGTGCCCCCAATACAAATAGATTCAATGAATTTTTTTCTGGATTTTGTCACAACCCAATTAGATATTTGGATATTTTGCGTGTGTACATTTTTAAATATCAATTTCATTCATTTTTGTTCCATTGAGCCTTTTCCAACAGATCACCATAATTTTTGTAATAGGCCTATACACTTGTGGTGTAATTGTTGCAACTTTCAATCAAAGGTTGTGGGTTCAAATCCCACTTCATGTGTTCATTTCCTCGGGCAAGAAATTTATCCATAATTTACTGCTCTCAACTCAAGTGCAGTAAATGGGTAACCACTGTTACTCTTCCTCGAATTCTTTTAGAACTGGTACAGCGGCAAGTATATCACATCAGTGACATCACACTTTACAATACAATATCATACATTGTAAAGTGCGAGAGAGTTTCTACATGTTCTAAGGCCGTCCCATAGATACCACACTTTATAAATGATTATTAAAGACTCCTTTTTTGTTTGTATTTATCTACTGTCCATGAGAGAGCCGTGAATGATTCAAGCTGTAGCCAACCTTTTGCTCAGACTGCTGCGACGACGTTTCCTTTTTGACCTTCTATTTAACATGACATAAGAGCGTCAGTGTTCAGGTTGATCGATCCCTTTATCTAGTTGTAATGACAACATGCTGTCAGATTTGTCAAAGAGATTGCATGACCATTCATATGGATCGTTGATTCATTTTCCATCGGCTCAGCCAAATGGATAGGAAACAGTATTAAATATATAGATCAATAAGAATTTTCCATAGTTAATATATAGTTTAATCTGTTCATACCATGTGGTCCATTTACACAAACAAACAAGATTTGTTTCCTTTCATCAACGATCGGCCCCTTGGAGTGTCAGATGTCTTTGTACACTGGCTTTGTTCATTTTTCTAATGCCCCCAGTCACATCAGTGGACTCTAGCCCGATCACATCTGTTCCAATGACATACAATCCGTCGGTTTGGGTCTTGTCGGTGTGGCTGCAGCATAAAGGATCATTCCAAAATGAAATAAAGTTTTTTAAAGAGTTTTTACCATTCTATTTACTACTGGTTCAGTCAGAAGTAGACATGTAGGGCCTTAACTCCATTCAGCTGCCTTAAAAAAGTGACAGTGTTATTTTCTGAATGTTCTTATTGACATAGTCATTGTACATGCAATAGAATTGATCATATAGGTAGGCCTACATCATCATTTTATTTTCAAGCATGAAGAAAATCTCACTAAAGCAACCACTTTCATGTGCCTACTAATGATGGTATGGGCATACTATTTGATCAAAAACATAAATCACTGGAAATAGTATGTTTGTAATCGTAGCGTGATAATCATTATACTCCAAATAAGGGGTTTTTGTTTTTAGTTTCGTCCATATCAGCTGAAATCCAACAGCTGGCTCATCATTCAAGAGCTTGCACCAGACCTTTCGAGCCAACATAGGACTTCAGGTTGAGCGAGATTGCAATTTACAAGGGTGGAACTGATGAAGATGCAATCGCACGCTTCACCTGCGATCAGTCTGAAGCGTGCAATCCGCTTCAGACATCTCTCTTCATATGGATGACAACCCATCTATGCAAGTCATTTAAAGATGAGCCATTTCCCATCATTAGCGTTATTCACACCAAATAAAGTGGACGCAACAGGAATTGAAATGCTCCTTAGCGTTAAAGCAAGGAGTTCCTGAATAAAGAGTGAATCATAAAGTACTGACCAGTCAGTGGCGTAATGAGCCAAGGGAGCCAGACATGGCAAATTGGGCAAAATTTTCTGCGAGTGAGCAAAGTGAGCGAACAAAAATTTTGACCTTTTTTATATTAAAAATCTAAATTTGTGATAGATTTTGCCATATTTTCCGAAAATTATATCATTTCACCCTTTACTTTTCTTTGTTTTTCTCTTTATTTTTCTCGGTCATGAAAATTGGGGGGGGGGGGAGAGGTCCATGGCCCCCATGCCCCCCACCATCTGTATGCCAGTGTATTCAGTTATCTGCTGTAAGGTTGGTACTGTCATGAAGTATGGTCCATTGAAGCTCCTCGGTTTGGTTCACACCAGCAGTTAAAGGCATCCTGTTTACAAAAAATTGGAGCATTTATCTAGTAGCTACTTGTTCACAGCCACTTATGCTACATCCTTTTTACACTATTCAACCATGGATGTACAACTAACTGCCCTTTTACACGGTAAAAAAATCGTAATTTGAATGATTCCAGTGCAAACTAAGATTAGAATCACGAATGCTTATCACAATCACGAATTCAAATTTTACTCCGGAGGTGAATTCCAGTTAAGTTTCACTCAAATCACAGTTTTCGAGTGAGTGTGTGAAAGGTCAGATGATTCTAAAGACGAATTTCAATCATCATTACAATGATGATTCACATTTGAAAAGACCCTGACAATTTCCTGATTCATACGGCTTTTATAAATTTATATACCGTATGGGTACTAGTATTCAACCCGGCATAATTCAAAGATTTTGACATATTCCCCAAAATATTTAGAAATAGGGAATTTATCTTAATTTCATACCTTTGTTATTTCCAGGGTAATCTGTTGTCGGTATTTTCTTTGTCAATCTGTCGACTGTATGCGCGGAGGATCGAATTATGCGGCGATGGCCTTTTGCACTGAATGGCACTAGTATTCAACCTAGTGAGGATTGATAGCAAATCTCAAAAGGGTTTAGATTGCTAAATTAGATCTAGATCTATGTAAGTCTCTGGCTTTGATTAATTCCCTGTTTGGTCTCATCTCAAATGGTCTAGTCCATAGTCGGATGGGACAAGGGCAGATTGAGAGACAGGGCCATCTTTCATCGCTAGCTTGAATACTAGTGCCGACGGAATGAATACTAGTACCAAAATCCGTCGCCGTATAATTCGATCACCCGCGCACACAGTCAACTGGTTGAAGAAAAAAATTACGGAAAAAGAATAACCAGCATTTGCTCTTGGAAATAAGACGGGTCTGAAATTCAGGTAAATTCTATATTTCTATATATTTGAGGAAACTCTCCAAACGGGTTGAATACTAGTGCCCTTACGGTATGCATATTAGATATGGCTTAGTGCAATTCATGATAGGAGGACCAAAATAATTCGCAATCAGTGTTGAAATTACTTTTTATTTTTAGGGAGCCATTTTGAAAAAAATTTTGAGAGCCATTTACAGTTTTCGAAAGCCATTCTTTTTTTTCATGATTCAGCGCCCAGCACATGGTTTTGCATCGCTCTGCTTGTTTACACATTCATTTAACATTAATGTTTAACATTGTTTATTTAATTGCTATTTATTTTTCATTGTTATAAGTTGTTAAATGTTTATTAAATTTATTGTTCATTTATGTTCATTGTTTGTATCTCGTGTATTAAGTGGACGTTCTAACTAACTTTTACAATTTTGTCCATCAAATTTGAACAGAATTTGTACTTACAGGAATCCTCTTTATGACTTTTAATTTCTTATTTGATAAAAACTCACTTGAAAATTATTTTATGAAATATTGATTGCATTGCAGCCTGACAGCAATCACAAACATGCCATCTAATTCACAAGCATCTTGTTTACACTTTCACTCCAAAAGAGGTGAAAATCCACTCTTGAAAGACTGAAATCCCACTCCATCGGGACTAGTCTCTCATCTCACTCTGAGAGGAGTGTGATTCGGGACCAGATCCTTTGCGTTTAGAGAGTATTTGTAAGAAATAATGTAGACTATTTTGTAATTTACAAACCCAGTTTAATTGCCCAGCCGCATTATTTGGTTCCACATTCGATCCAGACTATTTGAGGTTGAAACTGTGCAAGAGGAACCAAAGCCCTATATCATCTATTCTCTGTATACTGTAGTGTACTTTTACATCTTAATCAAGAGACCCTGTGCTGATATTCTACAATTTTTTTAAATTGATAACCAAGGAATATTTGATTGATGAGAATAATGAAAAGTAATTGAGCCCCACTTGACTGCAGTCCGAGGGATCAAACATTTCATTACACTCGGTACTCGTATAATCTCATTAAGGCCTCACAGCATCACAGTCAGCATTCATTGATCAATCATACTCTGTTAGCACCCAATTACACATTTATCTCCCATTACTTTGATTAAAATGGCTGTTTGATAGTATTAATGGAGGTTTAAAGATAAATTCCAGTTGTGGGAACGATCTCAAAATGACTTTTTACAGAATTTAATATAATGATCACCAAAATGTCTGTTTGTATGAATAAAAAATATGTGCCAAAGGATTCTGGAAGAAATTGTGTAATTGCTGAGAAATAAGCAAAATAAGCGCGGATTCGGTCACTTCCGTCGGGTCTTTATTCCAGCAATAATAATACACTGTCCCATGTGTGCCTATCTGTGTTGGTGATCTTCAGTGTGATCGTTTTTTAGCTAGATATTATGATTTCACAAAGTTCAGTTTATGTAACTGTACCAGATCTAGGTCCACGATGATATATCAATACTTTACCTTGGTTTTACAGACTTTCTCACGAAATCAGTGTTTTACTGCAATTACGTTCATTTAGCTTTAATTACTCATAATCTTTTGCAAAATGTAACAGCATTGGAATGATCGATTGCCATTAACAAGAAATATCAAAGTATATTACCTGTGACGTGTTGGGGCAATTTCTCTCTTTATATCAGATTGATTTATGTTAATTATTTATATTAATTAGATTAATTCATATGGCAACCAATCACTTAAATGCATCCTAAATGAAGTGATAGGTTATTTCAGATTAGATGCTTATTCTTATTGTTTTCTAGTTCACATGCAGTCATCATTGATTTTATATTTTGGAGCGACACTCATATAACCCAGTTACAGTTATTTTTCTTTTATCATTCAATATTTCTGAACTAATTATCCCTTTATCACCTTGATAATATTTCAAAAAATATATGCTGTATGTCTGATGATCAAACTATCAAATTAGGATAGAAATTCAGTAATACTTTTCAATTCCAGCAATATTACTGAAATAAATGCAAAACTATGCACTTGATTATAATCTGTTTGTATATCCCCAAGTCCAAGGTCAAAGGTCCCGAAATATAAACTGAAGGACTTGATACTTTCGATACCAGTACATTTATCTAATATAGCGGAAGATAATCATAGTGTTCAATAGCAATGTTTATTACTTTGCAATATGTCTGGATATTGAGGAAATAGCTTTGCAGTTAAAGGTACTTACATGTGATATTTTTACAAAAATTAATAAAGAAGAAATTGTTTTTAATCGTACAAATATCTTGGTGCTGTTTTCCCACTATCCTATTTTGTTTGAAACCAGTGTTTTTGTATATTGCTGGCATCAGCGAATGTAGGGGCATAGTGCCTACAAACGTATTATTATGTATTATAATTGTGTTTTATGATTAGGGTTGTCTATTTCCAGATTTCACACTTGTATGCAGTTTAGGGAGCAAAAGAAAACTTAGAGTCATATTGGTTGGATTCAATCTAGCATGTACCACCTTTGGTTTAAAAGAATGGTTTAGATTGGATATTCCATTAATGTTAGTGTTTGTATGAGGTATTTCATCTTTCTAATACAAGAAAATGGCCCTGGCCCCACATTAAGGACTATGCTGAGCTAACTTCCAGGGCTATTAACAGAGCTATCATTAGGTTGACAAATTCACAAATAGGTGTGAATTTGCATGGGTGCCCTCCCCCACACACACACACCATGTGTAAAAATGTCTTATATTAAGATTTAAAGTGAGTAGGAAATTCTTCACATGCTAGTAATGCTCTCATTAGCTGAGAGGAAAGAAATCTGGCAAGTCTAGTTAATAAGTGGTTTCAGACCGCCTCGAAGTTCGTCAGTTCCAGGTATTTTCTGATCGGGAAATTTACCCGATCAGAAAATACCAGGTAATATTGGCAATGTGAAAGCAAATTACGCGTAATATCCCCGAAAGAAAATACCCACTAAATAGTAGGTACTTGGCAAAATTACGAGAACTTTCACGGGGATTTTTCCAAGGTCGCAGGTATTTTGGCAACGTGAAAGCAATTTACGGGAATTTTTAGCCCAGCTTGTAGTTGGGCGCGGGCGCCGTGGGTGGCTGCTGAGCTAGTGGTTTTGAATCTCGCGCCTTGCCTGCTTATCAGACCATACTGCGCATGCTCCTAACTTCAGGAATTTATCCCGAAGGGATTCGGGGCGGTGTGAATGCAGGAATAATTAATGGGTATTTTTTAGCCTAAAAAAGTTCTCGTAATTTAACGGGGATTCTTATGATCGAGGTGGTTTGAAACCAAGATTGAAATTAAGATTACCCTTCAAATGAGACAAGCAGACTGTTTACAGTTCGAGCCATCTTGAAGAATAGCAGAATGTCCAAGTTGCCTCTTTCTCAAGGAAAGATATGAATCATTTATCTTACTGAAATAATCATGATCCTCCCCTAGGAAACAGCTTTTCATGAATCTTTTGGATTTGGGGATTTCTTTATTCTCTGAGGGGATTATCATTGGATTGAACAGGGAGGGTGTATGATAAGCTACTGTATTCAGAATTACTAGTCATTATCATTTATCCCACAGACCAACATACACATTTCAAATAAAAGTCTGACAGTTTCCTTCCTGTTTGAAATATAGTGAAAACAATTTTTATACCATGCTTTATAAGATGTTTGTATTCTTTATAAGGTTTGGTATTACTTTCTTTTTGTATCAGCAATTCTATGGACTTACTTAATACCTATTACTTTGTGATCAGTCAGCTATTTACATCTCTTCATAGAAGAAAAAAAAACATTTTTATGCCCCCGCAGACGAAGTCCGGAGGGGGCATTAAGCGTTGCCCCTGTCTTTCCGTCCGTCCGTCCCCCCACTTGGTTTCCGCACAATAACTCAAAAATATTCAACAGATTAAAAAAATTTGAATGTGTAGGTAGATGACACCAAAATACAGGCTAAGTTCGAATTCGGAGTCCGCAGGTCAAAGGTCACAGCTCATTATATATGCGAGTTGGTTCAAAGGTCTAAATTTGTTCATTATATGCATATTGGTTTCTGCACAATATTAAGTTCAATCCTATTGAATGAATTTCTGATTGCATTGAGCGGGGGCATCTGTGTCCTTTGGACACGTCAAATTTCTAGTTTTCAAACTAGATGTCTTCAAACTCTCTGATAATGATAATGGACACCGTTCTCACTACCGTCCTAAAACTAGTTTACTGGAAACTAGTTTAAAGGAGAATGAAACCCTTGAAACCAGCTGAATCCATATCAAAGAGAAAAATCAAAGAAACATATTGTTGAAAGTTTGAGGAAGATTGAATGAATAATAAGAAAGTTATGAGCATTTGAATATTAAGATCACTAATGCCATGCAGATCCTCCCTTTGGCAATGTGACCAAGATCTGTGATGTCACAAACATACAACTCCCTCATTGCTTTAGTACTTATTTCACTTATATTCTCACTTTTATAGAATCTATCACAAGGTGAGGTGTTCTCTTTATGAAAGGACAAGTACAGAGGTTTCACAACATTATATCATTGATGAATCGTTTGTCATATGATTAGAATGAGCAAAAAGAGATGTTTTGGGGTATATTTTCAGTGTCCAAAAGGGGAGAGTTGTTCATCTGTGATATCATAGATCTTGGTTGCGTTGCCAATGGGAGGATCTCCATAGCATTAGTGAT